>NC_045596.1:88822854-89124012 GCF_009762305.2 Zalophus californianus
GGGCCCGAGGCGCGCCCGTCCAGGGGGCTGTGTCCTTCCAAGGCCCGCGAAGGAAGACCACATCCCAGCCCATCTGGGACCAGCCGATTCTCTTGTCAACCAGGAAGCGAGGGTTCCCATCCCGGGGCCTCCCAGAGCGAGAGGAGTCAAGCTGGGGTGATGGCGGACAGGAACGAGGGGACGAGGGGCGCGTTCGGAGGCGTAGAACGGGCCACTAAGAGTTCCGCCACGCACCTTCACGGCTGGGCTCCGCGACGGGAACCCCTGTCAACCCTCCCTCCCCCCGCCACGGGGACCCCGACTGCGGTGCAGAGGAGCCCGCGCTACGTCTGGAAGGGGGAATCCCCAGAATGGAATAGAATGGATGTGCGACCTGGGATAAATTTGCAGGCCACAGGACAGCTCGCCTAATGGGCTGGAAGTAAAATTCTTTTCCCTCCTGTCTGAAAACTTTTCTCAGGAACCTTAACTTGGCGTGGGGACCGGCCTCCGGCCGCCGGCGCACAGCACCGACTCGGCGGCCCGCCCCTTCGGCCCCTCCTTCCACAGCTAGTTCTCCTTCAGCCGCTCTCGGGCCGGGAACGCGCGCCTTACAGCCGCGCAGAGAGGCCGCCCGGCGCGCGCGATCCGCGCCTTATATCTTCGGAGGGCGGCGCCTGCGCAGGGCCCGGCTGGGCGGCATGGCCTTTGAAGTCCTGGCGGCTGCAGCTTTCATCCTTTCTTTTTTCCCTTGCAGGCCCCTTTGTGTGACTAAATTTGGCAAGAATATGGATCCGAGCCAGTCTTTCCACGTGTGCTCCCAGCTCCCAGCTGAGAAGGCCAAGGGTTCTCTTCCGGGTAAGGAGACAGGGAGAAAGATCAAAGAGTTTGGGGAGCTGGATCTGAAATGTGAATTGAAAATAAAAATCAAGCCTGGACACATTCCAGTTTCTAAAGCAAAACCAACCCTTAGCAGAGGCCGTCTGGCTATGCCTTTCTTTCTCCTTCTGCTCTTTCTTACTCTTCTCTCCCTTTCTTTCCCGCAACCATTCTTGAGCACATGGAATAAAATAAAGAGGACATAGGGAAACACTTAGTTCCTCCAGATTTTGTCTTGCAGTAATTTTATTAGGGAAAATATCTTGTTCATAATTACTGTTATGTGAAGCCGAATTTCTTGAGCCATAAATATTGTCTTATTTCAGTATGCTTCACACTTTCTTTTGTAGCCACATTTGGAAGAGAATGTTGACACACGGCTGTGTGTTCATTGTGCATAGTGCTTCTTTTGCTACACACGATATGGTGCACTACATAGTTTTCTTCCACAGAAGTTAGATCCTGCAAAACCAACGTTAATATTATTTATCAAAGCACTCACTATCTGGTGTCTTTGGTTTGAAATCCTCTTAATGACAAGAGATCTGAAATCTTTTCTTACAGGCAACTAGCTAGAAAGTTTGTCTTTATAGTTTAGAAAACCACAAGGCCCCTTTTGGAATACAGTATTCTGTTGTTTCAGAAGTAACCCATATGAAGAGATTGCTTTGAAATAGTGTAATGCAGAGTCAGAAATCCTGGGTCTGAGGTGGGCTCTGCCACTCCTGTCATGCTATGCTGACCTCAGGCAAGCCATTTAACCTTTCCCAGACTCAGCTTCCTTTCTGCAGAATGGGTGTAATAATGGCCTGCTTGACAAGATTGTTGTAAGAATTCAGTGAGATAGTGCATGTGAAAGTATGTACAAATGTAAGGTATTATTAGTACATGAAGCAAAGATGATTCTGCAGGAGACCTGTAAGTTGCAAAACAAAACTTCTAAGGCACTAGGAATCTCTACCATGGGAGTAAATGGGGATTATTTCACACACATGCACATGCTATAACCATCTCCATATCTGCAACAGTTATGTTACAAAAGCACCAAAATCATCGCAGCATTTGTTACCCCTAGAGTGTGATAAGAAAAAAAAACATTCCAAGGAGAGAGGGAATGTGCCTTAACTGCCTCGTGCTTATGATGGGCTCTTTTTTTTTTTTTTAAGATTTTATTTATTTATTTGAGAGAGAGAGAGATTGAGAGAACGAGTGGGGGAAGGGGCAGAGGGAGAAGCAGACTCCCTGCGGAGCCTGACGTGGGACTTGATCCCAGGACCCTGGGATCATGACCTGAGCCAAGCTTAACCAACTGAGCCACCCAGGCGCCCTTATGGTGGGATCTTAATGAACAGATAAATGAATGTAGACATATGACACCGAAAATAGAATATTATTTTGTGAGGCATTTGACACAGCTTGTAATAACTCTGAGAACAGCCTTAGTAGTCTGAGGGCCTATGAAAGGGTTAACATGTAGTATATATAGATAAAATACTCAAACAACAACATTAAGAACACAGGGCAGGGTGACTAAGGTGTGTAAGAAGTGTTTCTTGGGAGTGTGTAAATACCATCCGAATTTATGTTTCAGAATAGAATGTGATTACATATCTCAGACTGAGGCATCTCAAGTTTATAAGGCAATGAAGGTTATGGCCAGGGCTGGGTGTGAAGTGACAGGGCCGCGGCATGTGTAGCACCTAGGGCATTTAGCTGAGGGTGCTTCATGCGTGATCCTTTCTGTTTGTTTGTTTGTTTGTTTTTTTAAGATTTTATCTATTTATTTGACGGAGAGAGAGAGAGCACAAGTAGGCAGGCAGGCAGGCAGAGGGAGAGGGAGAAGCAGGCTCCCTGCCGAGCACGGAGCCAGATGCCAGGCTCCATGCAGGGCTCCATCCCAGGACTATGCGGGGCTTGATCCCAGGGGCTGGGATCATGATCTGAGCCGAAGGCAGACGCTTAACGACTGAACCACTCAGGCTCCCCGCGTGATCTTTTCTAAATTAAGGTAACTCCTCTGATGGAGTCATTTCCTGGGCTCCACCTTGTAGTATAAGCTTTTCAGTGAGACCTGCATACAAAGTGGTGAAAGCAGGAGTAAGGGGTGGTTTCCAGGGTTCTGGTTCCAAGTCTCCTTTTACTGTGGCCCAAGACTGCCCCGGTACAGAGTCTTCCTGAGATGCTCCATCTCTTTTGGCTGCCTCCTGCTAGCAGCAACCCTCATATTTTGCACATGGTGTGGACTCTATAGCAACGGGAGGGGATACTTAGGGGGCACCTTCTATTTTTAATTTACCTTTCCCCAAATGTCCCAGATTAGAAGTGAATGCTGATCAAGTTCACTGTCAACTTCAGTCCTTCCTTTCACCCTTCTTTATGGATGCAGCCATTTTGAAATTTATTTTTGGCTGGAAAATGAACATCGACCAAGGCACTGAGGGTTTTGTCTTGTTTTGGGGGGCAGCGGGGAGGGCCTGAAAATACTCAAAGAAAACCTGGGGTCCTCTGTGGGAGAAAATAAACTCTCTGAATGGGGAGGCATGGTTAAAGGATTTTTCCTACTTTTATAAATTTATTTCCTCAGTGGATCTGATAACGAGGTGTTCCTTGAATTGAGGTAAATGCACCTCTTAAGATGGATGGTCTCTGTAGTCTTCTCAGGCCTCCTGGACTATAGAAGCAAGGCCCTGGGCTCTGTGCAGAGTCTAATCCCTGGTCTGAGGCGAGAAGCCAAAGCCACAACCTTCTTGCCTGAAGGCAAGGGCAGTACCAACAGAGCCATATGGAGATGAATGCAGAACAAGGTCATTAGTCTTGTTGTTTATCCAGTTACTCACAGCACAGATTTGTGTAAATTTCAGCTACAGTGGTGGTAGTCTGTCTTTGAATGAGTGTAATCTATACATTTTAGTGCTCCAGGAAAGTACCTAACTGACAGGAACAACATCCAAAAGCTCAGAAAACACATCTACCCGGGCACAATGAAGCATGTTGAACAATTTTCCAGTGAGTTCCATCCAAGTAAATAAACCAACCTGGGGGGTCAGGATGGAGCCTCCTTTTTATCATGATATGACTTTTAGGGGTCCTTGTGATTGATTTGTATTTGTTTCCATTTGAAACTGGGTACCTACTTTAAACCTTCATTTACCTCTCAGAAGAGAAGGGACCTGGCCTATGTAACATTTGACCTTGGGGATGCTTTCTTTTTAAAAGTGCTTCTGTCCATAAAAACAGACTCATTGAGTAGAGTTATCCAGGCTAACATGTACACTTATCCAAGACATAGCTTCTAGTTCTTAACTCTGTCTTGCATGTGCAGCTATGCTTAAACTGAGAATTAGCAATTATGGGAGTAATTCAGAAGGTAGGCAGAGCCAATGCAAATAGTTTAGGCTACAAAATTGTCATCTGGCTCAACTAAACACTTTTCTCTGGCAAAAATAAGCTAATTTGCCTGATCTGAGTTTGATTTAAAGGTCCTACAATCCCACTCTGCTAATTACAGATCTCAAGTCCGCTTCCCTTCGGATAAATTGGCAGAAATCAAGCGGCAGAGATAAATGACTATGCTATGAAGTTAGACAATGCTTTTTGACTGCCAGTTCAGATAACTGTACAGAATCCCAAATATATTTTGAGGCTTGAATTATCCAGACATTTGACCTTTGCTGTTCAAATTCTCTGAATAATTTTTAGATTATTTTACTTTGTATTGCAGGAACAGCAAATCTCCAGGGGCTGAGTCACATAGACCTTGTAAGATCTCTCTTGCACGACTAAAGTAGCCTCCAGCTGGTGTCTGGCTTCCACTCTTGCTGGGTTCCATGCATACCCCACTACAGTCCATGCATCATAAAGCAGTCAAAGTCATCCTTGAGCAGTTCCTAGTGTGGGGAGGAGGCTTCCAACTTGCTATGTGGACTGGCTCCTGGCTTCCTTCCTCTTCACCTGCTCTCCAGCCCCTGGCTCTCCTGCTGTTCCTCCAATGTGTAAAGTGCGTGCGCGCGTGCGCACACACACACACACACACACACACACACACACACACACACCCTCAATCCTTTATTTGTTGTTGACTCTGCCCAGAAACTCCTGGCCACGTAGATATTCCCAGGACTCATTCTTCACGTTTCTGCTTAGATGACAACTCTTTCTCACTGCTGCCTCATCCCAATTCTGGGCGCTGTCTATTCTTTCACAGCTTCATCTTTCTTCACCTGTCACTTCCTGACATGTTTTTTTTTTTTAAAGATTTATTTATTATTTATTTTGAGAGAGTGAGGATGAGAGAGAGAGAGAGAGAGTACATGAGAGGGGGGAGGGTCAGAGGGAGAAGCAGACTCCCTGCTGAGCAGGGAGCCCGATGTGGGACTCGATCCTGGGACTCCAGGATCATGACCTGAGCCGAAGGCAGTCGCCCAACCAACTGAGCCACCCAGGCGCCCCCTGACATGTTTTTTTATACTTATTTATTTTTTACCTTCCTCTCCCACTAGAACATAAATTCCATGAGAGCGGGCACTTTGTTTTCTTATATCCCCACTGCCTACAACATTCCTTGGTGCACAGAAAATATACTAGATACATGTCGAAAAATGAATTAATACAGCTTTTGAACTCTTGGTTTCCTTATCTGTAATACTTCCTTTATGGAAGACTACATATATTTGATATAAAACCACCTGGTGCACTGAGTAGGTAGTAACTATAGCTGTGTAGATCAGCATTGCCAATAGAAATACAGTCCAAGTCACATAGGTAATTTTAAATTAAGAAGCTAGAAAGAGAAAAGTTAAATTAATTTTAATAATATATTTATTTAACCTGAATATCCAAAATGTTACCATTTTAACATGTAATCACTATAGAAACTTATTAATGAAAGATTTCACATTATTTTATATTAACTTTTTGAAGTTTGGTGTGTTGTTTACTTACAACACTGTCAGTTCAGACCAGCCACATTTTGAGGCCTCAGCAGCACATGTGGCTAAGGGCTACTGTATTCGGTCAACGCTTTTATTTATTTATTTATTTTAAAGATTTTATTTATTTATTTGACAGAGAGAGACAGCGAGAGAGGGAACACAAGCAGGGGGAGTAGGAGAGAGAGAAGCAGTCTCCTGCTGAGCAGGGAGGCCAATGTGGGGCTTGATCCCAGGACCCTGGGATCATGACCCGAGCTGAAGGCAGACGCCTAATGACTGAGCCACCCAGGCGCCCCTCAGTCAACTCTTTAATGGTGTGAGTTTGTCTGATTCATCTTGGTAGCCCCCTTGCTACAATAGTACCTTGCACAAGTCTTTTAAAATGGTAGTTGATGAAAAATGCATCAAAGACTATTATAACAATATGTTGTTATATGCCATTTTTCATGGCAAATACAGATTTTCAACTTTATTGGAGAGTGAAATAAGTCTGAACTAGCTGGAGATTGTAATCATCACTCTAAGTACCTTATAATAGTGCTTTGCATATAATAGCTCAACAAATAGTTGTGGTTCAAGGGTTCAAGTGAATTGTTTCTTTGAGTATATTTTCACATTCTAGATAGTGGATTTACCATTGAACTTTAGGAAATACAGAAGTTGAAGATTTCCTGAAGCATATCTTCTTGAATGACTTTCTCCTCCCTGGCCAAACTGCTAAGCTCAAACTTCCCTACAAGTCATCTAAGATCATAGGTTTCTCAGGAGATAGATAACAGGGAGATTTCCCACTCCCACTCCAGACTTCATTTTCAGCTATACTTCCTCAACTGCTTTTCAACCACACATGGGCCAGGTAGTAAATCTCTGTCTTCTGCCTGGAGTTTTCAACCAAAATACCTTAATAAGGCATTAATCTTAGGCTTAGGCAGATGCTTTAGAGTTGCAAAATCATTTCACCCATTTCAGGGATTTAAACCCTGATGCAATAAAGAAAGTAAACTAAAATTATTTTGTCAGCAAGGAGATCACTAAAAATATATTCAATGTGATGCCTGGGTGGCTCAGTCAGTTAAGCGTCTGCCCTTGGCTCGGGTCATGATCCCAGGGTCCTGGGATCGAGCCCCACACTGGGAGTCCCAAGACTGAGCCTGGCAGCGGGCTCCCTGCTCCGCGGGGAGCCTGCCTCTCCCTCTGCCTGCCGCTCCCCCTGCTTGTGCTCTCTCTCTCTCACTCTCTCTCTGACAAATAAATGGATAAAATCTTTAAAAAAAATTCACTCTTAAAAAATATATATATATTCAAAAGACTGTCAATGAGATGTTCATAGGGGTGGAAAGGTCTGGTCATTTAAACTAGGGGATTTGTTAAATACATTCTAAAAAGCCATATAGTGGAGCACTATGCAGATATGAAATGATATCGTATAATTATTTTTATTTGCTGGAAGAAAAGACATCAGTGCTATGTAGAAAAAAGTGGTAAAAGCAGATTATAAAAGAGCAAGTACAATCCTGCCTCAGTAAAAAACAAATCCTCTTCTCCATAGCGTTTATTAGCATGTAAGCTCTATGAGGGCAAGGGCACTGTCTTGTTAGCTACAATTCAAGTACCTACAACAACTCCTGCCACAAAGCGGTCACTCAGTCGCTATCTATTCAATATATGTAGAATAGATAGGGGTAGACACTAAAATGCTGACGGTAGTTTTCTCTGGGTGGTGGAGCCTTGGGTCGTTTTTAGTTTCATTTTTGTGCTTTTAAAAACATTTAAATGCAATGAGTCAACATTAAAGGACGAAGATGAAAAAATGTTAAAATGTAATATGACAAAAAAAGATTTAAAAAATAAAAGAGCTGGTGGTAGGAAATTTTAACAATAGTAACAGCAACAACCGCAAGAAATTAATAAATCGCCAAGGAAAATAAGGGGATAAGGCGTCGGTGGCAGAGTTGGAACCAATGCGTCATAGCAGACATGATCCCAGGGCTGACTGAAAGAGTGGGCAAGCAGAAGTTAATACAAAGGGGCTCTGACCCTTTATAACAATTTGAAGAAAAAGCGGGGGCTTTCAGGATGGCTGGGTGATGCAGTCGGTTAAGTGTCCGACTCTTGGTTTGGGTTCAGGTGGTGATCTCAGAGTTGTGAGATTGAGCCCCGCATCTGACTCTGTGCTCAGCATGGAGTCTGCTTAAGACTCTTTTTCTCCTTCTGCCTTGTCGCCTCCTTCCAACGCTCAGGCATGCTCTCTATCTCTCTCAAATAAATAAATAAATAAATCTTTAAAAAAGGCTTTTTTTTTTTTTTACTTTTAAGACAAAGTTTAAACACAGTGAAATGCACAGTCCCAAGGGTACAATTCAATGATTTTTTTAAAACATTTCACTACATGTGTTACAGAATGAGTATCACTTCCATTCACTGAAAGAACACTGTATTGAATGCAATGTGCAAGTACTTTGTAGGAACATCTTTATTATAAGTTTGATAAATACATACACCTGTGAAACAATCACTCCAATCAAAATACAGAAAATTTCAATTACCCTGGAAGTTCCCCCAGAGAATGAACTTATTTTAAAATAACTTTTTCAGCTACATTTCTGGTGAAATGTCATATGCTGTTAGATTGTTCTTTTCTTTCTTTCTTTCTTTTTTTTAAAAGATTTTATTTATTCAACAGAGAGAGACACAGCAAGACAGGGAACACAATCAGGGGGAATGGGAGAGTGAGAAGCAGGCTCCCCGCTGAGCAGGGAGCCCAATGCAGGGCTCGATCCCAGGACCCTGGGATCATGGCCTGATCGAAGGCAGACGCTTAACTGACTGAGCCACCCAGGCACTCCTAGGTTGTTCTTTTCTTACTGGCTGCTTTGGATGTGTCCCTTAAGGTTTCTGTGATTTAATTTTTCCATCTGAAGAACTTGTCAGATTAAAATATGCCTTTCCAGAAAATGTGCTAAAAATGTACTTTATAGGAAGGGCAGAAATGGAACTCATGGTATTGGGTTGGCTATTGAAATGCTGAATTGGAACCCCAACCAAGTAAATTCAGTGAAATATGTGTATTGTAAATTGTTTTTCGGTGTCATAGATGAAATGATGTCTGTGGTCTCAACAAACCTCGGAAGAGGTCTTGGTTGCTACAGACGTGGATGTTTTTTGCTGGGAGGAGCCGCAGGAGGTAAACTGAGGAGGAAGTGATGGGTGATTTCCAGAGACAGCTGCGTCCCAGAGACTTGGGAATGTGAGGATCTTTGGTGGGTGTAGAAACACAGGAGAGCAATATAGTGGATATGTGCCTGCCTCTGGCACATGCCTGCTGGGCTTTTCGCATTCCTCTGGGCTCTGTCTGATCCCGTCCACTGTATACATAGAGTTGAATACAGCAAACAGGAGGGGCTTCTGGCTGTAGCACAAAATTGTACTCAATGTAGAAAAAAAAAAGCATTTCCTGGATTTCTCTTATGGGAAGTGTTAAAAAATACAGACGGGATGTAGTCTGATGTTTTTTCCCCTTATTGTGAAATAGTTGACGTTCTTGTCTTTTCTCTGTCTCCCTGCCTTTAACATGAAGATAAACCTGGACTTCCAGGAAGGAGAAAATTTAATCAATTTAAATATGGGTACAAAGGCCCATGCCAGAACAATCTGATCAATAAGCAGGTCAGGATTGTCCAGAAGAGGACTGTGGAATGGATTGCAGTATGGTTCAGGTCTGGCAGTTTCTTAGTTCAGTGTCAGAACTTCTTGGAATGCTGTCCTAGGAGTCCAGAAAGACATTTCATGTTGTGAGGGAAATAAAAACAGTAATGTGGAAACAACATTCAGAATTTACTCCCAAGTGTGGACTGCAAAACGTTTCTGAGCTGCTGTCTTGCTCCTTGATGCCTTTCATCTGTCCCCCTTTCTTCATGGACCCCGCAGCATGTGGGGTGTGAAATCACTGGATAAACTGTTTCCACTGGTGAGCTATGAGAATTTCATAGTTTGACCCCTGAAAATGAAGGGAATTAAGAACTGATGGAAAAGATGATTTGGTGCCCAAGGTGGTGAATTGGTTGCTAGAAAGACTCACCTAGGTAAGAAACACCTTTGCATAGCGGCTATGTAGGTAAGAAATAATAAGTGAACTGAAAAGTAAGATAATAAAAAAGATTTATTTCTATGACAAGGCCAGTTGGACAGAGAACAATAATAAAAGTTAAATTATAATCTGAGAAAAAGAAGCAGGGGAGGAATTTTATTTAATAACTATTTTCTTTAGCCTCTCCCCTTCACTTGTAAACCAAGGTGGTATTTATTTATATATTTATTAAAGATTTTATTTATTTATTAGAGAGAGAGAGAGAGGGAGAGAGGAGAGCAGGAACACAAGCAGGGGGAGTGGGAGAGGGAGACGACTGAGCCACCCAGCTGCCCCCAACGTGGTATTTATTTGCTTGTTTTCCAGGCAAGAACTAATTCTTATAAATAATTATATTCATAAGTCCAAAAACAGTAACAGCAAAAATGATTTTTAAATGATAATCATTGTCATTGTATCTATTTTTTTATTACTAAAAGTGGAAAAAGAAGGTTGAAAATCAAATGGACATTGTACAGTATGTACTGTGAGTATTCCACTTACTATGGTTGATTAAAAAAAAAACCTATTCTGTTTCACGTAATGCTTCAAGTAAATTACATTTTCTGCCTCTCACATTTGAATACAAGACTGTTATCTGAGGGTTTCCAGCACTATGGAAGAGACAGTTCATGGAAATAACTCTATTTCAGCTGTACTGTCTCTTTTCTGTTCCTTTTTTACTGAAGGGGGAAAAAAGGAGATGAAAAATAAATAAAACAACAATAATTGTATTTCTAGCCTAAGACTATGATCCTTTGGATAAAACTACCCTCACTTCTGGTTATGCATGAGGGTGAGTGATATCCTATTTCCTCAGTTTCTTCTAGTCTCGGTAAGATGAAAGAGGAATTTACAATCAAATAAAAATTGTGCTGCAGACATTATAACTAATTTATATAGTTAAAAATTCAGGATTGTATTCAGAGCAGCATGCCACAAGATTTAATTTAAAAGGAAAGAAGAGCAACTTCTCTTATTATTTTGGTAACTCAATTCACATTGTACATGAGTCAATAATTATGTTGTTCTCAGCCTCACTGAGAACACTGATGAATGTGACTTTGTGTTCATTATGTCCATACGGGATTTCAATGGAACCAATTCCATCGTCAGGTTGGAGATAAATCAGAAGTATTGCTTGCTCCTCTTTTTCTTCTACTATCTCCTTTTTCCTACCTTCCAGATCATTGGTGCCTCACCAGAGGGAAAAGAGAGAAGGAGAAGCTTACTGACTTATGTATTACAAGTCACTACAGAGACGACATATGCAGAATATTCATCATATATTCTACACGTATTATAGTTTGTAGCCAATATTTTGTTCAGGTAAAAAGTAAAGCAGAAATTAAACCAATGATTACATATCTTAGGCAAAAGAAAAAAACCTTTTTTTTTAAACCTGAATTAATCAGTTAATCAATTAAACAGAACTAATATTCAATTATATGTTATTTTGTCAGGGATAAAAATCAGAGGGGTCCCTGGGGGGCTCAGTTGTTAGGTGTCTGCCTTGGGCTCAGGTCGTGATCCCAGGGTCCTGGGATGGAGCCCCGCATCGGGCTCCCTGCTCCGCGGGGAGCCTGCTTCTCCCTCTGCCTCTGCCCCTCCCCCCACTCGGGCTCACTTGTTCGCCAATAAATAAAATCTTTAAAAAATCAGATATCGGGTTCCAAACAATGCTAAAATCACCAACACAAAGAAGGTAGCAGATATAAATACACTCCTCTTCTCTTATTTTTTCTTGCACACTCTCCGGACCGGCTTTTGGTCCTAGCTCTCCACCCAAACTGCTAAATCTGGTGGTCAGTTCTCAGTCTCTTTATTTGCCTCATCATCAGCATTTGTCACAGTTCATTACTCTTTCTTCGAACACTCTCTTCCCTTGCTTCCAGGATATCATCAACTTCTGGTTCTTTCCCGGTCTACTGGGCCACCCCTCAGTCACCTTTGCTTGTTCCCCATCTTCACCCTGACTTCTCGTTGGCGGAGTGCTCCTATGGCTCAGCCTTTTAGCCCTTCTGTTTGTTCCCTTGATGACCTCATCCAGCCTCATGCCCTTAAATACACCATAGGTGCTAACAGCTCCCACAGTTATAGCTCTACCCTAGACTGAGCCCCTGACACACAGACTTGCATATCCAACTGCTTACAGACCTTTCCATTTGGATGTCTAGTAGTTATCTGAAACTTAACGTGTTGAAATCCAACTTCTGATCTTCCCCAAGTCTGTCCCTCTGTAGTGTTCTCTATCTCAGGAAATGGGCGGTCTGTTCTTCTGCCACTCAGGCTAAAAACCTTTCAGCCATCATTAACCCTTCTCTTTTTCTTACTCCCCACATCTAATCTATCTACAAATCCTTTACCTGCAAACTATAACCGAGCCAACTACTCACCAGCCCTGTTCAAGCTGCTGCCATCATTCATCTGGATTTTGACAATAGCCTCCTAACTGGTCTGCCTACTTGTGCCTTTGCTGCAACTGCCTATTGTCTGCAAAACTGCCAGAGTGATCCCCGTAAGCCCAAGTCAGTTCAGGTGTTTCTTCTGCTCAGAATGCTCCAATAGTTTACCATTGCACAATGGCCTACAGGATTCTGTACAGTCTGCACTCACCCTTGACTTTCTGGTCTCACTCTTGCTTTTCCTCTTGCTTGCTCTACATCAGCCTCACCATTTTCCTTGCTGTTTCTCAGATCTCAGGCATGCCTCTGCCCCAGGATCTTTACACAGGCTATTTCCTCTCGCTGTAGTAATCTTTCTGTAGTTCTTTGCATGGCTTACTCTCTCGTCTTCTCTTGGTCTTTCCAAATATCCCTTGTCAGGAAGGTCTTCTCTGATCACCCCCTTTAAAATGATAGCCCCTCCGCAGCCATTGGTACTCCCTATCCTCCTCTCCTGCTTTAGTCGTAGCACTTCTTGCCAGCTGACATCCCATACCTATTATTTATGTCTCGGCTGTCTTCCCCATGAGAATATAGGTCCCTGAAGGGAAGGGAATTTTGTGTTTCCTTCACTGCTATATCTCAATGCACCTAGAATAGTTTCTCATATATAGTCCAATAAACATTTGTTGAATGAAAGAATATCTAAAAGAAATACCCACACACAGTTTGGTAGTACTCTGTACCTCTATACTTATCCATTATAATTGTTGTGAGCTATGGGCGGGTGGATAGTTTGGTATTTGTAAATAAACCATATTTTAAGTGAATCAAGGAAGCTATTACCTGGAGGAATTTGATGATTCTTTTATAAGAGTAAAAATTCCTTTTTAAAATGACCATTCATATTCTCATTTGTCTAGGTGGTCAATTTCATTCTAATGGCTTTCTTCCATAGGGAAGAATCTTTGATGACTCTGTTGGGCAAGGAGATATGATGAGGCTATTTCAAACTGACAGGGAGGAAAGTACACTTAAATTTTAAAATATTTTAAAAGATCTGTTTTTCAATGGCCCGGTTTGGATGAGATTCAGCCAGACCCCTCAGGACAGTTGTGGGGTTAGACTCCATCCCTCCTGTGCTGCTTTGGGCCTTCCAGGGTATCTGAAAGTTTCCCAGGGTGCTGGAGCCTTAGCTTGGTTGTATGGGAGAGGATTTTGAGTGACTGACAGGCCCAGAATAAATTCCCTTGACTCAAATAAGGAGAAAGCAATTTCCTTTTCTATTCGCTTTCAATCTCAGTCTAGTATCTAGCAGCATCTGTGGGGCCCCACCCATATCTCTTTACCTTTATCAAGTCAGTGTGCCCCTGCCAGACTTAAAACTGCAGCATTGGTGTTCTTTGCCTGAAGTCTTCTCTTTCCTCTGGGGCCTGCTGTGATGCCCACAAAGTAGCCCAGGATTGCTGAGGAATTAACGTCCCCAGGATCAGCCTTCAACAGTGGTTGGTGTATCAATACCCCAGCTCTCTCATTTTGTGTGGGCGAGCTCTGTGGTGTCTTCTGCACTGGCTCCCAGCGTTTCCCCAGAGGAATTAAGCTTCAGTTGCCCAGAGTGATTGCTGACTTGATAACACATAATTTATTGGCTTCCTTCCCTTTTTATCTCACTTCTCAGCTCCCTTATTTGTGTTCTAATGTTTCCTTCACCTTTTGAAGTAAACTGCTTGCAACTGAATTCTTGTTAGAGGGTTTGCTTCTGGAGAAATCCAAACTAAAACAATACCAGTAGGGCTTTAACTACTTCTAGTGCTTACAGAGCTGCTTTTCCACCAGCGAGCTAGTTTAGGCCTCAGGCTGGAAACTTTGGGTTGTTGAAATCATCTTGCCAGACTTACTGGCAGTGGTTTTGTTTTCATTGTACTTATTGTTCAGTTACCTTCCATTTACTCTAATAATGATTTTCCATTTACTGTTGTGAAATAAATAGATCCATTTAAATTTAAAAAGTGAGTTGGTTTAAAGACAATGTTTATCAAATAATAGGATGGTGGTAAAGGGATTTGACAAAAGTCATGGACATAAATGGCTGAAGTTTGGGGAACATGCTGCTATGGGTTCCTGAGCTGGCTTTGTGGGGTCTCTGGGGAAAGCAGAGAGTTTCCCACTATGCGTCCCGTGGCACCTTCACACAACAGCAAGCAGTAATATGTAGCAGCAATGTTATTTTATGCCATCTTCCCTATAAAGCTGGTATCTCCCCTTGGGACTGTAAATGTTTGAACATGTTAAACAATTTTGTTTCATCCGTATAATTTTTTAAATGTTTTCCTTTTGGAATATTGCACCTTCTTCTTCTTCCCTTGACCCCTCAGCTCTTTTCTAGGAACAGAAGGAAGTAACAATCACCCATAATCTCAATGCCCAGAAATAATTGCTGTTGAAATTGTATCATATTTCCTTCCTGTCCTTTCCTAATAATATATATAACTGATGTGCTGAGCCCATTCCAGTTCAGCTGATGACCACTGAGGACAAAGCTTGTTTTCACTTGAGTCAAATTACTTGTTCCCTCCACCACCTTTGACACTGCTGATCCTTCTTGAAGTTCTGTCCTGCCTTACTGACTAGGACTCTAGCCCCCTTTCTTCCCCTTCTAGGTCTGCTCCTTTTCCATCTTCTTATAAAGGCCCGCATCTCTGCTTGTTTCTTAAATATGGGCCTTCCTCTGGTTCTCCCTGAGCGATCTCACTAGCACACAAAATTTACTCCTTATCTCTGTCCTCAGCCCCAGATCCAGAACATCCTTTCCTGGCTGGCCCATGGCCACATCAA
This sequence comes from Zalophus californianus, assembly GCF_009762305.2. Classification (NCBI taxonomy): domain Eukaryota; kingdom Metazoa; phylum Chordata; class Mammalia; order Carnivora; family Otariidae; genus Zalophus; species Zalophus californianus. The sequence continues at coordinate 88,837,989 of NC_045596.1, forward strand.
ACTCATCAGGTCCAAAATTGTACTCCTGCTTTCCTCCCACAAACCCACGTTTCTTTTGTATTCCCAAACTCATTTTTTTTTAAAGATTTTATTTATTTATTTATTTATCTATTTATCTATTTATCTATTTATTTATTTGACAGAGAGAGACAGCAAGAGAGGGAACACAAGCAGGGGGAGTGGGGGAGGGAGAAGCAGGCTTCCCGCGGAGCAGGGAGCCCGATGGAGGACTTGATCCCAGGACCCTGGGATCATGACCTGAGCAGAAGGCCGATGCTTAACGACTGAGCCACCCAGGTGCCCCTTTTTAGTTAATTTTAATTAACCTTTGGCATTATATCTTGACTTGTAGTCTGTGTTCTGTTGTAAAATGTATAATTCCTCAGATTTCTGGAGCTATCCAGGCACACCTGTGTTCCCAAACTCATTAAATGAAGCCAGAATCAAAGTGTTACCTTGACTCCCCGCTCTCAGTCACCCTTGCAAATGATGAGGACCTGCGTGCTCTTGTCTCTACCCTGGTGCTGGCTGTCATCCTCTTTGAAAGAACTGTCCTGGTCACTTGGGGAGTCTTCCTGCCTTCAGTTACACTACCTTCTACCCAAAGTGATTTTTTGGGTACAAAATCTGATCATGACACTTTTTTACTTAAAACACACTTCAGTGAAAAGTCCAAGTTTATGATAAACACTAAAATGTTACCTCTATGGAATGGGGCGGAATCATTTGCTTTTTATTCTACGTACTTTTTTACTACTTGGTTTTTCTTAACAATGAAATATGTTTTTTTTTTTTTCCAGTTAACATGAATAAAGATAAAGATTTTCAAGAGGAAAACATGTTCAATGAACACCGCCTGTTGCTTACAGCGGGGGACTAAAAAGTCCCTGTGCTCCATCGTGGACTCTCCCTCAGGCTTTCTTTTCCCACACAGCAGTCTTACGCCATATGGCCCAAGTTCATACTGTAGGCTCCAGGTATTCCGAACTCCGTTCAGTTTTCTAGACCTTGGGTCATGTGGTTTCCCTGTGCTTGAATGTTCTTCAAGACTCAGGTTGTTGGGGCACCTGGGTGGCTCAGTCGTTAAGCATCGGCCTTTGGCTCAGGTCATGATCCCAGGGTCCTGGGATTGAGCCCCGCATCGTGCTCCCTGCTCCACGGAAAGCCTGCTTCTCCCTCTCCCACTCCCCCTGCTTGTGTTCCTTCTCTCGCTGTCTCTCTCTCTGTCAAATAAATAAATAAAATCTTAAAAAAAAAAAATACTCAGGTTATGTCACCTCTTCTGTGAAGGACTCCGCAGCCACCCCACCAGGAGGCATAACCAGCCCTGAGGCTACAGAGGTAGAAGAGACTGACTTCCTCCCTAGAGTGTACATTCTAGCAGTGGGAAGCAAACATGTAAACACAGAAAGACAGCTTGGTGGGGTGTGTGCAACAATGCACAGTGTGCATTTAAAGGGTAAGTGAAACTCTATTTGCAAAGTGTATATGCAAATATGGATTTGTAATCATATTATTATGTCTATACCTAGCACTGCAGCACTTTGAGATAAATGGGAACCACACTTGGTCAGGTTGCTATTGGGAAGTTGAAGGTTTCCTGCTGAACAATGTTACTTTTTTGCTATTGAGGATTTGGGCCGCACAGTACTTTGATCTTAAAAATTTTAGTAGATAAAGAATGAATATTTATTGTTTTTATGAGTATTGTTTTGTATGAAACAAATTTAGGGGAGTGGAAAGGAATAAATATTTGGGACAGCAAACATTTAAATGCCAGCAGTTAATTTACTTTCTTACCTTGATTTATAATGGTAACATTTGGGTGGAGAGCTGAAAAGAAGGAACACTCTTTTGTTCTTGTTTTTTTTAGGAATTTCTAAAGTCTAAAGAATGTTTTTATTGCAAGTACATAAAGTAATGAAAAAAAAAAAAAAGCAAAAAAACCAACCCAAACCCAAGGATTTAAATGCCATTGGAGAAGCTTAACCTTAGGATGTTAAATGAGCAAAGGATATTCTAGCAGATTTCTTTTGAATCTTTTCCTATTTTTTTTCTTCTTAAATACCTTCCAACTTCAAATTTGTTTTTACAAGGAAAAGGAGTGTTAAAAAGGGGGGAACAGTTAAAAGAAACTGGAGCTCCAGGCGAGTAGACCCAGGATTCCACAAAGTGAGCAGAGTGGACCGATAGCTGGGTGCTTTGAGGTGGAGGAGACAGTAGGTGTCTCATAGATTAGAGGATTGTATTTGGATGACTCAGAAAGTTCATCTAATACAGCATGGATGGCTCTGTCCTTTGCCTGCATAGATCCAGCCTGCATGACTAAACAGCCACCAGCTTCAGAGTCTTAGAAACCTAAAATCCTAAAATCACATGTAGAGCTGGTGTGATGTTTAACAAGGGTCATCTAGAGGGAAAGCAACTGATAGGCTCAGGAGGTACTGATGCTGGCTCTTAATGTTTCAAACATACCATTTGCCTGGATCAGATGTTATTTTCAGGCAAGAAAATAGCCTTGTCTCTGGGACTCTGTGACCTTAAAAATTGTTCTGAAATTTAAAAATACTCCAAAGTTTCATCATCTCCACAAGTGTTCAAAGGGCAGAAAAAACCCACGGCTTGTGTTTTTTGGGGCCTATTATTTTATTTCAAATTTGATTTTCTTTATGTTTTATTTGGTTTACATCATTATCACGAGCAAAATGGTGTAGCTATGGCAATGCTTCTAGAATTTGTGTGTCATGCTCTGGGCAGCCTTGCTGTGGGCGGTGTCGCACTCTAGAGCAAGGAGGAAGATGACATCAAAGAGCTTGAAGACTGAGCACATTTACTTTTCTGATTCAAATTACTTTGTTTGGAAAAGAGTAAACACAATTACCTTAACAACAGAGCTGGGAGGCTTTGAGGGTTTAACACTACATTGTTTTCCTAGGGAGAGGGTGGGGACTGCTCAGGATCAGGGAGAGGGGCCTCAAAAACCAGGTGGTTTTGTTTGTTTTCACTTTCTTCTCAGAAATGCGTTTGAGTAGTCCCAGTGCATTTGATTGAGTTTCTTATAAAATAACTTTGTTTATTTTCCTTATTTAAAATGGAATTAATGTTCATTATAAAATAATTAGCGAGGCCAGCAGAGAAAACCTACAAAGTTCTGTCACAAAGTCTCCTCCTACATTTGTACCCTCAGCCAACTGTCCCCCTATATCCATGTATAAACACCCACCCCTCACGATGGCATGTTATTCATTGTTTCTTTTTTTCACTCAGTAGATTCTGGAGGACTTTCCCTCTCAGCCCCTAGAGAACATCTGTGGCATAGTATTCCATTACATGGGTGTTACCTAGTTTATTTTACCTGTCCTCTATTAATGGGTATTTAGGTAATTTCTAGTATTTTGCTACCAACAACAATGTGGCTATTAATATTCTTGTAGTTGTGAGATTTTGCAAGGGTGAGAGTGTGCCTGGAGGGCAAATCACTAGAATTGGAATTGCTAGGTTGGAAGGTCTGAGCACTGGTGGTTTTGTTTGAAATCGTGTTTGCTTGCTTCCCATAACTAATCATACCAATGTATACTCATGCCAGTCGTATACGAGAGTGCCTGTGTGCTCACATCCTTGGTAACACAGTGTGATGTCAAATGTCTGGATCTTGGCCAGTTTGGAAGGTGAAGTAGTGCCTTTGTGTAGTTTAATGTATACCTACCTTGTTGGTAAGTATGAACATCTTAGCTTAAGTTTAAAGAGCTGTTTGTATTTCTTATTCTGTGAACTGTATCTTCACATCCTTTGTCCACTTTTCTATTGTGTTTTATTCTTTTATTGATTTCTTATAGATCTTTATATATTAATAATGCTGGGGTTTTTTTCTGAGATATGAATCCCCCACATACTTACCAGTTTTCCGTTTGTGTTATATTTCATTTCGTCCCCTCACTCCCTACCTTATGCAGAAAATTTTTATTTTTATGTAGTCAAATATCCAGGTCTTTATCTTTTATGACTTAAAAGTCTTATTTTATACAAGAGGCTTTTTCCAAAATAGGTTATTTAAAAAAAAAATCCTTCCAGGTTTTCACCTATTTGCCTATTAATTCATATTTGATATATCTGGGAATTTATTTTTGTTGGCGGGTACAAGGGACAAGACCAGCCTTACTAACATTTTCCACACAGCTACCTGCTTGCCTCAGTGCCATTTATTGAATGATATATCTTTTCATTAATGTTTTGAAAAGTTAGTGTTAGTTTTGAAAAAAGTCAATAATGTTTTGAAAAGAATTTAGGTCTTTTTCTTTTTTAAAGATTGTATTTATTTGAGAGAGAAAGAGAGAGAGAACATGAGCAGGAGAGGAGCAGAGGGAGAGGGAGAAGCAGGCTCCTCACTGAGCAAGGAGCCCCACATGGGCCTTGATCCCGGGATCCTGAGATCATGACCCGAGCAGAAGGCAGAGGGTTAACAGACTGAGCCACCCAGGTGCCTCCCGCCCCCCCGTTTTTTTAAAGATTTTATTTATTTATTTGAGAGAGAGTGAGCGAGCAAGAGAGAGCAGGCGAGCACAGCAGGGGAGGAGCAGAGGGAGAGGGAGAAGAAGACTCCCTACTGAGCAGGGAGTCAGACATGGGGCTCCATCCCAGGACCCCGAGATCGTGACCTGAGCTGAAGGCAGACACTTAACTGACTGAGCAACCCAGTCACCCCAAGAATTTAGGTCTTTTATGAACATTCTGTTTCATTGATCATTTTGACCTGTTGTGCACCAATACCACTTTGTTTTTTAAAACTGTACTTTTAGGGGCACCTGGGCGGCTCAGTCAGTCAAGTATTATAATGTATTTTAAAATCTGGGTTGTTCTCGCGCTCTCTCCTATTACTCTTTTCCCCCCAGATTTTCATGACTATTCTTGCTTGCTTATGGTCATTGAAACCAGCTTATCCAGTTTCCCCACAAAAATAGTTAACTTTTTTGTTGGAAACATGTCAAGTTTACAGATTGCCATAGGGAGAATTGAATTTTAGGATGTTAAGTCTTTGACCAAGAACATGGTATTTTTTTGCAATTTTCTTTTTTTTTTAAGATTTATTTATTTATTTATTTATTTGAAAAAGAGAGAGAGAATGAGAGAGAGAGCACATGAGAGGGGGGAGGGTCAGAGGGAGAAGCAGACTCCCTGCTGAGCAGGGAACCCGATGTGGGACTCCAGGATCATGACCTGAGACGAAGGCAGACGCTTAACCAAGTGAGCCACCCAGGCGCCCTTTTTGCAATTTTCTTCAAATCTTCTTTTGTATCTAGTAGCAGAATCTTTTAATACTTACTCCAGTAAAGAGAATCTCTCTTATCGAAGTACTAGCAAGAAGGTAAGCTCACCAGAAAGTTCTCAGACAAAGCAAGATTTTGGCTTAACTGATGCATATTTCTAATCTTTGAGAATCATTTTTCTCTCTATTTAAATATACAGCCAATAATTTTGCATCTGTGACCATACTAGTAACATTTGCAAAATTATCCTGCGTGGTTTTTCTGTTTGGGTATGATAAGAAAAAATGATTTCCTGGCCTCTAGCATTGTGCTTTCTCTTTCTCTCTTATTTTTACATTTAAATTTTACTTAGCTTTTTAAACAATTTTTTTATTTTGAAGTAATTTTAGATTAACAGAAGCATTCCAAAGATAGTATGATGTTCTTGTGTTCCCTTCACCCGGTTTGTCCTAATGTTACTATTTTAAATAACCATGGGGCATTTGTCGAAACCAAGGAATTGACACTGGTACATTACTTCTAACTAAACTCAGATTCCACTAGCTTTCACATTCGTGTCATTTTTCTGTTCCAGGATCCCGTCAGGAAACTATATTGCACTTAGTATTTTTCTTTGACTAACCCACAGAAGGAGGCAGCAACCTTGCTCTTCGTAGCCCCTGGTGTTAACCATGTAGGTTCTTGTCATATGACTGGAGGAAAACCCTAACGACCACAGAATCAGATCATTTGATCACATGATACAGCCTTTCTCCCCTTTCCGCCTTCCTGTATTTGCACTGTTCCATTAATTTAACCACAGTGTATATGTTTGTGTGTGTGTACAATATAAAAAACTAACAGTTCTTTATGCCTTCGTAATGTTTTCCTTCAAGCACTATTGATAAGCTTGTCATGTATTTTAATAAAAAGTCTTGCTTGTTAAATCAATAAATGGGTTCTTTTTCATACTGTCCACATTTGCCTAATCTGTAAAGATAAGCAGTATGGTTTGGTTTAGTGATTAAAAGCATGGGGTCTTAAAAATCTGGGTTCAAACTTAACTCAGGTATTACCAGCTATGTAATATTGGGCAAGTTACTTAATGTCACTGAGCTTCAGTTTCATCCTCTGTAGAATGGAATGATCATAGAAACTTCTAGAGATAATGCACGCAGAGCCCTTAGTACAATAGAAATTTCTAAAAAAGGGAGTTTTTATTTATTTTTTCAAGGTAGTTTTTATACATTGGCCATCTCCCTTCCTCCCTGTTCTCATATAAGGTTTATATGCAACATATCCTTCAGGATCACAGCTTGGAATTCAGCAATGTAATTCTTTATGCTGTGAAGGAACAGGAAAGGGAAGAAGTTTCAGTAATAAGGGTTCTGGCAAGTACCAATACCACACACTGTTTCAGTCTGTCCTCTTTGTGTGTGCTGCTGTTTTATTCTGTTCTCAACACGTTTTCCCCAAGAGTGCTAGTGGGAAGAATGGAATTGGCTCAGATCCATGTGAATGTTAGAGGAGTGTGGAGCAGGAAGAACCTCTTCCCTTCTCTTGGTGGCTCTGTGTGGGGGTGCATCGCTTGAGTGTCTGCCCAGGTGAGCCTTGCCAAGAGACTGGGTGGCCCCAGTTGTGACGGAGCTCTCAAACCTGATTCTGGGTGGATCTCTGGCTGGTTGTTCGAGGCTGTGGCTGCCCGCAGGGGTCCTTAAGGAGTTTCCACTGAGGGTAACATTGGGTCCTTCTGGATGCCAAAAGGAAATTTTCTAGTTTACCTGGAAGCATTCAGAAAAGGCTAGAGAACAGGAGAGGAAGGTAGGAGCCAGCTCCTTGGTCTGCTCTACAGACCATCCCGAACTAGAGGGAGAAATTTCAGCTCAGGGAGTTTCTGGGAGATTTATTGAAATTAACATTTTTCAGCCAATGCTATTATCTCTGCAAAACTCAACACATTTTGCAATATGGAAATAAGTATTCTTGGCTTTACATATAAAGGCCTTCCATCTCAGCTCACATATTTCTTTACCTGGAGGTGATGCTAATACTTTCTTCTTTTTAAAATCTTATTTTTTCTATTGTGGTCATAGATCTTCTGTGCATGTGTGTGTGTGTGTGTGTGTGTGTGTGTGTGCGTGTGTGTATATTTATATATACTTTATATTTATATGTATGTATTATATATAATAATATAGTATTATTTCAGGTTCTGATTGGAAAATTCTTTAGAAGGAAGTAGAACATTAAGCTACAAAGTTGCTCTCTTTTCTAATGGTGTGTCCATAATAATGTTTGGAAATATCTCATAGCTAATACATAGCCCCCCTCAAGCCTATTCAGCAACAAAATATCCCCAAACCCATTAATAAATAATCCACATGCTTACAACATTCTTGCAGATACAGGTACTGTTTCAGGATCAAGGACATGAGGAGAAAGAAGGTTGATTTTCATTATATTACGTCCTTGTAGAGTAGACTGGCAATTTTTTTCTTTGCTCCGGATACTGCTTTACGTTTTTACCACTTGTTTACAAAGCTGATGTATGGATCTTTACACCTTTGAATATGAATGTAAATGATCACCACAGTATTATGGAAAAGGAAGAAGTGTAACACATACATTTCTCACACTGCTTTCTTTTTCTTCTTTCCAGGAAAACCAGTTCGGCTATTAAGGGAAGCTCCCAACACAGAGCCGAGCTAGAGAAGGCAGGGTTTCAGAGAGAATAGCTCTGTATCATCAAAGCGAACCAGGTTCCACACAGACATGGCATATCATACACAAGACAAAGGTAAATACTCCGTGGTCTTTATGAGTAATTTACTGTGCTTATATAAATGCACTAGAGCCTCTAGAATTCTTACTGATCATATTACTTGCTTTTCTATTGTTGCAAAAAAAAAAGCCAAATAATCAAATATAATTTAAAAAGTCAGTTGTCCGGATTCCCCCTGCCCCACACCCCTAAAATAACCTGAGGCTTCTGTTGTGTCAATATCTGTATATCTGAGTGATGTGTTTCTTGGGTTAAATGCCAATTTGGTGATACTATATAATGAAAATGTACTAGCCTTTCATTTTTCAAAGTGTCTATCTCTGCTCAGTTTTAAAAAGCAGAAATTTTACTTGGAGTTATGTATTTCTTAGGTTAATTCATATTTTATAAATATGTGAACTTATTAATTCATTCTATCTGTAGCATGTGTGGACCCTGAAGCTTATGGCAGTGCTGTTATCTGTTGCAGGGATGCAAACATGCTCTTTGATGTGTTATTCTTGGGGACTAGAGAGGATAAAGATGGAATACTCATTGGTCCCAGTTCTCCAGATGGGCTGGAAATGTAGCAGTGGGTTATATGCATTTCTACAGAGCAGGGTCCTAACTTTCTACTTTGTACTATGTTGTAGATAACAGGACGCTCCAGGGAGTAGCAGCCTCAGCCATTCTTGCTGTATGCCCTTCTAGGATGGGGCACTGGACATCGCCAGCCCACAAACATCCCTTCCTGTGCAGGCTTGTTTCAATAAACTGCCTCTGCATTCACTGTGTGGAATGAGGCACACTGCCCGGGAAAAATGCCCCTTGTGAACAATAAAAAATAATAATCACGTACAATGCCCGCTTTATTTCTGTTAACTCACTTAATCCTCACAACCCCATATGATAGGCTTTTTAGTATCCCCCATTTACAGATGAGGAAACTGAGGTATAGAGGGGTTACCCATACACCCCTCTTATTCTCTGGCCCCAACCTTATGTCACTTTAATGGATGCAGGCTGATTCTTGGCATTGAGATTCATTTTTGTTTTGCTCCCTTGGGACTTTATTCTTTAATTTATAAATTCATTCTTTCAGTCAACAAATCTGTCTTGAGAGATAGTATGAACCAAGCACAGGGTTAGGTGCTGAGAATACAGTCATGAACAAGACAGGTATAACAGTGGCCCCATAAAGCTTACACTCTGAGCAGTGGCTCAGTTGGTGGAGCATGTGACTCTTGATCTTGGAGTTGTGAGTTCGAGCCCCTTGTTGGGTGTAGAGATGACCTAAAAAAAGTAAAATATTAAAAAAAAAGCTTATGGATGCCTGGGTAGCTCAGTTGGTTAAGTGTCTGTCTTCAGCTCACGTCATGATCCCAGGGTCCTGCTTCTCCCTCTGCCTGCCACTCCCCCTGCTTGTGCGCACACATGGGCTCTCTCTGACTAATAAATAAAATCTAAAAAAGAAAAAGAAAAAAGAAAAGAAAAGCTTACACTCTATTGGGAAAGGCAGGCATTAAACAGACAATCACAATAGACTCCAGTGCTGGTTGGGGAAACCCTACGTGCTACAGGAGAGCAAAGCCAGGGGATCTAATCTGCTCTAGGGGTCAGAGTCGTTTCCCAGTGGTAGGGTGGGATTTAGCCAATGAAGAGAAAAGAGAAAATGGCTCCTGGCAGAGGGAACTCCAAAGGGGAGGTAGGTAGGAACTGCTTTAGGAACTAAAAAACTAAGGTCAAGTCTAGAGTGTGGAGTTGGAGGGAGAATGGGAATGATGACTTGGGGAGGAGGGCTTGCCAAGCCATTGAGTTTGTACTTTAAGCTCAAAGAGATGCCTTTAAAGGGATAATCAGGGAAGTGATGTGATTTAATGCACAGCTTCAAAAAGATTGGTCTGCTGCTCTGTGGAAAATGTAAGTGGAGGCAGAAGTGGGGCTGGGAAGACCAGAGGGGGGCCTTTGCAGTCATTCCCCAACCATCAGGGATGCTTCTTTTGTAACCCCATAGGGATGCTGACAAATTCTCTCCTTGGTCAGCCAACACTGGGCAGGGTAAGATACTTTCAAGGTGCCTACATTCCAACCAAAGGCCAGTGAAGACAAATGTACTTGATTTACATAGCTGGGTGAGGAGGACCTAAGGTTTCAGCAGCCTATGTGTTCACCAGAGGAGAGCTGGGGAGAAACAGAACCCAGAGACAAGGCCCTTGGATGTTTGATCACTATTGGTTCATTCCACTGATAGGCATCAATTGAATAAATATTTTGGCACTCAAATTTTTGTCCAATTAATTGACAGCTACCATTTCTAGAGGGCCTATCAGGCACCATTGTAGGTGTTGATGTAGATGATCTCATTTATTCTTCATCATGGCCTCTGAAGCAAATAGTTATTCTCCAGTTTCTAGAACAGAAAGCTGAGGCAAAGAGAGTTTAAATTACTTGCCAAGGGCACATAACTAGTAAGAGAAAAGGAGCCAGGATTCCACTATATGAACAAATGTGAAAGCAAATGAGCAAAACCTACTGCTTCCTCTCATTTGCCTCTAATAATGTGAGAATGCTTACCTGATTGTGAACTTTCAATCACAAGAGTGTTTGAAAGATGGTAGGGGCACCTGGGTGGCTTGGCCGGTTAAACGTCTGCCTTCGGCTCAGGTCATGATCCCAGCATCCTGGGATGGAGCCTGCACTGGGCTCCTTGCTTAGGGGGGAGCCTGCTTCTCCCTCTCCCTCTGCCGGCCACTCCCCCTGCTTGTGCTTGCTCTCTCTCCTTCTCTCTCTCTGTGTCAAATAAATAAATAAAATCTTTAGAAAAACAAAACAAAAAAAAAGAAAGACAATAGATTGAAAGACAGTGGATCATCTCTACTGTCTTCATGTAGATTAAGAAACTGTGGGCCTCACTTAGTCTACCATCTGTGGCTTTGACCCTAGAATGGAGAAAGAAAAATGCAACTACTGAGCTCTCTGTATTGTGCGGAGCATGTTACACTTGGTCAGCCAGTTAAAACAAAGTTCTTTTTTCTTTTAAAGATTTATTTATTTTAGAGGGAGGAAGAGAGAGAGAGTGTGAGCCAAGTGAGAGCATGCACAGGATCATGTGCACCAGCGGCGGGGGTGGGGGTGGGGGGGTGGGGGGTGTGGAGGAGAGGAGTAGCGAAGCAGAGGGAGTGGGAGGGAGAATCCCGAAGCAAACTCCCTGCTGAGCCTGAGGGGCTCAATCCCAAGACTCTGAGATCATGACCAGAGTGGAAATCAAGAGCCAGCTACTTAACCGACTGAGCCACCCAGGTGCCCCAAATCAGGTTTCTAATAAAGAGTTTCTCTAGGGAAAACAAATATGTAAAAAAGATCATACATAATTTGAAGGAGTTTATAGTTAAGTTGAAGCACACATATAGCCACAAAAGACAGCAACATACTCAAAAGCAGCTAGGATCCTATCATAACTTTTGCTGGCCTTAGCAGCTTTCACCTTTGTGGATCCATTCCTTCATTTAAAAGTAAATAAAATGAATTGAAATAAAAAATATATATGAAATTTTACAAATAAAAGGTACAAAGATGAATATAATATAGGTTGGATTATTACATCTTCATTATTATTTTCTTTTTTCTTCTAATTTTATTTATTTTTAAAGATTTTATTTATTTGAGAGAGAGGGAGAGAGAATGAGCCGGGGGGAGGGGCAGAGGGGGAGAGAGAGAGAAAGAGAGAGACAGAAGCACACTCTGTGCTGAGCAGGGAGCCTGACTCGGGCCTCGGTCCCAGGACCCAGAGATCATGACCTGAGCCGAAGGCAGACGCTTAACTGACTGAACTACCCAGTTGCCCCTTCCAATTTTAAAAGAAAGTAACATTAAAACATTTTTGTTGGCCTATAGATACTATGCAGTATCTCGTGGATAAGTTGGTCCTGTTTCCAAATAAGTGATACAGGGAGAAAAAAAATCAGGAGAAAGAGATTGTTTTGATCTGAACTATGACTCTGGGGATTCAAAGTTAGCCAAAAAGATGATGCTGAGTGGTCAGTTTCCAGGACAAGGCAAAGATGGAATGGGCAGTTGAATAAAGTCCAGAATGAAGTGGGAAGGAAGGGGGACAGGTGCATAGTGAGAGAGACCAGAGATTCCCTTTTATCTGATGCCAGCTGAGGAGAGATTGCTAAAACTTACTCTGTAGGGTGGGACAGGGACCAACATGGGCCAGTGTAAGTAGAGCAGGGCATAAGGCAAAGGTGGGGTTCTGACCAGGATACTTAGCCAGAGTGTAAAGCAGGGGAGACTGGGGTGATGGGCAAAGTACAGGGGCAAGACTCTGCAAGGCAATCTGGAAAGGCACGTTGGAGCAGTGTGATATGGTGATACCATGAAGTGATCCTTCCCCGTTGATAGTAATCTGATTCTTGTGCTCCTTCCTGTATTGCAGAGGCTACTAATCATAGATACCCTAATAGCTAGAGTTGTGGATGTGAATTAGGTTCTCACAATCCGATACATCTTGTGAGACTTAAATTCAGACCTAAGTTGGGAGAAGCATGGACTTTGGCACAATTTTGCAAAAGAAAAAACCTTGATGCCTGACCCCAGTTGAAGCATCTACGTATGTCATATCTACTATGCAAAACGCAAAGCTGAGCCCAGAATTAAAGGGGGTGAGGCAGTTCACTCCCAAGTTACTTGGCAAAGGGCACCAGTGTAGAGAGGGGTGAAGAATTAGGGTCACAAAGGATGATCTGACACAGGGAGTAACGTGATGTGGCCCCCGTAATTAAAGGACCACTCCAGTAGCTGTGTGGATGATAGACTGTGGGGAGCAGCAGTGGAGTAAGAGAGAACAGGCAGGAGGCTATGGCAACGGTCCTGGCTGGAAATGATGGTGGCTCGCAGTGGGGTAGTGGCAATGGAGATGGTGAGAACAGGTTGAATTCTGGATATATTTTGAAGGCAGAGCTGATAGGATTTGCCGATGGCTTAGATGTGTGACACAAGGGGTAGAAAAGAAGATGACTTCTAGGTTTTTGACCCAAGCAAGTGGGCCTTTCTTTGAGGCGCCACTAGTCCAAGCTATGATCCATTGCATGGTGATTACATGAGTGGGTTCCCTTTGTGATAATCCATGGAGCTGCACACACCATGCATTTATATCCATGGCTTTCTGTATGCGTGTTAGCTCTCATTTAAAAAACCAAGGAAATACTAGTAGAAAGAGGCTCAGTCAACACTGGGAGTCAGCCTCCTTCTTTCCTCTAACTCATTCCCCTGGGCTCATAAACTCCTCAAGTTATCTGTGGCGTTAGGTTCAGACCTCTTACCTGGACAATTGCAATAGAGCTAACTCCTCCCACTGCCTTTGGTCCCCTGTCCGTCCTCACACTGTGGCAGGAAAATCCTTGTGAAATACCCATACGCTCTTTCCTGCCAAGAGTTGCTCCCGGTTAGAGTAAAGGTCAACCTCTTGTATTTATGACGTAAACCCTTTCAGGTGGGCCTTCCACCTGTCCTACCTGATCTTCCACTGTGCTCTCCTTCCCGCTCTGCAGTCAGAGCTGTTGGCAGTTTACTCAGCACCTCGGGCTTGTGCATTCCTCTGCCTGCAGTGCCCATCTCGCCTCTCACCAGTATTCCCAGGCAAAGCCTCACCCCTCCTTTGTGCCCGCACTTGGCCTTACCCTTCCTTCCACGTATTATTACAAATAGCATTTGGGGTTATCATTATTTTGTATTTGTGTTGTAATCATTTTTTAAGGCAAAGTTTATTTTCTTTTTCCTATTGAAGAGAACTGAATAAAGTGAGAGAACTAGATATTTTGATATGGTCTATATGAAAAAATAATAGAAGGAAAAGACACCCCAAATCTTACTATCTCAGAATCTTTCCTTTTATTCTTTTCTTTCAGTCTTTTTTCAGTGCTTATTTTAAAGATATACTTGGAAACACAATATAAATTCCATGTCTTGCTTTTTGTGTAATAACATGATGATTTTCTCTGGATATTTACAAATATTTCATATGTGTTTGTGGGAAACCTATTTCCATGTTGTTTCTTAGCACCTGTAGTTCCTCATCTGTGGATTTTGTTTATGTGTGTTATTAGCCCATCAACTTATTGGGTGTTTTTTATTGATTTGTGTAAGATTTTCTTTTATAAAAATTACTCGCAACTGATGAATCACTAAATCGCCCCTGAAACTATTACTACACTATATGTCAACTAACTTGAATTTAAATAAAATTTTGAGAAAAAATTACCTATTTTTAGTTTAAAAATATTGTTTAGGACTGAATTAGTCTGCAAGTAACAAAACTGGGCATATTAATTTTCTTCCCCCCTCCCCGGCTTTTATTGAGGAATAATTGACAAACAAAATTGTATATATTAGAAGTGTACAACATGATGATTTGATACATGTATACATTGTGAAATCATTACCACAATCAAGTTAGTTAACATATCCATCACCTCACATAGTTACCGTTTTTTGGATGAGAACGCTGAAGATCTACTCTCTTAAGCAAGTTCATATATACACGACTGTATTCGTTTTCTATTGTTGCTATAACAAATTACCAAGCTTGGTGGTTTAAACCACACAAATTTATTGTCTTATGGTTCTGGACATCAGAGGTCCAAAAAGAGTCTCACTGGGCTAAAATCAAGGCATTGGGAGGGCTATGTTCCCTTCTGGAGGCTCTAGGGGAAAGAATCTGTTTCCTTGCCTTGTTCAAATTCCAGAGGCTGCCTGCGTCCCTTGGTAGGTGACTGCTTCCTCCATTTTCATAGCCCGCAGAGGTGGGTGGTCGTTCTCACAGTCACTCCCACCTCTGCTTCCACCATCATATCTTTTTTTTTCTTTTTTTAAGATTTTATTTATTTGTCAGAGGGAGAGAGAGAGAGAGAGAGCACGCACAAGCAAGGGGGAGTGGCAGGCAGAGCAGGCAGAGGGAGAAGCAGGCTCCCCGCTGAGCAAGGACCCCGATGTGGGACTTGATCCTAGGACCTGGGGATCATGACCTGAGCCAAAGGCAGGTGGTTAACCAACTGAGCCACCCAGGCGTCCCCCATCACATCTTCTTTGGCGCTGATCTCTCTTCTGCCTCCCGTTTCCACTTTTAAAGACTCTTGTGATTACATTGGGTCCACCTGGATCATCCAGAATACTCTCCCTGCTTTAAGGTAGCAGAGTAGCAACCTTAATTCCATCTGCACCCTTAATTCCTCTTTGTCATGTAACATGGCATAGCTACAGGTTTAAGGCATTAGGATGTGGACATCTCTGGGGGGATGTTATTAAATACCACACCAGGCATATCAACAAATAAAGTAGTTACTTGTTTTATGCAAAAATAAGTCTAGGGATGTCATTCTAGGGCTAGGATGACAACTTAATTAAACCATCAGGTATTCCGGCTTTTTTCCATCTTTCTGCTCTATCATCCTTAGTGTCTGGATCTGTGACTTGGTGCTTATTGCCTCGTGGTTGCCAGATAGCTGCAGGACCTCTAGGCATTTCATCCATGCTCCAAAAAGAGAAAATGGTGGCAGTGTGAAGGAACAAAAGATGAATGGGTAGGCCAGCTGAGAAAATGTCTTAGGTCAGATTTTTCGGAAGCGGACCTTGGCCTGTTCTTGTGTTAGTAATTTACTAAGGAAGTATTTCTAGGAGAAATTGATAGAGCAAGGGAAGCAGCATAGAGAAGAAGATAAAGCCAAGGGAGTGCTACAGCCTGACCTTGAACTCTGAGCATAAATCAGGTAGGTCTGTGTCCTTTCAAAGCCAAGGAGCTCCCACGTTCAGACTCCTGCAAAAATGCTCTAATAGTTCAAGGGTGGATGAAGAAAGTAATAGGTGCTAGCTGTCAGGATCAGAACCCACAGAAACAAGGGCATGGGCGCACAGATAAAGTGTTTCTGAGGGGACCTGGGTGGAGCACCAAGCATTTGCTACAGTTTGTCTCTTTTATGAAGTTTCTCTGGATGCCCTCTTTAACATCTCCAACATATTTCTTCTTTCCAAACTTATCGCATAGCCACCCTTTGCTGCAAAGATCCTAAAACAGGATTTTTAGTTGGATACTTTGCTCCTTTGACAAAATTGGAGTTCTGTTAGTAAGTAAATAGGAGAGAATGGGTATTGGGTAAGCAACCATCGTTTTGTTTACTATTAGTCATTTTTCTTAAGCAGAAGATTAAAGATTTTACATAGTAGATATTTTCTTCTGTAATTTCTTCCACTGTTGTAATATTAGTCAACCTATATTTTATCTGTATTTCTCGTTTATACAAATATTTAGTTCTTTGTAACTTATTTTGGTAAATAATTTCAAAGGATGCTATAGATGATTACCCATACATCCATATAAACTTGGATGGATCTAAATAGTTCAGTATTTGCTAAATCAGTGTTTGTAGTGACTTTATAGAACATAAGTACTATGTTTTATTTGTGGGCCAGGTATTCCATTCCACTGGTCTGTTTGCATGTCCCTTCTTCACTGCCACATTTTAAAAAATAATGTGCTTTTATAACATACTTTAGTTTGTAAGAGGACAAGTGCCCATCCTCATTCCTTTTCTTTTTAAACTAGTAGTGGGTTTCATCAAGTTACTTTCACCATTTATTGTTATGGCCAGATAATTTTTCTAAATGATCAATTCAGAGGTATGTTATTAATTAGATCTGTCACTTAACATCTGTGAGATTCATTTGTCTCTGCTGAAAGAGGTTCAGTTAGGTGACTCTTAGGCTCCCATCCAGGTCTCACACTTTGTCATCCTAAGAATTATCTAGCTGTCTGAAAAAGATTCCACTTGGCTGACCCTGTTGAACCTAGTAGTGGTTACTGTCGGCATGAATCAGTGGGTGCCCTTATGTAAGGGGTGGGGTGAGAGAACACTTCTAGAAATCTATGGCTTCTAGGCTTCCTACCGGTACACTTTTCTGCTTCCAACCACCTGAGACAGCTTCCTTCCTGGGGCACCCAAACCAACTCTTCTAAAGAAAAAAATAGAGGAAAACAACAACTTGAACCATTAAATAATAATAGTAAAAGTATTTAATATATAACTATATTAATATATATTTAATTAATAAGCTAAACTTAGACTTATGCTTGGCACATAATAAACATGACACCGTTATTATCATTTTTTGTGATTATTCTCTTATTTAGCTATTCCGTAATAAATGGGCAATGGGAGACCTAATCCTACTGGTCCTTCAGTGGGTCCCAGTTCACTCTTGCTTCTCATAGAGTTAGATCTCCTTGCTCTGAGATTCTCTCTGGGGTTTAAAGTTTTGTTTTAGTGTTTTTCGCACAATGTGGCCCCTAATGCAAGCTAATGGCTTTATCAGGTAATTTCCTGAAGAAAGAGCTTTCCATCAAATACTGAAGAAAAGACTTGCTATGTTGGGCTTATTGAGAGGAGACATGTCAATTTTCAGGTTGACATAGTTAAGCCTCATAATTCATTGATTCTGTATTTGTAAATTCACCTCCTTGTTAAAAATTTATTTATACCCTCCAAACCAATATTGGTGGTACTCTCATGTGCATTCACAGACATGGGTGGAATGGTGAAATATTTGAGTTGCCCAACGCACAAGTTTCTCAGCTGAGGTTGAACAATGTGACACTCAGCATTCTTGTTTCCGCATGTAGTCAGTAAACAAGTGTCCTTTTGTGGTCAATTTAGTGCCCTGCTTTTTGTACTATGGTGCTTTTTGTTGGTATTTTTGCTGTGTAAAATGGCCTCCAAGCACACTGCTGAATTACTGTCCATATGCAAGAGGCTGTGACCACGCCTTATGGAGAAACTACGTGTGCTGGATAAACTTAGTTCAGACATGAGTTGAAGTGCTGCTGGCTGTGAGTTCAATGTTAATAAATCACCAGTACATATTTTTTTTCTTTTTTAAAAGATTTTCTTTCTTTATTTCATATATAGAGAGAGTATTAGCAAGAAAGCATGAGAGGGGAGGGACAAAGGGTGGGGAAGAAGCAGACTCCCTGCTGAGCAGGGAGACTGATTTTTTTTTTTGGGCAGGGGCAGATCCCAGGGGATCATGACCTGAGCCCAAGGCAGACGCTCAACTGACTGAGCCACCCAGGCGCCCCGACAGTACATATTAAGTAAGGTGTCTTTAAACAGAAGTACACACAAAACAGGGTTATGTATTGATCTCTTGACAAAAATGTTATGATAAGAGGTTCATAGGAACCTAACCCTGTATTTCCCCCTGGGAATAATAGTTCAGTGTTTGCTAAATCAGTGTTTGTAGTGACTTTATAGAACATAAGTACCACGATAACAAGAATCAAGTGTACTTTCCTAAGGGATATGTTATTGGGGCTACTTGTGAGTTTTTAAACTTGAGAGTTCCCATGTCACTTCCTGCTCCCCGAAGGTGGGACTCCCTATATCTTATTTGGGAATGATTCAAGAAGCATTTGGATGTCCATGACACTCACTCACAGTGCCTTCCTCTTGAAGTCATTTAGACCCTGTTATCTGAAAGTCTAATGAAAGATTTTCATTATTTCCTTTAACATTATATATTGTATGTTCAGTTTTATCATTGAAAAAATAACTGGTTGGGGTGCCTGGCTGGCTCAGTTGGAAGAGTGTATAACTCTTGATCTTGGGGTCACAGGTTTGAGCCCCATGTTGGTGTAGAGATTACTAAAAAAAGAATAAATATAAAAAAAAAAACAAACCTGGTTTATTTTGATACTCACTGAATACTGGTTTTTAGGGAGGAAAAGAAAATTGTACCCTGATTAATGATGTTGTAGATTCCTCAGTGACGAAAGCATTTTCTTAATGATAAAAATAGTTGCCATTAAGTTCTACCACATTCCAAACATTGCACTAAGCACTTCATTACATTATTTTATTGTATCCTCACAACAATGCTGCAAAGTGATCTTATTGTCTTCATTTCATCAGTGAGTACAGATCAGGGAGCTGGATTCAAGTCCCAGTCTATTTGACTGAAAGTCCAGGTCTTTCTATTAAAGCATTCACAATAGGCACAATTGTTCATATTACCTGTTCTTCCTTGCAGGGGCTGTGTAAAACCCATTAGGAGAACGCGAGTCAAGTTTACTCATCCAGACTGAACGTGTCACATTAGCACCTTCTTGACTCAAGGAAAGGCAAACAAATGTAAAGAGTGTGAGACCATTCCACAAATTTAACTCATACTTCATTACTTTAACCAAGAGAGAGAAATGGACAGGGGGAAAAAGGAAAGGCATACACCAAACCATCTGCTTTTATAATATATTAATAATAAATGCAAACAAATATTTGTGTTATATCTACATTCATTAGCTGGAAACAAGCACAGGATTTCAGAAGTGGTACCTTTAGCTCCAGCATGTAGTGACAATGAAACAATAGTTGCTATGTCAAACAAATAAAACAGATCTCTCTGCAGTGCTTTCAGGGTAATGGTAATTAAATAGATTTTCGGTCACTCCTGTCCTATATCCTGCACTAAGTTGATTAACCTGTTTAATGAGTATATGAGAATGACCAAAGCTGACCTCACATCAAAGAGCCCCATTGTTGCTGTGTGCTGACCTGAATTTTAATTGTGCACTAGGTTCTTTAATTGTACCACAGATGTACTAGAGAATAGAGCAGGTATTTTAAGCGGCAGTGGGTTTCTTTTCCCAGATGTGTTTGGTTGCTCATAACGTGCAATATTAGATGTTGTTTTGCATGTCCAGGCTCTTAACACTCCCCCTCTTTGCAAAGATTCACAGTTTAATAGTTCTCTCTCTCTTTTTTTTAAAAGATTTTGTTTATTTATTTATTTGAGAGAGAGAGAGTGAGAAACAGTATGAGAGGGGGGAGGGGCAGAGGGAAAAGCAGGCTCCCCGCTGAGCAGGGAGCCCGATGCGGGACTCGATCCCAGGACTCCAGGATCATGACCTGAGCCGAAGGCAGTCACCCAACCAACTGAGCCACCCAGGCACCCTAATAGTTCTCTTTGATATAGCTGGCAGTAGTGATCAGTTTTATTTATATGGGAAAACTTAACTTTATGTATTACTAAACATCACAAAAAGTTTGGGAAAAAAGTCTGTAAATAAGTCAGCAGTGAGTAAGTTAGAATCCAGCCTTCAGGACTCCTTTAAGGCCTCCAGCCTCAGTCTTCAGCCTCTAAGAGGATCGTTAGAGGCAGACGTGGCTTCCTTCATGTGCTGTCACCAAGGGCCAACTGTTATTTCAAGCTACAAGTACCAGACTGTAGAAAAAGGAAGCCAGTTCTTAAGTGATAGCATTCATTTTTCTTAAAAACCCTAAAATGCAGTAGCATGTGCTGTAGTCTTCTTTCCAAAGTCTCTTTAACTTAATTTTGTAAGCGAGTTGAACAGGGTGTTTTAGCTATCCACCTGCAACAGGGTGATGACACTTTGAACTCACATTTCATGGTGGCACTTTCAAAAACATCCAGACACCAACGGTCATAAACTTCTGGGGTGCTTAAGACTTTAAAAAAAGGTAAGCTGGCTTAAAGTCTTTTTGCAACAAGATGGGGTTTTTTTTGGAGGGGGGTAGGGAGAAGGCATATATAAATAAGGCTAAATCAAGCCACCACTGCTGCTCTTTGCTGTACTCTTCCCCGCACCCAATCCTGGGGTGGAAAGTGGACCCACTGAGTGGGAAGGGGCCCAGATCTCTTCTGTCGTCCACTCTGGGTCTTCTTACGTGCGACGGGTCTCAGCTGACAATGTGAAATGGCACCCGCTCCAGGATGGCTGAGAGGCCTGTGGACAGTGGGAATGGCGGTGGAGATGCAGGGGATGTGTGGGTCCCGCGGGAGACAACAGCTTATGTCTGTGTCTACATAAGCCCCACACTCTTGGAGTCTCAAGCTGCCTCCTTGACTGCTTTTCCTCTGCTGCTGTTTGTCTTGCTCGTCCAATTTCTTGTCTTAACGCTAACTTGCACTGTGGCCTGGGGGCATTCCCTTAACTTCTTTGGATTAGTTTCTTCGACTATAAAATGAAGGTACACCACGTTATCTCCCAAGTTTTTTCCAGTAAATGAGTTGTCTGCTATTTTGTGGTCGTCTTATCAGAGTATTTGACTAAGAAGAATGATTAAACTATTTCCCTTTCCTTTTTTTGAGGTATCTTTGGATTTCATTTCATATTCCTTTATAAGCATTTAAAAACAATAACCACAGTCTATTGGTCATAGATGGTTTTATAGCTAGGCACAGTTTTTGGACTCTAGACAGTCTGAAGATGATGTTGGGGTTTCCCCCTAGAATTGTAATTCGTTTTCTGAAGAGAAGTATTTATATTTGCACATGCTGGTATGTTATCACATCACATGTTATC
Organism: Zalophus californianus; assembly: GCF_009762305.2. Classification (NCBI taxonomy): domain Eukaryota; kingdom Metazoa; phylum Chordata; class Mammalia; order Carnivora; family Otariidae; genus Zalophus; species Zalophus californianus. The sequence goes on from NC_045596.1 coordinate 88,859,365, forward strand.
AGAAGGGGGCGATGTAAAGAAAGTCAGGAAGGTGAGGGCAGCCGGGGTGTTTGTGTCATTGGCTAGATCCTATTAGTGGTGATTTGCTCCCCAAACAGAAAGCATTAGATTGTTTTGTTCAGGAAAGATTGCTACCACATCAGTAGGACCCTTCATTCACACAGTAAGTCAGCGGGAGGCTAAGGAATTTTTGTTCTTCAGTGTGTCTGGCTGCAATTACTCCCACGTCTAAGTGGGTACTATTGTGTTTCCTCACTGTGTTGACTGGTGTACCCCACAGAGAAACCTTCTGTAGATGTTGAGGACAGAAGCACAGTTCTGGAAAAGTAGGGTCTGAAGCACTTTCCTTAGGGCTGTTCAGGTGGGGAACAGGCCTGGAGGTGGTGGTGGGGCCCCAGGAGCTAAGGGAGAGAGTGCTGAGGCTGGTGGGGGTAGAGGGGAAGGAGAGCCCACTGAGGCCAGTAAGATACAGGTACCTCTGTGGAAGCAACTCTCCCAGTGATGATCTGCCTGTAAGTACTCTTTCCTCCTCACCAGAAATCTCCCTTGCTTGCTTTTCATCCTTTTTTCAGGCACCATGTCTGAGCCCCTTCTGATTCACGTTTTGGTTCCAATCTAATTAGAGGTGAGGAGGTAGCGTCAGGGTTATTGCAAGGTGCCTGGATGTTGACGCACATGTTTCCTCATGCCCTCCGTAGAGAAGACCCAGTCTGCCCGGGGAGCACACCCCTCCCCTAAAGATACCCCCCCCTTCCAAGAGATTTCACTAAAACCTGAGGAATTTATGTTAAAGGAGGGGGAGGGGGAGGCTGACCTTACCCAGAGAGCAAATTCAGGAAAACTCCCTAGACCTGCTCTGTGAGGAGGAGAGAGTCTGGCATCTGTCAGCAGCAGTGTATGGAGATGCAACATCAGATTCAGAAAACACCAGTTCTAGAATCAAACTCAGATTTTGCGCATCTGCGAAATTATTGTTATTATGCTATAAATAATTGTAGGTTAAAGGGACAAATAAAGATTTTACCCAAACTATGGTTCATTATTTTCTCCCATTTGGAAGAGATGGCTTAGGTGTGGCTGATTTGTGAGGCCTCTTAGGCAACAGGCTTTGGAATTAGTTTCTTACCCCAAAGGGTTCATTTCAGCCTTGGTTCCAGTCACACTATCTGTGGGAATTCAATCAAGTTTCTTGATTTCTTTGAGCCTCTAGTTCCTGACCTGTAACCTGCACATCATAACATTAGCTATAGGGAATGGCTGCTTTGAAGACTCAATATGAGAGTCTTTGTGAGTGTACATTATAAATTACTATATACATTTCAATCTTTTGTCCTAGCCATAGCAAAAATATAAAAACTATTATATACTTTTTTTGGTGTTAGCTTTGTTCTAATTTCCATTTATTGTCCCTATTTTTGTTTTCTTATTTCTTTCCACTTCCATTTTATAAATCTGAATATAGAAACCATTTGGGGGAAAAGATAGGGTATGTATAAATAACTGAAAAATAAACTTAAATTGTAATTTTGCTAGTGGATTGCTAAAAGAGTCAACCTTCCCCACTTTCCCACCAGCCTAGGTCCAGCCCTGCTGGCTTACACCAGCCTTAGTCACTGACTTAAAGTACGCCATGTACTGTCTGTGGCACCTTCCTTGCCATAACTTTCTGGGGGAGGTGATACTTGATCAGTGTTTACCTGATTGACAAAGTCAGTTACGTAGCTCACCTCATATAGCCCAGGAGTGGGCAGATCTTGGCTTTAGGCCATGTACCGTCCAGGGCCATCAGCTTGGTGAGCTCTTTCCCTGGTGCCACCATGGGCTCTCTCCGTGCGGAGACATCTCCCTGTTCACATACCTGGAAATCATAGGAAAAATCCATTCATTCATTCCATAAACAGTTAATGAGCCCCTACTACTCACCAGGCACTGTGGCAGGCACCCTGGGTGAAGTAGGAATGCATAGCAGATGGTCCCTGCCCTCTGGGAGTGCTTGGGCCGGTAGAGAAACAAATATGGGGGTAACTAAGTAGCTTGATGAAGCAGGGAGGTATGGCAGAGTGCTTGAGTGCACGGTCCCTGGAGCTGGCCTGCTCTGTCATCTACCGGCCGAGTGGCCTTCGGCACCAACCTCTCAGCGCCTGAGCGTCCTCTCTGTAGCTATAGAGTGGTAATAATAATGGTTGTGCTGAGGATTACTTAAATCAACACATGTAAAACAGAACAGTGCCTGGCACCACAGCAAACCCTGGCGAGAGGATGATGATGGCGATGGTGATGGTGGGTGTGGTGGCGAGAAGCACTCCCGTGCGGAAGGCAGGGCAGTCATCCAGGAGGCTGGGAAAGGCACCGCAGGACTGGACTTGCTGGCCAGAGGAGCTGGAGCCCTCTCCAGGGGAAGGGTTCAGCTCTCTGGGCACAGTGTAGGTAGAGAGAAGGATGTTCTGAGAATTTTTAGTCAGCCAGGAACTGCTCTCAAGTCCCGAATTCGGACCTTGATGCCAAAGTGGAAACAAACATGACATGTTTCCATCTCAAGAACGTTTTGTTTGTTACCATGAGAGAAAATTGGCCGGGCTGGAAAAATATGGTCTGTGAGCAGATAAATGCTTCTTCTTCTTCTTCTTCTTCTTCTTTTTTTTTTTTTTTTTGCAGATAAATGCTTCTGTCAAATAGACATGGTCAGTGCCTATAGTTGCAGGGAGGTTGATAGTAAGAACTGATCTTATTAATTCCAGGTCGGGGAGAATCTTGTTAGGAAAATGAAAGGTTTAAACAAATCTGAATGAAGGTTGATAGTGTGGTCTGAGTTTAGCAAATTATTTTTAGCCCTCCACTTTCTTTAAAAAAAAAAAGTCAAGGGCAGGCTCATGTCCCACAATCGAATGATATCAATGTTGGGCAAAAACCCCAATAAAATCCCTGGCACTTTTTATCCTTCTCATTCCTGGAAAAGTTCCTTTAAAAAATGAGGGACATGAATTGCTATGAGTCTCCAAAATGACAGAAATTACTAAAAATAAAACCAATGACAAGTAGTGAGAAAAACCTGCACTTAACTTTAGCTGGTATGTAAATAAGTCCACTTATATATAATTCAGGCTATTCTGTTCGAAAACATTGAATTCCCAAACAGAATAATCAGTTTAAAATTAATGTGGTTTATTAACAATTAAAAGTGATAACACAAGCTGAAGAAATTGGAGGTGAAATGTTGAGTTTCCTTTGATAGGTAGAGTAATTACAAAGTGTGCTTTTGAAGTTCAAGAAGACAGCCTTAGGACACAACATTTTTAAAGTAAAAATTGGCTTGCCCTCTGTTCAAGTGATTTATTTTGCACTAAGAAATGGGTGTGAGACATGATGTGATTTAAAATTTCATCCCTTGATGGAACTGCTTGAGGGTGACATGATTTTTTTCTTTTTTCTTTTCTCAGCCTGCTCAGCCTATGAAGTTTCCTATCTAAAAGTTAATCTTCTGAAATTCCTTAGGAATTTAAGGAAACCTAATCTTCTGGTGTGTAAACAAAAGGGACTAAGTATATTCAGGAGCTAGGAGTGACCAAGTAGCCCCTAGGAGGATCTAGTGCTTACCATGGCCAAGCAAATTCATCCATTCTTGTTTTGTTGCCTATTAAGTAATTACCTTCGGAAAATTTCACCTCTGCCATTAAAAATGCTCTTTCTCTCTTAAGAAAACTTGAAAGGTGTGGGGGTGAACTGAGGAGGGGAGACAGAATATCCTTGAAGAGGAAAGTTAAAAGGAACTGGGATTTAGTTAAAATACAAGTTTAGATTATCAAGGGAGCAGGTTATTGAGGAAGAAAAAATGAGTAGTAGTTTAAAACACAGATATTTTACATGCTTCAGTGAGGGCTTGTCTGTTTTCACCAAGTAAAAGAAATGCATTTAACAGATTTTTGTAAGTTTTCAATAGTCTGTTTATTATAAAGAAAAAAAAAAACTTGAAAAAAATGTCTCTTATGGTATATACCAGCTAGTAAATGCCCCAAAACTGGCTGTCTCGGCAGAGGCAAGGGCAGGCCCTGTTTTGTAGTGTTTGTCAATTTCCTTGGTGTAAATGCTCCCACTGTGGTAGATCCTGTAAATGTAAAAACATGCACAGTAACACACCATTATTCTCTCCATCATACAGACCCAGTAAATGCAAATAACCCCAGGAATGTAGCCAATAGTAAAAAGTTGTGGGAGAAAAAAGGAAGCGATGAGTCTTGAGTACTTTTTATCTTTGTTTTTAATATAATTTAATTGTAAGTTTGTATAAGTTGATTTTTAATAATGACTGTGTTTAACAACCAGCTCACAACTTTTCTTGAATATTTAAGTTGGCTCTCAAGAACCAGTATGAGCTGGTTCTAGCACGCCACTAAGTACATGTATAACATTTGTGGAAAGGGGTTTGGAAGGTCACACCCCAAATTATTGCCCGTGGTAATTACCTCTTGGGGGGTGGGGGAGTTGTGGTGTGTAGACGGGACCTTCAAGTTTACTTTGCATACTTCTCTTTTGTATATATTGCTAGTATAATAAAAGTGAATACAAGATGGTTTTGATAAAGTATCTATTGTTTTTATACCAATACTTCCTTTCACTCTTTCCAAATGAACCCCAGCCCCTGAGGTAGCACGGCTCAGCAGACAGAGTATGGACTAGTCGATAAACATTTGGTTTTTAATTCTGGTTTGGCCTCTGAGAGTCTGGGTAACTGAGGGCAAGTTATTTAACCTCTTGGAGACTTGGGATCTTTGTTAAGTGAAGATATTTGGAGTTTATCTGTTAAGAGTCTATTCAGCTCTAACCTTTACATTCTTGATTATTTCTCATAGCATTCAACATGTACGCCGACTGCAGAAGATCCAGACCACACCCACTGACAAAGAGCTCTGTGAAGTCCCAGCTCACCACATTTATTACTTATTTTATTTCCTGACTTTTCAAAAGATTATAGACTTGAAACTCATGGTCACTGTTGGTAATCATGATAATTGGCTGTGTTGAGAGAAGTGAGGTTTGGAAACTAGCTAAAGGAGGGTACAGGAGATGTTCTCAGATTAGCTCTGTTCCTACCAGAGGGCTTGTTGGCTGACTGGCTTCTTGATGGTGTGTATGACGTGGGGGCCAGGAACTTGTGCCCTGGAGGAGTCCTTCCCGTGCTGCCTGCTTTGTCCTCTGCAATGAATTGGATGAGTAGCTGTCCTGAATGAGTCGTCATTGAGCTGACTCTAGTCTCTGAACAGACAAATTAGGAATTTGTTCTCAATCAAAATAAGAACATGAGTTTTTTTTTAAGATTTTATTTATTTATTTGAAAGAGAGAATGAGATAGAGAGAGAGCATGAGAGGGGAGAGGGTCAGAGGGAGAAGCAGGCTCCCTGACGAGCAGGGAGCCCGTTGTGGGACCCGATCCCAGGACTCCAGGATCATGACCTGAGCCGAAGGCAGTCGCTTAACCAACTGAGCCACCCAGGAGCCCGATGAGAACATGAGTTTTTATTGTTTTAATTTTTCTAAAAGATTTATTTATTTGAGAGAGAGAGTGCACATGAGCTGGGGGAGAGGGAGAGAGAGAATCTCAAGCAGTCTCCCTGCTGAGCATGGAGCCCCAGTTCCAGGACCCTGAGATCATGACCTGAGTTGAAATCAAGAGTCTGCTGCTTAATCAACTGAGCCACCCGGGTGCCCCTTTATTGTTTTTATTTTTAAACTATAAAATATTTACTAAATTTATCATAGAAAATTTAGCAAATACAGTTGAGCAAGAAAGAAAAAAGGAAGATCATTGATTTTAAAGTGTAGAATTTCCGTTTTTGTTGTTATTTTTGTTGTTGTGCTTCCCCACACGGATGTTTGAAATAACAGCATCCTTCTTTCGAGTGAGGCATAGGATAGACACAGAGCGTGGGCTCTGGAGCCAAAATGCTCAGGCTGGAATCCCAGCTCCACTTGCTAACTGTGTGACCTTGTATACTTTATCCTGCCATTCTGCCTTAGTTTGCTCATCTGTAAAAAGAAGATCGTAGAACCTGCCTTGTAGGTTTGTTGTGAGAACTAAGTGAGTTAATAATATAAAACCCTTATAGAATAGTGCTTGGCACACTGTTCAATGAATGACAGCTATTTTTATTTTACTCTATGATGTATTGTTATACTATAGTTTACTAACTGTACTGTTAGACATGCAAGTGGCTTCTAATTCTTTTTTTTTTTTTTTAAAGATTTATTTATTTGAGAGAGCAAGAATGAGAGAGAGAGAGTACATGAGAGGGGGGAGGGTTAGAGGGAGAAGCAGGCTCCTCGCTGAGCAGGGAGCCCGATGCGGGACCCGATCCCAGGACTCCAGGATCATGACCTGAGCCGAAGGCAGTCGCTCAACCAACTGAGCCACCCAGGTGCCCCAGTGGCTTCTAATTCTTTTTAAGATTTTATTTATTTATTTGAGAAAGAGAGAATGAGCAAGGGAGGAGCAGAGTGAGAGGGACAGACTCCCTGCTGAGCGCAGAACCCAATGACAGCAGATCTCATGACCCTGAGATCATGACCTGAGCCAAAATCAAGAGTTGGGTGCTTAACTGACTGAACCACCCAAGCGCCCCAAGTGGCTTCTAATTTTTCACAACTGAGATGAAATCTCTTATACGTTACAACTTTACATATATCCTCAGGATAAATTCTTAGACCTGGAACCACTGAGTATGCACATTTTAATGTTTTAAACATATATTGTGAAAATTAAAATCTTCTCTATATACAGCATCAAGAACACCCACGTAAGTGCACAAACAAACGTGTCCCAACTCTCCCTCATGTCAGTGCTACTGAGTAGATTGGGCTTTCACATTCTTTATTGAAATGAGAAGTACAGTCTATTTCCATAATATATACAAATCTATGCTCTTCATCTTAAATGCAAAATAAATGCCCTGAGATACTATTAAACTGTGAAAACGATAATTAAATTGAAGGCAAGCATTTTTTCCCACAAATTATTTCACCTGGGTGTGGCTAGGCATGGAAATACATCAGTGTTGAGCACCCCCCCACCTCCACTCCCTGCCCCCCATCAAACCGCCTCTTACCCAGCCCCACTGCTGGACAGCAACAGTGGAAGAGACACAAATTGCCTCGGGGAGAACATGCACCTCCAGGGTGGAGGCAAAGGGCATTCCTGTCTCTCCTTCCCAGCCTTCTTGTCAGGACAGATTGCAGATCCTGCCGCTTCCTGCTGCTTTGAGGCAGATCCTTTCGGCGGCCTGGGGGGAAGATACTATGTCCATTCCTGCGGGCTCCTTACTCTGCTTGAAAAGTTTGTTAGCCTGACTGACAGGGATGCTGATGAGGGAGAGCAGGGTATCAGTCAAGGTTCTACCAGAGACCAGAACCAACTGGGCAATGGAGACTCTCAGGCAGGAGCCAGAGATGCTGACTACAAGTAGGATTTCTTTTTTCTAGGAAAAACCTCAGTTTTGCTTGTAAGGTCTTTCTTCTGATGGAAGAGACCCTCCCAGATTATTGAGGACTATCTCCTTTACTTAAAGTTGACTGATTGTAGATATTAACCACATCTACAAAGTATCCTCACAGTAAGACCTAGACTGGTGTTTAATAACTGGGTCTATTAGCCTAGTCAAGCTGACACATAGGCAGTCCCAAGAAGAAGCCAGGGTTCATGAACAGAGGTCCGATTCCCTCTCTCACCACGTCCCTGAGCCCCTGGGAGCTCCATACCAGGCAATGCACAAGATTGCTGAGCTGATGGAGAAGCTGCTCCTAGTCACCCCCTCTCCTTCTGAGACAGGAGAGTGCCAACCTCTCCTCAGAGGAAGGCAGAAGGAATTCATTATCCCTATTTTCATGCGGGATGATTTGGAAATTATAATCCATCAAGTTCATGTAATTAATGATTTTAAGGAAAGTCTCGAATATCCATTCAGAAGGACTACTGGGAGCAATAGAAGTCTAATCGTGACATAACTCAGTGTTTCCAAATATGATTCCACGGTGAATTCAGAGGAGCACTACTTCGAAGGGGTAGTAAGTAGTAGGTGAAAGGTGAAGATTGCGTGATCAAAAACATTTTAAGAAATTGTGGATTAAAGTTAAACTTGTTTCTTTACAGAGAAACTGAAGTCTCCTTAGTAGGTTAATGTGAATAGGGACTCTTGAAAGGGGCTGTGGTATGCAGTATTTCAAAATTACTTGATTGTGCAATCAACTTTTTGCTGTGCACATTTTGAGTCCAGTGTCCCATGAAATACTTTGGGAAAGGATGTTATAATCTATAGTGTTGGCCACTGAGAATACGGATGGGATAAAATTTCTTCCCGATGATCAGGCACTGCCATCTAGCACCACTAGCTTCTGTACAAAATAAGTTTGTAGAAGTTATTGAACACCCACCTTCATTTACTGGATGTCCACATGTGCCAGGTATTATGATCAGTGCTTGGAACATGGGATTGTTCAAGACTGACACAGACCCCCATCGCCTGGAGCTTATGTCTTTCTCTAGACATGTGTCCCCTCCTCAGGAAGTGACCCCCTGATTCCTCAGCCGCTCTAGATGGAGCTCCAGCAGACCCACCATCAACTCTGGTGCATAGATTAAGGATTATAGAAATGAGACCATGTATCCAAACAGTCTATGCTTTGACTGGAGGAAGAGAAGTGCTAAGAAAAATCATATTTGTCTTGCCAGAGAACTAGATCAAAACCAGAAGAAAGAGAATCCTTTCATGTGGGGTGGGCAGTTTGGCAAAAAGCAATGCCGCTAGGGTTGATGGAAATAAAAGGTGGCTAATCTCTCCTTCCTGCTGCCAACATTTTCTCTTGACAGCCAGAGACATCCTTGACTGAAAACCCTGAATATGAGAAGATTCAAAAAACTAAAAAAAAAAAAAAAAAAATCAGGTTTTCCACAGCGTATAAAGTTAAAAAGCCAGCCGGGAAAGCCCATACCTATGCCTCTCACCTCTAGATTCCTTGTCAGTCTTACTTCACTGAAGATGAATTTTAGTCAGTGTGAGACACTCTTCTGTGGGTCTTAAAAAAAAAAAAAAAAAAGCCAGATTGGCTCTCATGCTGGATGGAGGATTCCTTGGTTTGCCACACCCCGTATCTTACTGGTCAAGCTCATCCAGAGCAGCTGTAACATACCTAGCCAGTGCTTAGTCGTGAGTACAGCTGCAGGCTTTCTAGAGTGGATATCCGGTCCTGGGGAGTGCTAACTGGCAAAGAGGAAGTGATTCTCCAAGACAATCACTGGGAGACAGGAATGACACTGAGGGCTGTCCTTTCTATCTTACACTTGACATCAATTAACAAATTTGTATTAAACATTTATTTTATGTGAAGCGTAAAAGAAAGGGACATTAAAGTAGGTCAGATATCTTGACAGTAGAAATTAACTTGAAATGGGAAATTATAAGTGGATGTTTTCTGGAATTGGCCATGGACCTGAAAATCATTCCCCTTATGTTTATTCTAGTGTCTAGCCTCTGCCCTTTCTCAACCCCTTTCCCACAATGAAAATGGAAGCCCATTTGGCTCAACCATACTCAATTCTTAAATCAGTTCTGATCAGGTCAGTGAGCAGGTTCAGTATCTTTGGCTTACCAGGTAGTGGAGCGTGACTTAATCTTGTTGCGTTGGACGGTTTTGGGGATGAGAACTGACCTGCCCATTCAGTTGTAGCTTCCCCTTAATATTGTCCTCCCACTGATTTCCACCCCATCCCATCTTGATGTTTAAATGTTGACATTCCTTCTTCTAGAGCTCTTTAGAATCTGTAAAATCTCTTAACTTTGTAGGAGTTGGTTCTCTAGCAAGTCAGTTTCCTCAACCAAACTCTCACTCAGCCTGACATGATTGATTCAAGTGAGAGAAAATTTTCTCTAAAGGTCAGATGTGACCACATGAAACTTTGTAAATGGTAGTGGTTAGTAATGCGTGCTCAGGGCCAGTCTATGCAGGTTCAAATCCTGGATCTGTCATTTACTTGCTGTATAATCTTCAGTAAATCACTTAATCTCCCTGGGCCTCAGTTTTCTCATGTATAAAATAGATATATAAGCTCATAGCATTGTTGTGAGGATTAATGAATGGTAAAGCACTTAGGATAGTACGTATCACATAGTAAATGATCAAGAAAGTTAGCTATTATTACTATTATTATTTTTCTGGTTGGTCTAAGGGGACTCTCAGTTCAATGGGACGGAATTCATCAATTTGGGTTCTGCTCTAAAAGAGTAGTAGGGATGGGTGCCTGGGTGTCTCAGTTGGTTAAGGGACTGCCTTCGGCTCAGGTCATGATCCCGGAGTCCCAAGATCGAGTCCTGCATCAGCTTCCCTGCTCGGCAGGGAGTCTGCTTCTCCCTCTGGCCCTCTTCCCTCTCGTGCTCTCTATCTCTCATTTTCTCTCTCTCAAATAAATAAATAAAATCTTAAAAAAATATAAAAGAGTAGTAGGGGTGTGGGAAGTGTTTATCTGGATTGCCAAACTCACACTGGTATTTCATACTTGCAGGAGAGTTTAGTACTGACCCTGGACATGTTCTCCCAAATCTGCTATGGTAACTTTGGAGTGAGGAGTTAAAACATGGTCCACTCTAATTTTGAGTGCAAAGTAAAGACTCTCACCACGGCACATCAAACTTCACCACTGATCCATGAAGCAGAGGTTTAGGCAAGGTAAATAGGCAAACTCTCACCTCTTTACCGCTGGAACACCGCTTGGCTGAGTACCCCTCCCCACCTTTGAACACCAAGCTTTGAACTGTTGCCTAAGACTCTCACACCTTTTCTTTAAGAATACTTCTTAATTTGACTGTTATTACCCTTGGGGAAATCTACTTGCCAAAAATTCCAAGAGTAACTATAGGCTGAGATCTGGGGGGTAAATTAGTATTGGATTTCTGGGCAATTTGCCCTAAATGCTAATGTATAAAAATGCACCTGGATAAGGACATTTTTGTTCTGAATCACAGATTCATGGCCTAATTTTTACTAGCAAGAAGAAAAGTGCTACTTTTTAAAAAGCTAAGTTCATTAAATGGATAACCACTATGGAGATGTACCCAACCTGAAGGCTGGGACTTGGTAACATTCACCTTTCTGTCCCTCACAACTCCTAGCCAAGTGCCCTGAACTTTGTTAACACTCCACATAATAGGGCGCCTGGGTGGCTCAGTTGGTTAAGCTACTGCCTTCGGCTCAGGTCATGATCCTGGAGTCCCGGGATCGAGTCCCACATTGGGCTCCCTGCTCAGCAGGGAGTCTGCTTCTCCCTCTGACCCTCTTCCCTCTCATGCTCTCTATCTCTCATTCTCTCTCTCTCAAATAAATGAATAAAATCTTTAAAAAAAAAAAACACTCCACATAATATAGCGTGCTGAAAAGTGGATATGCACTGGAGGCATAGAATCTTGGGTTCAAATTCACGTTCTGCCACTTATCTATCAGTGATGGGGTCTTTTTATTTTATTTTATTTATTTATTTGACAGAGAGAGAGAGAGAGAGAGAGATAGCAAGAGCAGGAACACAAGCAAGGGGAAGTAGGAGAGGGAGAAGCAGGCTTCCCGCTGAGCAGGGAGCCTGATGTGGAGCTTGATCCCAGGACCCCGGGACCATGACCTGAGCTGAAGGCAGACGCTTAACGACTGAGCCACCCAGGCGCCCCAGTTGTGGGGTCTTGACTAAATGTTTAATTCTTTGAGAACCACTGAAGAAAATAATGTAAGTAAAGTGCTTGACACATTCTCTTCCATTGCTGAACTTTTACATGATTGAATCTAGAATTCCTTCCCAATTCTGGGGACCCTCCTGGGCTTTTGAGAAACTTATTTTGCAGTGCTTAGTTTTATAAACTTTTCTCAAAACCCCTGCTATTAGAAAATAATTCATTTGGCATAACCTAATTATTTTAATCATAGAGATAAATCACATTTGCTCTTTTGCTACTCGGTTAAAAAAACTAATTATTATGCCTTTGGTAAAAATTAGCCACTTTTTAAAGTAGAATATAAATTATTCTTAAATTGCTTTTGTGAAATCATTAAATCCTTTGAACAGATATTAATTTTTTTTGAGTAACTTTTTTCTTCATATCCTTTGAAATTTCTCAGTCCAAGTTTCCAGGCAAAAAACCCAGATTACTCACCAAGAAAGATAATCAGATTGGAATCAACTTTTCATAGGCAAACAGTATAAACTAAGAGATGATGGAGTCTAAGGAAAAAGGACCATTCCACATCCACCCAAATTGTCATTCAATTGTGAAGACGTAAGAAGACATAGAAAACACGCTACCTACATACCTTTCATAAAAACAGTTACTCAGGGAAGTACTCCAGCCAAATGAAAAACACATCAGAATAAAGAAATCAAGAAGGAAAGCCAAGGCATAAAAGATAGAATGGTGAGTAGGAAATTTATAGTAACTAGCAGATATTGTCATTGTAAAGTTTAAGGCAAATTTTAAGGATTTTTGTACCAGAGGAGACAGATTATAACAATAAAACAATCTGTAACTAAAATTTCAGTTTACTTCAGTGAAGCCTGGGACTGGGGATAGAGTTAAAATTCTGCTGAAGGTGCTCCTGGGTGGCTCAGTTGTAAAGCGTCAGCTTTCTGGTCAGGTCATGATCCCAGGGTCCTGGGATCGAGCCCCGCATCCGGCTCCCTGCTCAGCGGGAAGCCTGCTTCTCCCTCAGGCACTCCCACTGCTTGTGTTCCTGCTCTCACTGTCTCTCCTCTCTCTCCCTGTCAAATAAATAAATAAAATCTTTAAAAAAAACAATAAAATTCTGCTGAAGGTCTGATCTTGATGGTTGTGTGGAGATAATTAATAGATTTTGACTAATTCTTGACTTTGATAGAGAAATAGAAGTTCAGTTATATTTGAAATAAGCATAAGCTAATAAAGAAGAAATGAAGCAAAAAGCAGATATAATAAACTGAAGTACAAATTAAGAAGAGAGTAAGAAGACTAAGTCAATAGTAAGACTATATGAGTGGGCAGAATGAATGTGAATGAGTTCCTTCTCTTCCCCACACCGCTCAACAACATACACACACACTCACAAGCAAAGGCTTTCCAATTAGGTGAAAAAGCAAGATCACTATTTTCTATTTATAAGAGACATACTTAAAAGTAAATAACAAATAATTGTTTTTATTTATTTATTTTTGAAATATTTTTAATTTTTTATTTGACACAGCGAGAGAGGGAACACAAGTAGGGGGAGTGGGAGAAGGAGAGGCAGGCTCCCCGCTCAGCAGGGAGCCTGATGTGGGGCTCCATCCCAGGACCCCAGGATCATGACCTGAACCGAAGGCAGATGCTTATCTGTCTGAGCCACCCAGGTGCCCACAAAGAATTATTTTTAAAAAGAGACATGAAAAGATACATCAGGTAAATGCTCACAAAAAGAAATTAGGGATGAAAGAGAAGAGAAAGGAAAAATTTAAGACAAAATACACTAGACAGGACAGAGTGGCTATTTTAATATTAATAAAAGATGAAATCCACCCAGAACATATAACCTTTATGCACTAAAAAATGCTTTATTGAGTTGAAAACTGTTTTCAAGCAATATGGCAAAAGGAAACTTAGAAAAGTTAGAAAAGTTCTTACAAATTAATTAGAAGTCAACACTGCAAAAAAAGAACAAGGAAAGTATACTAACAGGTAGCTTATAAAAGAATAAACACAAATGTCCTTTAAACATATGGAAAGGTCCTTGACTTGTTTATATTCAATGAAATGTAGATTAAAGGCACAGAGATATATTTTTCACATATCCAGTTGGCAAAGATTTTAAAACAGAGCTATGATATTTAGCGTTTGTAAGAATATGAGGAAACCAGTACTCTTAAAAGACTTTTGATGGAACTGTGGACTGATAAAATATTTTTGGAGAAGAGTTTGTCAGTATTTACGAAAAATTTAAAATGGATCCATTTCTAGGGATTTATCCTACAGACCCATTCATACACCTGCACAAAGACATATTTATAAAGATATTCAGTATAGCATTATTGGTAGTAAAGAAAAATTTGAAATAACCAATGTGTTCATCAACAGAAATTAAATTTTAGGACTTCCCCACAATGGAATACTATGCTGCTATTAAGAATGAGGTATGCAATGATATGGAATTATTTCCATAACATATTAATGGGGGAAAAAGCAAATTTCATAGCAGTATATATGTGCTTAGTGTTGTATTTGGTGTTGGGCACACAAAGATGAATTCGTGTACAATTTCTTTCTTGGAAGGCCCTTACCATGAAAAAGATCGCAGTGTACCCTTTGTAGATAATTCAAAATAACAATAAAGCTAAACCATGAGGAAGTATGAAAGTGCAACAGAGGAGGATGTTAGCAGCATGAAGTGCTTGAGGACTGAAGAACACACATCCAAGCAATTCTTGGATACCAGCTGGGTGTCCTACAATTCAACTCAATTCTGACACTATCTACCTGGAGATAGCATTAGATTCCACAGGTTAGTGGCTCAGTTTTCCAAGACTGCCCTCCACTTCAGGTGTCAATAGAAAGCCCAGGTTTTTACCTGTGCTTCTGATGGACCAGCTATAGATCAGGGGTTCCCATGACTCCCTCTTTGGGTTTGCTTAACTGGGTAGAGTGGTTCACAGAACCCAGAGAAATAGTTTATTTACTAGATTACCAGTTTATTAAAAAGGATATAATTTAGGAGTTGCTGGATGGAAAAGATGCATAAGGCAAGGTGTTGGGAAGGGTGCAGAGCTTCTATGCCTTCTCTCAGGGCACCACTCTCCCCACGTCTCCACATTTTCACCAACCCAGAAGCTCTTGAAACTTCATCCCTTTGAGTTTTTACAGAGGCTTCATTATATAGGCATGCCTGATTAAATCATTGACATTGGTGAGTGAGTCAACCTCTAACCCCCTTTCTCCTCCCCAGAGGTCAGGGGGGGTGGGACTGAAAGTTCCAACCCCCCAGTCACATTAGTTGGTTCTCCTGGCAACCAGCCTCTCCTTAGGTGCTTTCCAAAAATGATCTAATTAACATAACAAAAATCACCTAATTTTATTGCTCTCATTACTTAGGGAATTCCAATGGTTTCAAGGGCTTTGTGCCAGAAATGGGGATGAAGACCTGATATGTATTTCTTATTATAAATCACAATTATCATAGGACCTATTGGAATATAGACAATGTGGGCCCACAGTTTCTTCTTTGGAAAGCATAAAAAGTTTGGAGACCTTCATGATTTACTAGAAAGACATCCTGGACAAGCTTCAGTGATGTGCTACGGGCCGTGGCAATCCTCTGCCATCCACCCCCACTATGAGGTCTGGGATCTTCCACAGAGCTGCAGGTTCTCATCTTCAGGCAGAGGGCTTAATGCAGTTTGTGTCCTATCTGAATATTGTTAAGATAGTATTTTTTAAAGGAATAAAAGGATATGAAATCATTTGACTGGTTTCTACCCTCAATGCATGAAATTTTTTGTCTCATTACAATCAAAAACATTGAAGTCACTCATTCCCTTGGTATTTGACTCATGGCTAGCATCTGGCTTTTCCATGTTTCCATGATTGGCACATATCTTGCTTTCTTTGTCTGAAAGGCCCTGGCTACTCCTCTTTCTTCGTCAGTTTTCAGCTCAGATGCAACCTCCCACCAGAAGCTGTCATAGTTGACCTTGCAAGTCTTGGCGAGTACCTGTCTTCACATTTGTTATAGCACACATCCTGTTGTTTGGGTCTAGTTTGTTTGTGGGTCTGACTTGTCCATGAAGCTAGAGCTGTTTGAGGGCAGGCTGGCACCCAGCTCAGGGCCTGACATACGCTCGGTTCACGTTCAGTAAATACTTTCTGAGTCATTTATTTAGTGATCTAGTGAGCAGAGATACCTCCTCTTTTCCTGAGATAGAAGTGAAGTGAGAGAGGAGGTGTGATGACATGGCTGATTGGACAAGTCAGGAGAGAAGCAGACTTGCTCATAGCCACCTGTTATCTCAGTGAAGGAGAGGCTAAGCCACCCGCTGAGAGCAGGGGAGGGAGGGAGCTGGTTAGACCCTGAAGGAAAGTGCTAAAGTTTTGGAACAGCTGTTATGGAGAACGGAAATGGAGTAGATGAGAAACCCTTGAAGGCCCAGTTAAGATGGGAGCTCATAAATTTATAATGGAGCCCAGTAACATGAATATGTAATTTTCTCCAGAAGGGCTTAGCAGATCTGAACCAGAAATAGACAAAATAATGCTAGTTACTATTTATTCATGCCTACTATATGCCAGGATCTATGCTATATAATTCCAGTACCCATTCTCTACTCCTCATAGCGAAGCCTGTGATGGAGTAATTATTATTTCCATGATATGGATGGAGAAACTGAGGTCTGTGGAGATTAACAACTTAATAAAGTCACACAGCTGACAACTGGCCAAAGCAGATGCAAACCAGATTTATTCCAAAGCCTAGTACTTTGTCTGGGACCATGCCATTCCACTGATGTTTCCATGAATCTGGTTGGGTTGAACTGAGTTGGTTTTGTCATGGTGAAGGCAATGAAAAGACAAAGGAAGCTAGAAAGGAGGGTACTGGCTAGACTCCTGCCATGATGACTAAATGTGGCTCTAGGCGAGCTAGTATCTGAATCCAGGAATGTTTGGAGGCCTCCCAAGTGATGAGAAACTAAAGGTATCAGCAGTATCAAAGACTAGCTTTAAAAAAGTGTAAAGGAGCAGGGGAAGAGCATAGATAGAAAGGTGTGGTTTGCTTTTAGGAGTCTTAAGTGACCCAATTCCAGGTGATGTAAAGCTAAAATGTAGCCATGGGAATGGATGTGAATGAATCAGAGTTAAGGAGGCCATAGAACTACAAGATCCTTCTGTATTGTCTCTTGGAAGGTCAATGCCTGCCATAGTTTAGATGGTCAATATTTACTGAATGAATGAATGAATAAAAAGATAGCCACCAAAAACAAAAAAAAAAAAACAAAAAACAAAAACAAAAAACAAAAACACTATAAAGTAGTGGGACTTCCTGTGTGGTTTGTGAGCATTTATCCCTCTTTTATAATCCCACTGTACCCATAATCAAATGAAGTGAAAACTTAAGTTTGCCATCTTAAATGAAAACAAAATGCTCCCCTGAAGTGACTATCTGATTTTGGAGAGTAGAGTTACAGGGGCTCAAACATTTGAAAGTCTTTTCAATTGGAAGAGAAAAGAAAGTTCAGCGAAACAGTTATTGTTATTATGGATGGGAAGAACGGTGATAAAATTTAGAAATGTCAGTCTTCTGTATGTTCTGTTGTTTGTTCATATCCCATTACATGAGTTAACACCTATATGCTCCTTCAGCAAAGAAAATATGAATAGTCTGTGTTTCATGTGTTACAGGGACCCAGGCTTGGTCAACACTTTCATGCTTTGAAACCTGTAATCAAGACATAAAGTCTTATTTAAGCTAAGTCATGATTATCCTTCACAAATGAAGTATAAAACAGAATCCTGATTCATGAATTAGTTCATTGTTTTTCCCTGCTGATGTTTGATTGTTAGGTATAACATACATGCATGCCAAGTGATGAGAGATGAAACAGCATGATGTAATCTTGCTGCATTTCAAAGAGTAAAGCCTCCAGGGTATTGGTAAACACACAGCTAAACAGAGCTTCACAATACACTTCTGTGTTTTATGGTTCTGTCAAAATCAAAGGAAATGTATTTACTTTGGAACAAATAATTGTGGGAAATTTCTGTAGTGTCCCTGTGGCTTGTTTTTCATGGTAACTAGAATTCCCTTTGGTGTGTGAATAACATTGTATAAGTAAGCAGTGTTGGACAAACGACAAGATGTATTCCAACCTTAATTATGGTATAGAGGAGTTTTACCCTAGGCTTCCTCACTTGTCAGGAAATAGCCATGGAAAGGTGCATTATTTTTCCACAGTTAACAGAATTAAGGCTCTTAACTGAATATACTCTTGGTGAAATATAAGAAAAAGGTGATTTCTCAACTCTAAATTCTTAGATCATTAAAACTAAAAGATAGCCCTGGCTCTCTGTACTTTGTTCCCTTTGTGATTTTTCAGTAGAGAGGGTAAACTCCATGCGACCTGGCTATCTGGCTCCTGCATTTTCTATGTACTTGCAAACATCATTCAGCTCTTTCCTGCTTAACTATGTGATATGATGGTGAAGACTCACTGTAAAGAGCTCCTTCTTAAGAATACACCCATAAAGGGAGCACTCTAAGAAATAAAATCTATGAACCTTGGTTCATACATACACTCTCCAAGTCATACTTTCTCCTACCTTTCTTCTAATATAATTAAACCTTAACACTTTAAATTTGTCTAAAATGATAGAAAGACTCTCACTCATTAGACACTCTCGGATGTCACCTGCATAGCATGAAGAAGAAATAGAAATGTCCTTAGCTGTCTGAAACCTGGAGAGACCAGAAAGAGAGACCACACCCTCAGTTTTCTGAAGGCTCAGTTGATTCTTATACTATGATTGAATGTCATTATTCTAATTATAAAGCATTTATATTGTGAAACTGGCAAGCATGGGGTTAATTGATGATACTAATATGGATATGTCAAGGCAGAAGTAATGATACACTTTGGAAGACAAGAATGCATTAGAACAGATTGTCAGCAGAATCCCAGTGAAAGTGAGTCATAGCAAAGGTATGGACGGAAACAGCAACATGTAAAAAACTCCTAAAACTCATGAAAGCATATTATTAATCTTGAATTTTATTCTGCCATAGTTAGAAGAGTGTATGTCATGGTCCTCGACTGCAAGGACTAGAGATTATAGACAAATATCTGCATTCTAGATATGTTTTCCTCAAATTTTTATTGCTTATCTTTCTTCAGAATAATGAAATAATCAGTTAAATTGATTCATTGCTATTCCTGGGAACTACTTTTATAAAGACTACTGTATCTGGGACGCCTGGGTGGCTCAGTCAGTTAAGTGTCTGCCTTCGGCTCAGGTCATGATCCCAGGGTCCTGGGATCCAGTCCCGCATCGGGCTCCCTGCCCAGCAGGGAGTCTGCATCTCCTTCTGCCTGCTGCTTTCTCTCTCTCTCTCTCTGACAAATAAATAAAATCTTTAAAAAAAAATAAAAAGACTACTGTATGAACTCTAAAACCTGATATGATTCATTTCACACAAAATGGATTTATACATTATAAATCAAAATGGTTATAGAAAACACCAAATACTGCCATTATGCTCTAAAAATTAGGATATTTCAGGGAAGAGGAAAAAGAACCCACATGATTTGTAATTTACATCCTGAAGTTTCTTCCTTTTTCTGAAAAACAATTAAGAACATTTTTTTCCCTCCTTTTAAATCAACAACACACAATTGTGAGAATTGGGTGGTGTTTAATTCTTGTAA
The DNA here is from genome assembly GCF_009762305.2 of Zalophus californianus. Taxonomy (NCBI): domain Eukaryota; kingdom Metazoa; phylum Chordata; class Mammalia; order Carnivora; family Otariidae; genus Zalophus; species Zalophus californianus. Next base: position 88,878,800 of record NC_045596.1, read on the forward strand.
GAATTTCACTGAAAAGGCCTAACTCTATTCTATTTAACCTTGCTTTCAAATGATTTCTCTAGTATCTTGTGTTTTCCTTGGTGATCTGTGCTAAGTAAGACACTGTTATTAGAGCCACATGGCTGGAAGGCAGATTGCACAGGCAAAAGATATGAGTGGGTGGTCAGGAAGTGGAAACCAACGAGTATAGGTTTCTTTCAAGAAGTTGGCAGTGAAAAAAAGAAAAGAGAAGAGAGAATGGATGGTAGCTTGAGGGGTGGCATATCAAGGGAATGCTCTTTTAGGATGGGAAGAGAGATTGTAACTTGCTTATAGGCTGAGGGGGGAAGGATCAGTGGAGAGGGAGAAAGGGAAGAATCAAGTGAATGACAATTGATATGGATGCTCCAAGAGGATGAACTAGCTAAGATTAAGGTCACAAGCAGAGTGGTTAACCTTGGAGAGTAGGAACATGTTCTGTATTCTGTGCTGGGAAGGAAGGAAGAGATAACGGATGGGAGTTTAACGATATTTTGAGGGGGAATGGGGCAAGTTAAAAGAGCTATCCCATGGCTTCAGCTGAGGTAATGTGATAGGAGGATTTGGAGAAAGGAAATGATGTGGAATTGGCTTTGTAGGGAATGTAATTGGGTTTCACTGAATGAAAGTACTGTTGGGTAGGATAAGTTGCCAGTTGAGATTGGATTGGATTTAATGGAACTTTTCAGGTTTAAATTATTTTGTTATTTTTATTTTTAATGTTTACGATAATAGAACCTTGGGAGAAGAAAATGTGACTATGGATGGTTTGAAGACCCAGGTTGGGGGTTTTCCAAGTAAGTTAAGACTGGAGGATATGGGCCAATAGAATTAATGGCACTAGATAGCGATATTAAAATTGTATAAAAGGGATCAGTGAATAGTAAGAATAGGGAATGTTTTAGGAAATGGAGGAAAATGAAGACAGAGAGCAGATTTCATAGGGATTAGAAGTTATCATCAATGAGGGGCATTTAAGGGTTTAAGATCTTGGAGGTGAGCAATTCCAAAATATAGATAACCAGATCTTAAGGGGGGGGTGTCTGTTAATAGGGTAGACAAGTAGAAAAGTTGAGGTGATCAGGTTATGTAAGATATGGGGCTTAGAAGAGAAGACAATGGACACGGAGGTGCCTGCAGGGTGTGAGCTTCTGTTATATCAGTACTTATCTCCTTGATAGCACTCATTATAATAAATAATGTTCTCTTATTATGTGTCTGCTTTCCCACCAGACTGCTAATTCATAGAACTTGAATAATGTCTTATTTACCTTTATATTCCTAAGTGCATGATGCAGAGTTTCATGCACCTATGCACAGCATAATTGTTAAATACATGAGTAAGAACAAAATTCAAATCGGGTATAATTTATGAAAGAGCTAAGAAGCATGGCAGCAAAAAAATGGAGGAAATGATATATATGGATGGCTTTGAAGTCAGAGGTAAGCAGATGTTGGCAGGTGACTGAACTAGGTTTGCAATTAGAATATGCCCATCTCAAAGGTGATGGGTTATGGAATGAGTGGTCACCATTAGAAAAGGTTTTAAGGGAAGTGGTATCTTCAGGGACAAGCCAGCACTGAGGAGAAAGGACGAAATGTGTGTTTACACTGAGACAGAGGTTCCACAGGGTATGTGGAAGAGCCTGGTGGGGGTGCAGGAATTCATGTTGTGGGGAGGGATGGAGTTGAGCCAAACTGGAAATAGAGTATGAGAAGTAATGACAAAGGGTGGACATTTCTGTGTAGGGCAATAGCCCAGGAATAAGGAGGAGGAAGGAAGGAGTTTGGGAGACAGGCTGAAGATGCAATGGTGATTCAGACAGAGTTTGTTGAAATAATACTATCTAACATTTGTCGGGACCTTATTACGTGCTAAGTAGGCACTGTAAGAAGCACTTTATTATCTCATGGATTTCCACAACAATAATATGAGATAGATAACATCGTTTTTCTTTTCTGGAAGGTGAAGTAACCTTCCCAAGGTCACACTGTTGGCCAATAGCAGGCCTAGGATTCAAACCTCCAGAGCCTATTCTCTTAATCATTCATTACGCATTCAGCCTTCAAAATAAACCCCCAAGTTCCGACAAGTAGTGTTGCTTTTTCACAGACACTTCCCATGTGTCATCCAGGGGTGAAAGTTCTAAGAACTCAGGAGATTTCAGGCCCTTGTTCTTTTAGGTAGTAATCAGGAGAAGGACATTCATTTTTGTTTAGCCCGGGGTGGGTGATCTTCAAAGCTCCATGGTGAGTCACAGCTTGGGAAAGCACCTCAGAGATGGAGACAATTGCAGCATGTATAGATTATTGATTTCGTTTATTTTTCTTTTCTTCAGACAGACCTAGGTAATTATGGAAGACGTGTAGCTTTGACAGAAGAAAAAAATGCCTGTTTAATAACAGACTAAAAAAGACAAAGGCATGGATGAACTTCCATGAAGAGATTGTTGTGTGTGTGTGTGTTGCAGAATGGAGAAATAACAGTTGTGTGTGGAGGTACATGGTTTTGATAGTACGTGAGGCAGAACCAAGTGTTTCCCTATGGTGACAAAACTGGAGGAAGCCCAGACTAAATACTCTTAATTGTAAATAGTGCCTCATGTATATGTTTGAATGGGCTGTGTTGCGCTCAGTGAGAGGGCTAAGCAAAGACAAAAGGGCCTGTGGGGTGTCTGGCATGCACAGGAGAGAGACAGACTGGTCCAGTGTCTGAGGGCTGAGTGAACTGGAGTGAATGGGGTAGGTGGAAACAGGGACTTCAATAGAGCACCAAGAGCTTCATTCGGGAGCTCAAAAGGTTATCATGTATGGGCGAAGAGGAATTTAGAATTGGGAGAATACTGTCAGGAAACACGTGAATGTGGGCTTAGATATTCTCTCCTGGCACTCTGGGTTATTTCTTTTTTCAAATTTTTTTAATTTTTCATTTTTAAAAAAAGATTTTATTTATTTATTTGACAGAGAGTGACAGCGAGAGAGGGAACACAAGCAGGGGGAGTGGGAGAGGGAGAAGCAGGCTTCCCGCAGAGCAGGGAGCCGGATGTGGGGCTCGATCCCAGGACCCAGGGATCATGACCTGAGCCGAAGGCAGACACTTAACGACTGAGCCACCCCACCCTGGGCTATTTCAACCACACAGTGGTCCTCCCTCCTGGATATGTGGAAAGAGCTAGTCACCCTCCAATATCTGAGAAAGTGGGGGAAGATTTGGCTTGAAAAATAATTTATAACAAACTATATGAGACATTTTTAGTGTGTGTTCTGGGGACATGTTGAGGAGTTTGCGACTCCTGCCATTTTGGCTTTCTCTGAGCCTCAGTGTATTTGAGTGCTGGTCAAGGGATCAGTTACAATCCACTCTGCTGCAATTCATGAATCTTGCTCACCTTAAAAATCTTTATTTCTGGGGTGCCTGGGTGGCTCGGTTGGTTAAGCCTCTGCCTTTGGCTCAGGTCCTGATCCCAGGGTCCTGGGATTGAGCCCCACATTGGGCTCCCTCAACCAGGGAGTCTGTTTCGCCTTCTCCCTTCCCCTGCTCATGCTCTCTCTTGCTTTCTTTCTCTTAAATAATTAAAATCTTAAAAAAAAAATCTTTATTTCATAATTATTGATACAATGCTAGGTAGTGCATATGACAACCTAGGTCTAGACTCTGCTACTTAGCAGATGAAATGTGACTTTAGGTAGGTAGATGAGTCTCCGTTACTCATCTAAAAATGGGAATAATCAAACCTACCTTCCAATATTGTTGTGAGGACTCACAGTCTGTGGGCAGAGTGCCTAGCACAGAGACCGTTGCACAGTAGGTCTCCAATAAATGTTACTCACCCTCCCCTTACCCTTCTCTCACAGTTTGGTAATGGTGTGATTCTGATCATGTCTGTTTGACTCAGCTGCTGAACACCCTGTCAGTTAGATATACTCGATTTGTCATCTATCTCTAGACCATTCAGAAAAGAGGGTTGGTATTTTGATTGCTCAAGGAAATGTATTTAGATCAAATGAATTAAGAAATGGCTCTGTTGAAGTCATTTTTACCATTAAGAGAGTAATAGGAATACTTGTCATAGTTTTGTTTGAGAACCCAAGAAGACATAAGGGGAGTGGTGTTGAAATAGTTTTCCAAGCCACTGTGAAATTTCTAGATTACAACACTTTGCAAAATAACCACTTGGAAAAATATTTGTCAGTATAATTAAAGCTAAACATACACATACCCTATTACCCAATACTTTTACTCCTGGGTATACACTCAATAGATATGAGTACCTATGTCCACTAGAGGACATGTACAGAAATGTTCATAACAGCTTTATTCATAATGGCTCCAAATTGAAAACAACCTGTATGCTCATCAACAGTAGAATGGATATATAGTTTGTGGTATTTTCATATAATAGAATACCCACAAGAAAAAAAGGACAAATTAATAATATATACAATATCATGAATGAATCTCATAGATATAATGTTTAGTGAAAAAGTCAGACATAAATAAGACACGTTGTATGTGGTGGATTAAAAATGGCCACATATTTTTTTCAACTACTCTCAATAGAACAGAGTTTATTGAGTATCACTTGCTGTTGTGACTTGCTCTGATCAAAGGAATATGCACTATATATAAGTTATACCTTAATTAAAACACACACACACAGAGTGCACATGATCCAGAGTCTTGAGAGATACAGGCATGGCACTAGACGGATGAGTTAGCAAGCAAGAATGCAGGGACGGGCAGAGTCTGCAAACAGCGGAAACTGATAGTCGGACTGTTGAAGAGGGAGCCCATTCATTTAAAATATACTTATTACCCACCTACTTTGGACAAACACTCTGCTGGGGATAAATACTTGAATAAAACACAATTTGACCTTGTAAATTACATGTGCTAAGCCAGGCCAGGTCAGACAAAGACAAAGGGAAGAACTAAATGATATTATTTTACCATAACAAAACGTCAACTGAAGACATAAAATGTAATTAAAAACTAGATTATAAACCCCATCATGGACTTTGAGAGAGAAACTGAATACGTACTGCTTATTAAAGTTCAGATCCATTAACAAACCTACAGAATTCTTGTCATTTTGTATAATATAGTGTGTGTTTGTGAGACCTGAAGCTACCACTGAGTTTAGCAATTGTCAAAATTGAAAGTGTTGCCCTTGGTTAGATCACATTTTAAAACTTTCGTCAATGAGCTCTACATTGCAGCATATCGAAGCAGAGAGTGGTTAAACAATTTTATTCACCATCAAGTACAAGGTTAAGTTCCTAGAAAATATGACACTTCACTCAGCTTCCACAAAAGGTAGAATTGTTCAGTGAGCTGGATGGAGGCTGAGAATGAAGCCAACACAGAAGAAAGCAGGCTGTGAGGTAGAGAGGTGGGGTTCTGGTAGCATTGTTTGAGCCTCCAAATCCAGCTGTACTGGAGCATACAAAATTTTCCTGTATTATATATTTGACTTTTTGTCACTCGCAGGAACCCTAACCTTGACCATCCTTCCTACCTCCTGCCCCTCCTTGGCTGCTAGTTAAACCCTCACTGTCTCTTCCTAGGCACAAAACTATCTAAGGTTCTCTTCTTTCTTCCAGGCAACTTCATACAGAGTAAAGGTGTGATAGGTGAGGGTAGTGGCCAAAAGACTGGAAAACGGTAACAACGGCAAGATCCAGAATTTTTCTTATTTGAAAATATGAATTCTAGCTGCCATCTTGTCAGTGACCCAGATGCTTGGCGCTGGCTGTATCATAACTGCTTATATGTGAATATAACCTAATTATGCACATATATTGAAAATAAAGCTTGAGGGAAGGTGAGCAAAAAATAAACAACTTTAATACATTTGCTTTACCTTGTAACCACTTAGTTTATTAACCTATTACCTTCCCATTGTGAATTGTAACCACCCGTATTTCCTAAGATAATTGGAATCATTGCTATTTATCAAGAGGTGTGCTTTAGTTTATCATGTGTTGCTTGCATAATTAATTTATTACTTTATAGTAGACGCTTATATGTGAGTTTCATGTATTTTGACTGAAGGAAAACTTGTATTAGTCACTAGAAGTGCCAAGAGAGGAGTAAGATATGGCTCTCATCCTTAGGGAATTTATAACCTAGTGAGAAAGATAGACATATAAACTGTGGAAATCAGAAAGGACACAGTGTCAGTGTCATCTCGTAGTAATATATATAGTCTGTTATCCAAATGTATATGTAAATAAAAGTGGAGAGTTCAAAATTAGGCAGGCAAGGAGAAGCTGTGGTTCTCTCACATGGTGTCTTATGATCCCTTTCTTGTTTGTCTCCCAAACTAGAAGGTGAGTCCCCATCATCAGGCTAATGCCTTATTCAGCTTATATTCTAGATCTTTGCACAGTGCCTGGTTAAAAGTGTTTTGCTGAGTTGCATTAATATTGTAGTTGTACCCTTGGTTCATTTAACTTTGTAAATACATACCATATCCATCTCTCTGGACTGCTGGCTGCCTTTCTGTAGTTCAGAGGAAACAAGTAGATTCCTAAATCTTGCCTTTTGCTTTTAACATGTGCTGGGCATCAGGCCAAGCAATGGCCAGGTGGACAGGCAGACAGGAGTCTAGAAAGTTTATACCAAAGGTCAAGGAAAGGTGGATGGCCTTGGGTTCAGCCAGGCATGAGAAACATGATGGGCCCAAATTCAAGAAGTCAAGAGTCTGGGCAGGCAGCCAAGGCAGCTCTAGGAACAGAGTCGGAGGAAGCAGGGCTGTGGGTGCAGGTGAATGGGCGACTAATTCTCATGCAAGGCTCTAGTCAAGTCAGGAGCTTACTCCTTTGAGAATAAAATTCAATCTTAGGAAATGGGAAATGCAGAGAGCTCTTGAATGAAACTGGCAGACTGCGTAGTGAAGCACCAAGGTGGTTCCTTAAGGCAGCTCATTCCATATTTTTTCCTACTGACAGCAGGATCTCACTCATGTGAACAAAGCATCATTCTTTACAATACTTCTGTGAACAGAATTCTAACATATGAATTCACACGTAGCTACTTCCTGTTTATGTGCATTAAGGTTTACTTATAAATTTTAAGTCTAAATCCAGTCACAAAGCTGGATACAAAATATATACTCATGCATATTTATAGGAACACCCCCCCACACACACCCATGCATGCATGCACAGAACTGGAGAGAAAATATCACCAAATCATTAGGCTAGGGTCTGAAAATAGGGAGCAACACACACTATTACTTTGACTCTTAATTTATGGAAATGGAAATAGGGTTTCTGTCAGGAACACTGAATCTACTTAGCACACTTGTGTTGTGTGGTCTGGGTCGGACTGACAAATTTGTAGCAATTGCCCAACATTAACCCTTAGAATTTATAGTTAAGTTCTTTGAACCTGACATTAAATTTCCCGAATCAGTTTCACACTGTGCTATGATGGAATAACAGGGACTGTGTTTACCCTTCTGCATTAGACAACTAAAAAAAGGGCAAGAATAAGTGAAACAGTAGTGTTTAGCTATTTTAAAATAGGTAGTAAAAGGGGTGCCTGGGTGGCTCAGTCGGTTAAGCGTCTGACTCTTAATTTCGGCTCAGGTCATGATCTCAGGGTGGTGAGACTGAGCCCCACATCAGGCTTCATGCTCAGCGGGGAGTCTGCTTGAAATTTTCTCTCACCCTCCCCCCTTTCCCCTCTCTGTGTGTGCTCTCTCTCTCTCTCTCTCTCTCTCAAATAATAAATAAATCCTTAAAAAAAATAAAATAGGCAGGACAAGACCATGATCTCTGAGAAAGAAAAACAAACGAAGGGAACCCTGTGATTAGCCCAGCTCACTGCCTGGTGAATGTTTCCAGGATGCAGTGCCGTCCTCCCTGAATTGAGGAGAAAGCAGAGGCCAAGGTGGCCAGAATTCTGAGGGCTAAGTACTCGAGAGGAGAAAGCCACAGAGAGAGAGAGACAGAAAATGCTGTGGAGATATGAGGAGGGTACCCTCAAGTCTTTAGCTGAGTAGTGGTCAGTGTATGTATGTGAGGAAAATTCTGAGGCTCTGAAGTCAGTGGGAAGACTTAGGTAGAACAATCTTTAGGACTCACACAGAGCCAGGAATAATTTATCTTTCCACCATTCACAGTGGAAAGAGCTTTCCTTAGTTGTGAGGTCAAGGCCTCCACTAAATGTTACTGTGGACCTGCCTAACAAAGATTAAAAGCAAGCCTTGAAAGGCCCAACCTGTTTCTAAGTAACTTGACTTTCCCACAGTAATGTTTAAGAATATTTAAAGGACCACCACAACAAAAATCCACTCTAGAACCAAAAATTCACAATGTCTGGCATCTAATAAAAAATGACTAGGCTTGCAAAGAAATGGGAAAATACATAATATAATGAGGAGAAAAAGAAATCAATAGAAACAGAGACAGAAATAACATTGATTCTAAGATTAACAGATAAGGACATTAAAAATGCTATTATAAATATGCCTCATACATTCAAGAAAAGAGAAGAAAACATGAGCATGATAAGGAGAGATGTGGAAGAGATTATAAAAAAGACTCAAATCAAACCTCTAAAGATGAATATCAGTACTTGAGATGAAAAATATACCAGAAGAGATTAATAGTAGATTAAACACTACGGAAGAAAATATTCGCGAATTTGAAGATATAACTATAGAAACTATCCAGAATGAAACAGAGAAAGAAAAAAGACTACCACAAGCAAACAGCAAGAAAGAACAAAGAGAAAAAAAAAGGCCAAAGAGCATCAGTGAACCTTAGGACAACATTAAGTAACTCTATACCTATTAAAGATGATGAATTAATTAAAAGTCTTCCCACAAAGAAAACCCCACATCCAGGTGACTTTACTTGTGAATCCTACCAGACATTTAAGAAAAAAACAGTACCAGTTCTGCATAAACAATTTGGCCATTCTTAAAAAGTTAAACATATACCTACCATATGACCTAGTCATTTTATTCCCCATTTACCCAAGAGAAAGGACAGCATATTTCCCCACGAATACTTGTCTACAATTGTTCATAGTAGCTTTGCTCATAAAACTGGAAACAACCCATCCCTCATCAGTAGGTAAACAGTTAAACAAACTGTGGTATATCCAGGTAATGGAACACTGCTCTAAAAGGAACAAAATGCTGATACACAGAACAACATGAAAGAATCGCAAAATCATTATGCTGAAAGAAGCTAGATAGAAAGGAATAGATATACAATACTGTATTATTCCATTTACATAAATTCTAAAATACAAACACGTTTACAGTGACAGAAAGTATATCAGTGGTTGTCTGGGCATGGGGATGGAGAGAAGAATGAATCATAAAGGGTCATGAGGAAACTTTTGAGGGGTGATGGAAATGTCTGTTATCTGAATTGTAGTGATGGTTTTATGGGTATATATATGTCAAAGCTCATCAAATTGTATACTTTAAATATGGGCAGTTGATTCAGTTACCCTTCAATAAAGTTGTAAGGAGAGGGAAGGAAAGAAGGAAGGAAGGAAGAAAGGGAGGAAAGGGGGGAGGAAGAAGAAAAAGAGGGAACACTGGGCAGCTCCATTTTTGATATGTGTCTCTTCTGCTATTGGCCTGCTCAGCTGGTGGGCTTTCCTATTCACCAGGGGCAGGTTTGGATCCAGGTCGAATTCCGTAGAGGGTTCTGCTTGGTTTGTTGTGGCTCCTGGGACATTGGCAACTAGAAGCAGCTCTGGTTGGCCATTGGAGCCCCAAAGAGACAGTGACTGCCTTGGATTTCTGCCTCTGCTTCTTCTAGAGAAGCCGTGTAAGACTGTGGCAGCTGAACACTTGAGGACAACCCTTCAATGCAGCAGATTTCTTGGGGGAAATGACAGTATGGGTGGTAATCCTTGCATTTTGGATTGTTCTCTTTTTTGGTCCAAAATTCTCACTCAGTTAAAAATCAACTGCATAGAGAAAGGGAGAAACATTTTATTGTGTGACTTTCTGAAGTACCTGAAAGAGAATGTAAAATTTTTTGAAGTATTTAAACTTAGATGAGCATTTGTGAAAGAAGAATAAAGTCCTGGTTTTTGCATGTCCAGAAAGTGTGTATGGACCACCATCAGAATCTTTGCTGGCAAACAATATTTCTGGTCTGCGATATCCTTCTATCAAAATAAATACTTCTCCAGCAGGGAGATTTCCTCATTTTCCTCCACATAGGCTGGATGCCCTCCCATTGCTGAGCTTCCAGAACACAGCAGGAAACTGAAGGCTCTTTTGTCTCTCTTCTAAAGTGAATTTGAGCTATATATCATTATCTAAGTGATTATATACTTTTTCAAATGGAAGTTTTGTAGACTAATAATTCCTAGGTTAGTAGTTTGTAAGTAAAGTTGATTAAAATATTTAAAAGTACTATATGTTGGCTAATTGAACATAATAAAAGTAAATAAAAGAACAGAAAAACATTTGAAAGTGCAAGACTAAAAAAAAATTGCCTGAATCCCTGATGTTATTTTTTTTGTTATTTTTTTTGGGGGGGGGAGAAAAGAGTAATTTGGGGAGAGAAAAACCAGGAAAATAACATTGGAGAGAGTGTTTGGGATTTAAGAAATATAAATGATTATTCTCATTTAAATCACTTTTCCATAATATCTAGCTTCACTAGTGTATTAATTGGCCCTGGTCCTGGGGATGAAAAAACTCTAAAATATGTGTATATATAAAACAAAATTGTTGGGCACCTGGGTGGCTCAGATGGTTAAGCGACTGCCTTCGGCTCAGGTCATGATCCTGGAGTCTCAGGATCGAGTCCCGCATCAGGCTCCCTGCTCCTTGGGAGCCTGCTTCTCCCTCTGCCTCTCTCTCTCTCTCTCTCTCTCTGTCTCTCATGAATAAATAAATAAATAAATAAATAAAAATCTTTAAAAAAAAACCACAAAAAAACCAAAAAACAAAATTGTTTAAAAATGGCAAGCTTTCAAAGTCAGGTGAGCAAACTTGAGCTTTTAATGGGCAAATGCTCTCTTCACCTTCCTCCTTTCTGTGACCTGTTACATGGGGATCATGCCCTTCCTAAAACTGTCCATCCATTCACTTCAATGATTCTGGATTCTTTTAGTTTTGAACTCTACTTTTTGAGTCACTTGTGGTTCTTCCTTTCCCACATACCCCTCTGTGCCCTCCCACGGTCTCTCTTTGGGAGATCTCATGATTTCTAGATCTCTACCTCCAACTCTAAACTTCATCCTGACTAGGTATCTTCATTTGCAATTGCCTTGCAATACCTCTTACGTATGTTACCAGCACCTCACACCTCAAAAGTACAAAATGTGCCTAAGTTTCCCGCCGTATTCCTCAACTTGAGTTTCCTACTTGATTAGCAATATTAACAGCTTCCTAGTCATTCTATCAAGAAGTACTGGCACCTCCCTTTACTTCCCATATCCATTATTTATCAAGGAATATTTTTAGTCCATGTGCAGAAGCCTTTAAAATACCTTTCTTCGTGTTTGTGTCTTCTGGCATATGTATGATTCGGGTTCTAACGCTTCCTTACCTGGACGAACTATAGTCCTCCCGCCTTTTTTTCTGCCTGCCAACATGCTTTTCTCCTATTCATGAAATCCTTCACACTGCTGCTTGAGTTTTCTTCTTAAATTTTTGCTTTGTTTCTGTAGCTCATTCATTTATAAACTGCAATAACTCAGGATTGCCTGCGGAATTAGACCCAACTCCTCTGTTAGGTGTTCAGAGCTCTCCTCAATCTGACAAACGCTCCATTCCTAGTTTATTCCCTAACCCCAACCTTTTGTGCATCCCTTATGCATTTTCACTATTCAGCACCTTTCTATAGATTTTTTCCTTTTTCTTGTGAGGCTTCTTCCATTGCACCTGTTAAAAACCAAGTCATTTTTGAAATTGTGCAGAAATGCTCGTTTTTAGTGAAGACCAACTAGATTGAATCAGTTCTTGCTTCCCCTGAGAGAGCCCCTTGCTCGCCTATCTGTTCCAGCACTCATGCTGTACTTGTGGTGGGGTACATTTGGCTCCACAGCTGGCCTCTATGTTCCTAGAAAGTAGAGACCGTCTTACTAATCTTTGCAACTCCAGTAGTGCTTAGCACACTGCCTTGCATAGAAAAGCAAGGTTTCCCATGCCACTGATAGTTGTGCACGGTTCACGAAGCCGAGGAGCACCCATGCTATTTATCCTCTTGTAATAAAGACACTTAGATCCTTGCATAAGTATGTCTCAGGTACACAGGAGATTTGTGTATAAAGCCCCTGGATACTAACTGCTGACCACACCAGGTTTGGATCATATGCCCATCTGTGTACTGGGGTCAAGGTCAACCTCATTATATCCTGAGAAGGGGAGATTTTCCTAGGAGAAAATCAGGGGGCTCTTAAAGACAGAAAGGGAGATGGACCCCGGACAGGAAAAAACAACAGAGGAATATTATAACTTCTTAATTATAGCCTCCCATAATTTAAAACATGATAATTTAGTAAAGGACTAAGCTTTAATAATATTAATAGAAAAAATGTTTATTTAAAAAAATTAGTACCATGAGTAAAATTACAAACATATTTTTTAGTCTATGTAACAGAAGGAACTTTAAAAAATAAGGCTAATAAATTGTCTTCAGTCATTAAGGCATTAATTAATTAATTCATTTTATTTATTTATTTTCCTAAAGATTTTATTTATTTATTTGACAGAGAGACACAGCGAGAGAGGGAACACAAGCAGGGGGAGTGGGAGAGGGAGAAGCAGGCTTCCCTGTGGAGCAGGGAGCCCGATGCGGGACTCGATCCCAGGACCCTGGGGTCATAACCGGAGCCGAAGGCAGATGCCTAACGACTGAGCCACCCAAGTGCCCTCATTCATTCATTTTAGAAATTCCTTTTGAGTGTTTAGCCAGGCATCATGCTAAATGCTACGGGTACAAACTCTTTAACATTAGGTTACAGAGGGGCACCTGGATGGCTCAGTCGTTAAGCATCTGCCTTCGGCTCGGGTCATGATCCCAGGGTCCTGGGATGGAGCCCCGGCATTGGCATCGGGCTCCCTGCTCAGTGGGAAGCCTGCTTCTCCCTCTCCCGCTCTCCCTGCTTGTGTTCCCTCTCTCACGGTGTCTCTCTCTGTCAAATAAACAAAATCTTAAAAAAAAAATGTGAAGATTAGGTTACAAATTCCCTGGTTGACATCAGTCTCATACACTTCAGGCTGTTGAGGTCAAAACTCTACCTGATAGTGTGGATAGAATTTCATTTATGTCTTATCCTGCTGAGTAGTGCAAGTTAATTTTCTTTAAGAAGTGTTTTGTAAAAAGCATTTTGTAACTTGCATTTTTAATTGATTCATCTTGGCTTTGCTTTTAGTTAAGCCAAATTAGTAATTTGACCAAACGGTGCATTTCTCTAGCTTCTTAGGCCGGAAGAGTTCAAGATGACCATATGAGGAGGCAAAAATTCTTATACCATTTGTATTTCTTTCATTATGAATAAACTTTGATAGACGTGCAATCATACCTTCTGATGTAACTCATCTTTTTGATGATCAGTCTCTAATCTGTGCTAAATCCTTCTATTTTTGAACCAGTTAGACTGAAACAAAGGCAGTCTTTCTTGTTTCAATTATATTGAATATTCACATTATTTATTAAAGGAGGATTATGTAACATTTAAATGAAGGCTCCAATCCATAAAATACCTGTCACCGACGAAAAACATGTACGTGGATAAGCATAATGCATTCATTTATAGGCTATGGATCCGCTACCCCTCAAGGAATGTTATAAGTCCACGTGGTGTCCCTGGGCGTCGGGGTTGGCCGCAGCATCTGTACCTGTAGGAGCCAATGTGGCCCAGGAGCTCCCCGCTGGCTGCACATCTGAACAGCTTCAAGAGTACAAGTTTCCCCATCAAAGGTTTGGAATAAATTACACTAAAAAATTGGCTCCAGAAAGAGTTATTTTGGATAGGACAAGGTGAAGCTCTCACGAGGTGTGTTAAATGAATCCCTTCTGTGCAGGAGGTGTCCGTGGGAGAGTTGGTGGGGGTGGTTAAAGGCTGTGGGGGAAGTGGGAGAATCCAACCCCCCCCCCCCACAACTTGGCCAGAAAAGCCAAATCTACTGACTGGACAAGGGTTTGAAAATTCAGTTTCTTAATAAACAGCTTTATAACTTAATAGAAACACACATCTTATAAACTAGTGATCTTTTTCCAATACTCATTTTCAAAAGAGTGTCTCTTCCTTTCGGTGGAGTGCTAGAGCCCATGTGTACCCACTTATGAGAGCTGATTGTTAAGTTTTTAGGCATTTTGTGAGCCACTTGTTAAACACAGCCCCTATTAAAAATTAAAGTATAAAAACTTAGTATTACGTAAGTTATATTAAAAGCAAAGGTAATGAATACCCCCAACTCACCACTTTTAAATTATTCTACTACATTTTAACATGATCCACGCTCTTGAGTTATTTACATCTATCATACCTGTATGGAGGACAGATTATATAATGCTGTTCTTCCTATCTCTTCATGACCACGTTCAGTGACATCGCATTGGTAGTTTAAAGTCTGCATGATGGGTGTATTTACATCACAGACACTGGCTACAAATCATGGCTTAATTTATCATTTTGTTGATTATCTAGATGTAAGAAAGTGATGGAGAAAATTTTAAATTTAAATGTATTTTGTGCTTGTATTCGTTACATTGTGGATAGCCCGCCAAACTGAGGAAAAATCTTCTCGTATTCAGACACTATTATCTGATTCAGCAAAGAAGCTGCTTACATCATCAATGAGCAAGTATTGTTCTGACATCTGTCTTTGTTGTTTATTACCCCTTCATATAAATGAAAATATTAACCTATATTCATATGAGAATTATATTTGTTTGATCAATGCAACCATAGGTGGCTAAGGATACAATAATAAGATAAAAATCAGGGAAAACATTCTGTGAGAAATCAACTGATTATATAGAATTTCTAACAAAGAGGCTTGACTGTCTTATTTATACATTGCAGCCATTCTTTATTATCAGTAAGTTTATATTAAACGTATGCATATATTTATGTATACGTTTTTCCTAGAGAGCCAATTGTTAAACTTTTACTAGTACACCACTGCCCACAAATAAAGTTGAGTTTCCTACTCTTACTTAGAATTTGCCTCTATTTTTCCGGAGCCAAAGTCTCTTCTGTGTTAGATACTGGAGGACGATCTATGGCACATGTGAAGGAAAAAGGTACTTGGCCCACATGAGATGGCTGTTGAGGCCCCGCTCCAAATTAACTATAGCTTTGCCAGAAGAGAAGAAAAAAGTCATACTCTCCCCGCCCCCCAGGGCCCTAAATGTGGACCTGATTCATCAAAAAAATACATGTGAAAAACAAAAACAAAAAAAATCCAGTTATTTCCTTGGACTGCATTCCCGTGGCATTCTTTTTCTCTAATACTTGAACTCATGGAGCCATATTCCATCTCCCAATACATGCTTCAGACCCTCTTTAGTTCGCTAACCTATTATAGCTCCTTCTCTTGTACGCATCCCCACTCCCAGCTTAATGGTCTGGTATCTCCTGATGCTACCAGCTCTGGTCCACAGCATGTGAGCTGGACTCTACCACCGCCACTCCCGACCCCACCATTTAGGGAGAGCGATCCGGAAGCCTAATGATGGGCACCGGTGCTTTCAGAGGCAGGTGCTTTTGGATTCCATTTGATCAGTGGCTTTGCCAGGGACAGTAACCTCAGAGACACTGGCAGGGAAAGGACACATGGTGGTGGCCACATGGTAGCTGAAATGCTAGTTTGTAACCCATTTGAGGTGCCCCTTGGGGTAGTCTAAGAGGGTAGAACTTGGTGTTTAGAGGAAAATTGGGCTTAATATTTTATACTTTCAGGGCATATTTTCCAGTATTCTGACTTTACAAAATGGTCTGTCTCGTCCTGATTGCAGTGTCCTCCTAAGAGCTGCGCAAGTGGGGAGACTGGGCCAATGGGAATAGACTTGGAGTCAGGGGACCTGGTTCTTCTCTCACTTCTGCTACTGATGAGCTTTTTGGCCTTGGACAGGTTATTTTACTTTTCTGGAACTTGGTTTTCTATCAAATGATCTACAGTTTCCAGTAGTAAAGATCCCTTCTAACTCTGTCATCCTATAACTCTTTGTCTTTTGTTTTACAGTTAGAGTAAAAGAAGCACACATCTTTGGTCAAAGAGTCAAGGGCAGAGTCTAGCATATTGGTCATATCAATTCTTTGAATACGGGCCTCAAATCCTTTATGGCAGTAGGCATAAATCATAAATAATTCCAGGCTACTACTCCCAGATTTCTTAGAAGGATCAGAGCACTGACATTCTTTGGCAGATGAAAAAAGAAATTCAATTATCTGGAATGCAAAGAAAAAAAAGAATATTCCCTCTTGTTGAAAATCTTTCTGAAGGGCAGCAGCAGTTTTTCTTGCTTTAGTAAGAACAGAGAACATAGCAGTATTTCTTCCATTATCATGTCTCTGTTCTGCTTCAGGATTAAAATTCTGAGTACATATCATCATTATGCATTCAGTAGCACATGCTCTGCCTGTAGAAGATTTAAGAGATTGGCCTAAATGTTTACTGTCTTAGGTGTACATGGAGATATTTTTATCAATTATATCTGTGGTCTGTGTGAGTCACTTAAAATTTAGATCTTTCTCATAGAAGTAGGATGACAAAAAAATTTAAACTATTTTTTTGGAGGGTGGTGGTAGCTAATGTTCCATTTCACTGAGTTCTGGTTAATTAAGGTTCTGAGATGCTTAAAGAATTCAGAAACATGAAAATATTTGTACTATGTTCTGAGTGTCAAAGACTACAGTTGTTATTTAACAAGACAGTTGCTCATAAGCAAATGTTTCAGATTCTGAGGTAGGAGAAACAATGTGCCGCATCCGCCTGATCCTCCCTGCTCAGGAGCTGCTTCCCCTCTGACATATAGCTACTACTTCAGTATAGGGCCTTGGGGTGGTCCTGGCTTTATTCTATTTAATGAAAAGCGCAGGTCTGAGCACCTTCTCTGTACAGTCTCAGACCCCAGTGAGCTTGCATTCTAGTATTCAGCTATAAGGCATATTCTCCACCCAGACCATGACCAATTTCCATGGCAATGGAAGAGAAAGGGAGGGTGAAAAAGATGACAAAGAAGAAAAGAAAGAAAAGAGATAGAAAAACAAAAGAGTATGATTAATCATGAAGAGCTTTTGCTTAATTTTAAGTAGGAGAAGAGAATTCAAATCTCAGAAAGAACAAGAACACTTGCTTCTCCACTTTTGGAGTAGCTAAGGTGGAGATTATCCTCTCACGGGAATCATAAGTTTGGGTGTCAAAACTATGGCATATAGATTGTCCACGGGGCTGCTTTGACTCAAAACTTTCCTGTTCATTGTCAAAAGTATATCATAAAACTCTGTTCCTATTACAACACTGTTTTGGTCGCACAGGGATTAGTGTCAAAAAGGAAAGAGTTTAAGCACTGAGCTACTCACTTGAAGTAATTAAGAGTTAAACAAGTTTCTTGATGAC
The DNA here is from genome assembly GCF_009762305.2 of Zalophus californianus. NCBI lineage: Eukaryota > Metazoa > Chordata > Mammalia > Carnivora > Otariidae > Zalophus > Zalophus californianus. The sequence continues at coordinate 88,896,382 of NC_045596.1, forward strand.
CCTGGATGTTGGCAGCTTTTTGTGTATTCTAAGGTAAGAAAGGAAGCTGCAGGCTTCATTCCCGGCCAACCCACCAACCAACCAACCAACCAGAGAAACCAAATCTCTCTCCCCACCTCCACTGCTGCATTCCTGTCAAACGCAAAACATTTCCTACCCCACCCCGGTATTGATCTCTTGATATAACCATGCCCTGATTATTTCTGTGAATTCATTTCACCAATTATCCAGCTGGCTTATGACTTCTCTTGCCTGTTAGCATCTTTACCAATAATGAGCGAAGAGGGTCTCAGATAAGTTTATTTGACTATATATTAGCAGTTCTTGAATTAGTTTTAATGGACAGAAGGTTGAAACTAATGGATAAAATAAAGATTTTACCTTATTCCTGCATTTCAGTTGTTTATGTCAGCCCTAACCCATGTTTCTATGGATATTTGAAAAGTTATTTTCACTTCTGTATTTTTAGATTTCAAGACCAGTTCTGTCAAACGGCTGAGACCCAACCTTGCAAGGTGGTGGTGGTGATGTTGATGTGCTGTGCCTCCTGGCTTCATTCTAGGTAAAGAAATCAATAATAAGTCTTTGAGCCTTTCATTTTCACTGTGGAAAAGTTTAGGTAGAAATATATCTGTCTATCTGTATCATGCGTATTTTTTTGTGAAAAGGGTAATGGAATACAGAATGCCACACATGGGTTATTCCCACTATGAATTAGTCTCTTTTATCTGTCTCTGACCAAAACAGATGTTGGCAGCCTTTCTATTCCAGCTCTCTAAGTCAGACTAAGACTATCAGTTCCGCTTAGGAAGGCTGTAGGGAAATGATTTAACTCTTTCAATAGACCCTTACTAGTTTTTCCCTTGGTTCCTTTTGATTGTAAACTACAAACAAAATTAGAATGCATCTCTGTGCAACAATAAAAGAAAAATAGCAATATTAAAAATACATCAATACGACTCTAGAGGGAAGTGAATTTTTATTCAAGGACTTTCAAGAATTCTGACACTGAAAAGACATCTTTGCTTGAGGAGGCAGCTGAATGTGTTTCCAACTTATAGTCAACGTTCATTTGCATGGAATACCAAAAGAGCCATTTTTTTTTAATTCAGAAAAAAAAAAGAGTATCTATCAGAGAGTGGCAGGATGCATCCTGTAAGGATTCTACTCTTCTCTGTAGAAACTGACCATTTAAAAAAGTCACTCTATGATTGGTGCCGCAATAAAGCTCTTGTACCAGAATTCTGCAACAAAATGTAAATTAAAGGAATGTGAGAAACAAAGAGACTACAAGGGAAAGAAAGGATCAAAGGGTGAGAAAGGAGGGGGAGATTATTAGAAAAAAAAGTTTAAGAAACACATAGCATTTCAAGAATTTATCATGGAAAGAAATGGTCTTGTAAGATTTGGGGGGGTGAAAAAATTTTTGGTAAGTTACTAAATAAAGACTAAACATTTCCCAAACCATGCAAAGGAAGGAGAAAAAGTCAATGACTTCTTAGACTCTAAGTAGTTTCGTATTCTTTATCTCATTTAATATTCACGATTATCCTATGAAGTGGGGATTTCTATCAGCACTCTGTCATACAGCACCCATGCCAGGGCACCTGTGCCTTAGACTCCCAAGCAATGAATTTTATGGAAGAATGCCACTGTTGACACCCTCCCTCCTTCCTCTAACCCTTCCAGGAATATTGGAAATACAGGTCGGGAAGAGCCTCTGCCTATCTTATTTGAACACTTCCAACAAATCATCAAACAGTAAGTATAACTAAAGATGCATTCAGGGGCGCCTGGGTGGCTCAGTTGGTTAAGCTTCTGCCTTCGGCTCAGGTCATGGTCCCAGTGGGATGGAGCCCCGCGTTGGGCTCCCTGCTTAGCGGGGATTCCGCTTCTCCCTCTCTCTCTGCCTTGCTCTCTGCTCATGCTCTCTCTCTCAAATAAATAAATAAAAAATCTTTTAAAAAAGGTGCATTTAGTTACCATTTATCAATAAATGGCATCTGGAAACTCAGATTCTCCATACCGCCAAAGTAAAAGCCAAGATTTGTTGACATACTTCCCACCTGCCAGGCGCTATGTTAAACACTTCACATATATTACCTAATTTAATCCTTCAGCAGCCTGCAAGGTAGGTGCTGTATTTTTTTTTTTTCTCATTTTCAGAAACGGAGGCTAAAGAGGTTGTTAGTCCTCTGATATCACACAGCCAGTAAGTGGCAAAGCCTGGTATTTTTTTTTATCCCAGATCTGGAATACCTACCTCACTACCTCAACTGAAAATTCAGCTCTGTTGGATGTTGTCCTTCATTTCTTTCACAGCCATTAAAGCCATGGGATAGGCCCTCTGTTTGCTTTCTCCAAGAACCTCATCACAGAACCTTGAGGTGGCTCTCTTCCACCATAGCCCCTGTCATGAGCAGGCGTGCTGTGTGGAACATCACAGAGAGGTATTTCTTGAGATGCACAGCATTTCCTGCTTGTGACAGGTGATGGCCAAACTGTGACTTGCTGATCCCAAAAGGCCTAAAAAAGGGACGTTAAGCATCAGAGCCAGCCACAGATGGCTGGAGTCCACCCATTTGCCTGGGTCACACGACGTGCATGATTTCAAAGCCCATGTGCCTCCTCCATGCCACATAAAATAAGGACTCAACCAGTAGCAGGATAAGGACCTCTGACTCCCTCACGACCCCACCTTGTTCTCTAAGATGTGACTAGGAGGCAAAAAATTAAGTATCTCTAGGTGGATGGGGAGGGAGGGTGGGAGGAGGGAGTGTTCTAGATTCTCAAAGAAGAGCACATCACCTGCTTAAAGAGTACAGAGGAGGTTGGGTGAGTCTGTAAGGAGTTAGAGCCACATTAATTTCCAGATGGTTAGTATCATGCTGGTGGCTCAGTTCTACAATGACGAGCTCTTCTTTTTTTTGAAAGATTTTATTCATTCATTTGTCAGAGAGACAGACAGAGAGAGAGAGCACAAGCAGGGGGAGTGGCAGGCAGAGGGAGAAGCAGGCCCCCCGCCGAGCAAGGAGCCTGACTCAGGACTCGATCCCAGGACCCCAGGATCATGACCTGAGCAGAAGGCAGATGCCCAACCGACTGAGCCAACCAGGCGCCTCTATAATGATGAGCTCTTATTACATATTCACTACACAGATTGCACTATATTTCATATTGCCCATTAAAATGGCCCAAAGTAATGGAATTCATTGTGAGATGGCCTTTGGGGTATTTTCAGGATATAAACACCATATTAGTGGGGTGACAAGGGGATTGGAGGTTTGAGATTGGTGTGAGGAGGACAGAATTAGGCAGACAGAGGCTAATATGTATACGTGGAATGGGAGCTAATTAGTCACAGTGACCAGGATTTGCATCAGGGTAGGATCAAGTTTTATAACTTATAAAATAGATCAATTCTTCACCCTCTTCCCATTGTACTGAAGGGTTGGGGTGTTCATTTGGTACAGCATGTTTTGTAGCTGCTATAGTACTTTCAGTCAGTGAGAATCTATTCCATGAGGTGACAGTCCTGCCTCCGCTCTTTTGAGCAGGCCACCTGGCCAACACAGCTGTGTTGGCCCTGTAAGCAGCTTGGACAACATCTGTTCTATGATGCACTGACATACTGCATGTAGTTTGGAAGTTGTCATGGAGCAAACTATTGCACATTTGTCACTAGACTGTTCTTTCTGTGTAGTCTTCACTTATTCCTGGGGCTGACAACAAAGAAAGCATCATGTGTCTACAGAATAGCCACTTCCTGGTGACTGTACTAAAATTCAAATTCCTTGTTGACAACTTTTCCCCCCAGAGTTGCTCCCTCTTCATTCCACAAGTGAGCACCTGCCCTGTTCTAGGAGCTGGGGATACAGCAGTGAACGAGACAGAGAAGATCCCTGCTCTCACGGAGTTTGCATTCTGGTGGGGAGATAGACAGTGAACACAACAATTTTTCAAAGCAAAGAAAATAGGGGATTGTTCTAAAGGAGAGCTACTTTAGAGGGTTGGTTGGGGAAGGCTTCTCTGAGGAGCTAATACTTTGGCTGAGACCGGAATGACAAGACAGAAGAACTGGTAATGCCTTGTGGACAGAGAGAAGAACAAATACAAAATTTGAAGAGGAGAAAAAAACATGGCAGGTTCCCGGATCAGAGGGAATGTGGACCCCCGAATATGGTGGAGAGAGGTAGGAAATGAGATCAGAGAGGTGGGCAGGCCACTGATGGTGTTGAACATTGGAGGCTCCCAGGAAGGAGTTTAGGTTTTGTTCTAAGTATCTGGAGAAACCACTGGAGACATTTGAGTGCAGGAATAACATGATCTGATTAATATTTTAAGAATGGTGCCATAGCTGTTGCTGTATGGAAGGGACAAAGATGGGAACAGGAGGCTAGCTGGAGGTCCTTCCGGTGAATGGTGGTGGCTGGGACCAGGGCAATAGCAGGAGGCAGATTTGAGATCGAGGATACCAGGCACATATTGAAGATACAGAGATGGGAAGAGTGGGGACGGTCACTTTCAGGGAAGGGGTGAAGGTAAAATCCATTCTTTTGTTTTGGCCAGGATAGTCTTGAGATGCTTATTAGATGTAGAGATGGAGAGCCAAGTTGGAAGTTGCTTCTATGTGTCTGGATGTCAGGCCTGGACATATAAATTTGGACTCCTTTACAAATTTGGGGCCACCTCAATTACAGTAAAAATGAAAACATTTTAAAATCTAGATGGATCCTGGAAAACAAAAACTTAGGAAAAAGAGAGGAGATAACTTCCCTGAAGTTATCACATGAACACACATTGATATGTGAGGTACATATAATCTATACTATATAAGCACCAATTACAAAAATCAACAAGCCCTAGTACCTGGGCTCAAAGAACTCCCAGCCCAGTGGACAATATACACACAGGAACGGACACCTATTTGTGAGTTACTTCTTTGCCCTGTATCGAACAGAAGTTTTTACTAGGTGTGCATGTCATTTTCTTGGGTACTGAATGAGGAAGAGACCCGTGTCTAATCCTTCAGGTCACAAGAATCAGCCCTGGAGGCCAGTGGGATGACATGCTGGAGGTAGACCACTCTTGAATGCTAACACGGTGTGCAATGAGCAGGGGGGAAATGGATGTCTGTACAAGGGGACAAAGGAGCCTGCTAAGAGATCACAAACCTTTGCCTTTGGGCTGAGGGAAGGCTTCACAGCCGAGCCGACAGAAAACTTCGCTGTGACATTTGAGATGCTTTTTAAATGATGAACAAGCGTTTGCCAGGGGGGTTGGGAGGAAGGGAAAGGCTGTTTCTACCAAAGGAGTTGTCTAGAGCGAAGGTGTGTCCTGGAGAAAGTCAGCCAAAAACACTTTTTTTTTCATCTTTGAACACAACTGCCCAGATGGACACACAGTTCCAGGCAATCTTTGCTAGATTAGTCGAGTTGTTCTTTGACTTTAGAAATCTGCCAATGCTCGCCTTCCAGTGTTCCATACATGCATGAAAAATCCTGGATCATTGTAGTTACCCAACTTGTGGTGACTTGAAACACATTTTCATTTAAAGCTTAACTGGAGAGTATTCTCCCCTATACACTTCCATCTCCTATCACAGATAGAATTAACAAAAACTGTGCACAAGGGGGGATTATTGCAGCATAACCCATTTCCTTTTATGTAAAAAAAAAAAATCCAAAAAGATAATTATAGGTAATTACTACAGTGTAAACCTCAGTCTGTTCACCTTCTACCCTAAAGCGAGTTCATCCTGGAGTCACATACTGCAGAGTGGTGCCTAGTTTTTAAACAGGCTGGTGCTCTCCACACTTCTTTATGATTGCATTTGTGACAAAATGCTTTTTAGTCACTTTCTGGCTGCAGTTTGTAGTTATTCGTCTCTCCGTTACACCCCGTAATGCCAGTTTTTCCTCTTCATTTTAATGATAACACAGATGTTAAATTGAAGACTCAGAAGGACATGACCCAAAATGGGCTTTCTTACTATTAGTAGTAAAATATTTGCAAACCACTGCCCTGTTTATGTCACTTAGATTGCCCCAGAATTCCTGTAGTTCTCCTGGGAATTGCATGGAGCAAGAAAATCACAGCCAACAAATAGCTTAGTTTGTAGGAAGGCACCGATCTGAGTCTAATTAGTCTCTAGAATTCTGTTGGTACATGACAGACTGAATAGTCGTGGTTTCTTGGAGGCAGCAAAGAATTAATTTCTCTTCCCCTTCCCAGGTGAACAGAAGATGAAAGTTGATTTTCTGCTGCCAACTTTAAGCATGGCTCCTGACCATGATTGTGTAAAAACGTTTACTGATTTTATAAATGACTTTTCCTTGCATCAGTTATGCAAACTTTCTAATTTCTCAAGCTGCTAAATGGGGATAGTATCTCCTTCATAGAGTTGTGAAGATTACAACAGAGCATATAGAGAGAGTCTAGCAAAGCACCTGGTACCTTCTGAGTGTACGGTGTGTTGTCAATTATTTCCTTTTACCCAGAAGCCTTAGTAGGGCTGTTTTTATATGACGCTCCTGATTCTAAAAATTTTCTAAGTTAAATAATTAATTTCAGCTCTCAGCAAGTGCCTTATAAAACATCAGTGTCACCAGTGACCCACGTGATCATTTACTTTGGTGATCTGAATAACAAGCCCTGGTGATGTTATCTGGAGTTGCGCTCAAGTGGTCATCTTGCTGTCTAAGTGGCCTGACCCAATTTGGTAGATACCCAGGGTTCAGATTCATGCTATGCTTGCTAAGTCAGTAAATTCTTGGAAGTCCCACAAAGTTCCAGGGCCAGATTTTGATGAATCTCCAAAATGGACATATTTCTGGAGTTCCCCAGCTTTCCTACAGTTAACCATTTTGTCTGTAAATCTTCATATAAGTTAACCAACCTGAAATAAAACTTATTTCTTACTTTATTGCTATTTTAAGTAAGTATATTTTTAAAAAATCATCGGAGATGTGCCTTATACTCATAGAAGATCGAAAAGCTGGACATTGGGCAGGGTGATTATACATTTTAATTTACCCAGGACGGACTCAGTTGATGCCTGTTGTCCTACTATAATTATTAATAGCCCCCTCTTTTCCTCTTAAAAGTTGTCCCAATTTTGACAGTATGGTGGACCGGCCTAGCATAGTACACCATTTCTCCATCCCTAGCTATGTGGTCTCTCAGGAACTCCAGCCTTGTGGCAGAATTACAAATGATTACATGGCATAACCCATGGAGGTTGCTCCCCCAATGGTCTACTATGAAGAGCTGAATCTGCTAATGTCAGGGATCTCCAGGATTTAAACTCCCACTGAGCCACATCTGTCTACCACTAAGCAGCTCCCCCTCAGATGGGATTGTGCAGTCTTTCAGCAGGCAGACTCCCACTTCGTTCAGAAGATTTCACCAGTGTTTGAGGTTACTTCCTATCACCAAGTTTTTATGGCATCAGAACCCAGCCTGAGTTCTTTTTTCTGCTCTCAAGCTGTATTGTTACTTGAGTGTGCTTCTTAAAACAATGAATATGTAACTCATTAAATGGCTTCAAGAAAAGGGAGATGTAAGGACCCAATTTTGTTGACTGACATGGACAGCAGAGACACACAGAGCCTGCTCACATCCTTTATAAAGTCTGGATTCAGAGACACTTCTCCACTCCCCTCCTGCCATAGGGAGAGACGCCATCACACATGTTTATTGACTGGTAGATAACAAAGATCTGCTGGCCAGATGCATGTGCGTAACACGACATAGACCTTGACAGGAGGTGTTCTTGTAGCTGCATTTAGGAAAAATTTCTGTATCCAGAGCTGCTGTGATCACATTGTTGATACCAAACCAGCTGGCTTGAAGAACTCAGTGGGTCATCTCATATACACTTTACCCTCTAGGAAGGATGATGTTCACACCAACTCAGAAAGGCTGTCTCAAACAACAAAAATAGGTCACCCCTAGAGGATAGGATTCCCATCCCCCTGTGGTAACACACTTTGTTCTATTCAACATCTTACCTCAAATTCATGCACTTTAATTGAATCTCCAAACTTTTTTTAATGCTATGCTCACCGCAAATGTAGCTACCATCTGTCACCATATAACACTATAATTTCAAGACCAATCCCCCAACTTGATGGAAATAGAGCAAGTGCTTATAGTTAACATTATACTAACAAAACAACAATAGCAAACACAGAGCACTAACAATGTGCCAGGCACTGGTTCAAGCATTTTACATATAGTAACAAATATAATCCTCACAAAAATTTCACGAGGTGGGCACTTTTATTGTTGTTACTTTACAGGCAAGGGGACTGAGGCTAAGTCTGGCTCCAGGGTCTGTGCGTCTACACTCTTTCCTGCCGTGCCTCTCGTATACTGGTGATGTTCTAGAAAGCAATCAGGGAATTGCAGCTCACAAGAAGCATCTCCTGTCAAGTTCCGTGTTGCTCCACTTGTATGCATGTAGTTGATGGATCCTTGCCATGTGCCTGTCAATAACCATCCCCATCCCTTAGGAAGAGAGTCATATCCCTGTCCTCCCAAACCTCTCTTAAGACATAATTGATCTAAATTCTTTTACTTCTTTCATTGTGAGGACTGTTTCCCAAACATTTAATCATTTTGGTTGTTTTCTCCCGGTGCTCCAGAACATGCTTCACCTGATACCTTCAGTCCCATCCCACTTCAGCCTCACTGGATGCATCAAGAGGAGGGTTTTTGTATGGTTTAGGGAGAAATAGGAGAATAAAAACAGACTCTGCTCAAATCCCCCAAACCAGATCTCATTTACCCAGGAGAGTAAGGCAACCGTGATTCCCTGATTCCTTTCTATGACCAATGGAAGAGAAGTCATTTCGTTTTCTATGAAGAGGGGTCCATACTGTCACAATTATAATCCTAGTTAAAAATCTTCCTTGGTCACCCAGAAAACTCTGCTGGTGCGAGACATGAATACGTGTACCTTAAGCAAATAAACAGATAAAGGAGAAACCATGCCATGCTTCCAGCCAGCTGTCACACTATTTTGAAATCTCTCCCGTCTTTAGTAAATGTTGCAAGATAATTGAGGGTTATATATTTTTTTCTTGTTTCTTGTGGTATTGTGGTCTTCCTCCTTAAAGGATAGTCATCCTTTCAAGTGAGATCCAACAGCCTTCCTTAAAAGTTGGAAGTAAAACTGAGCCCAAACTACTTTGAAATGATATTTAATATCAGGTAGGCAGGGTTTAAGAATATGAGGGTATTTGTATTTGCAGGTTACTTGCTTGGTTACATTATTTGATTTTGTGAAAATTCCATGTCCCTCCAGAAGAGATTTTAAATAATCAGCACACAGACTTACACACAATAGTTGCTCCCAAAATGTTAGTTTCTTACTGTACTGTAGTATGTTAAGTTATCTTTTAGCATGGTTTAAAAATGCCATCTGGTATCCTCAATTTCACACTTCATGTTTGGTCTAGGTTGTCATATGTGATGTAAACATGAACAAACGATAGCTTTCACATCAGTTCAAAGTGACTGTATCTGAAGACCAGGATTTCTTAAGGTGAGATATATGTCACTTTGCTGGTTCATGGGTCAGTATATCAGGTAGTATACGGGAACTTTTAAAAACATTGTACTAGCTATATATTTACTTAACATGTATTAGAAGAAGTATTTCTAACATACAAACCTATTATTTTGTAGGTATTATTCATTAAGATGAGGCCAAATACAAAAGGAATAGACCCAAAGGAAAAATTTAGAGCAAATATACCTATTGTCCAATATGGCAAGAATTTGGAGGGAGGGTTCATGAATGTATAACGTTTGGGATCCACTCATATAGGACATCTTGAGACCCAGGGACTCTGTTTTCCTTGATCTACTGATGGCTGCAGATAAGTGCTAGGAATTTTCTGGCTCCTAGTATGATATGTCCTAGATTTTTTAAGTCTCAAATTTTTCTGTCCATTCTTGACTCTAGATCTTGCTCTTGCCTACCCTTGGACTGGCTTTTCCAATCCTCTGCTCTTCCTCTTCAAGGCCCATTTCAGGTAATATGCTTCTATGAAGCCATTCTCACCCATGCAGTCACATAGCATTTGCTTTTTTTGTTACACACTCTCTTTCCTCCCCAGCCCCCAGTGCAGTGCTGCTCTTAGCTTGCTAACCTATGTGATATGCTGGGTGTTGTGTAGCCTTGGTTTCTACTGGATGATCAGTCCGGGGCAAGGCAAAGGAAAAACCAATTCAAGCAAATCACAGATCAAAGCAGGCTCAGAATTTGTTATTAGCTCTGCTCATAAATATTCTTCTAAGTTGACCTGATAGCCGTCAGGCCAGTCCAAGAAAGCTCACATTCTCTCATATTATAAATTACATCATCAATCATGTAGGAACAATAGTGTTCATTTTAGGTGGCTTACTTCTTCATTGGTCAAAATCCTGATCTTATTGATTTATTATTAATCTGGATTCTGGATTTCAACCAAATTGCAAAGTCAAAGGCTATATGTATTTTAAATTTTGATGTTTTGCCAAATTGTCCTCGAGAAAATTTTAATAATTTGTCTCTTACCACACACATGCTTGCTTTAATTTTAAATGTGTAGGTCAAAAAAGAATACTTCATTGTTATATTAATTTGCATTATTAAAATTATGAGTGATGTTTATATTTTAAAATTATGAGTGATGTATATTCAATTTTGAGAAGATTTTCATGTTTGTCCTTTGCTTATTTTTCTTTCTTGCCTTTCTTCTTCCTTTTCTTCTTTCTCCTTTCTTTCTTTCTTTCTTTCTTTCTTTCTTTCTTTCTTTCTTTCTTTCTTTCTTTCTTCTTTCTTTCTTTCATTCTTTCTTTCTTTCTTCTGATTTATAAGAGATCTTTTTGTACAAGCAGAATGTGTTATAAAAGTTTTATCCAAGTTTGTCTTTTTACTTTCTTTATGGTATTTTTTCCTACAGATGTTTTAAATTTTGAAACAAATTCAATAGATCAGTCTTTCCTCTTATAGTTTCTGGGTTTTATGGTTTCCATAAAAATAACTTCCCCACAGAATTTAAAAAAAAAATCCACCCATTTTAGGGGCGCCTGGGTGGCTCAGTTAAGCGTCTGCCTTCAGTTCAGGTCATGATCCCAGGGTCCCGGGATCGAGCCCCACGTCAGGCTCCCTGCTCTGCAGGGAGCCTGCTTCTCCCTCTGCCCCTCCCCCTGCTTGTGTTCCCTCTCTCTCTCTATCTCTCTCAAGTAAATAAATTTTAAAAAATCTTAAAAAACACCCACCCATTTTAAAATTCAGATTTCTACTTTTTAAAGAGGGATTCTCTATTTTTCCATCTATGATATGTTAAATGGACAAGCACACCTTCCCGGAGCCAGGAAAGAGCCCGTCTCTGGCCTCCCTCGGTGGCCTCATGCTTCCCTCACTCCTGTCATTCTGTGCACTGCTTGGCTTTGGCTTCAGCTCCTGATCCCTGAGTCAGGTCTTACTGGTTTGGATGGTCTCTTGGAACCCACTTCCTGGGGCGATAGACCTCAGCCCGGTGCAACACTGTTTGTTGAGTGAATGCATCGAAGGGCCTATATTAAATAGAATAGCACCTGGGACGGAGTAAGAGTTACATAATTGTTAACTATTATTATTTCCAAGTGTTGACTTGAAATTGCCTTTTTCAAAGTTCGGAATGGTTAAATAGTTGAGGCTGATGACAGTGAGGACAAAATCAATTTCTAAAATTCCAGCAGGATACTGTAAACAAACTAGGAAATATATACTTAGTCATACCCTATTTTGCAATATTTGAAAAGGTTGAATTAGAAGCAATTCCTTTCAAAATAACTGCGATGGTCTATTTGGGATGTGGGATGCTTAAAGTTTGAACTGGGACCTTTTGGTTTGCTAGAGGTACCTTCAATGTGTTCTCACACTATAAGGAATGGCTCTCCCACTGAGTTTCTGTGTCAGCCTATGCTCTCTTCCTCTCTTGCCAAATGCCTGCCATGTACGTTCATAAACAGTTGTATTTGTTTTTGTAGGATTTTCCTGCATTTATCACAAAACAAATCAAGTCATTGGTAAACTGTTGTATATATATGCTTTATTTCCCATCAGATTTTTTTTTTTTTTTTTTTTTGCCAAAAAGTATGCCAGTTTTTGTCAGGTGGAGAGGGGTCTTAGGCTTTTCAAACAAATCTGGAGGTATCATAATAAGCCACCAACTAGCACTGCTTCTGTTTTCTTTCATGATTTTTAAGATCCAATCATAAGAAATGAGAGCTATTTTATGAAGACTTCACTAGGAAATTCCATATCATGTTGAAAAAATACACTGTAGAGAAATGGATGTACTTAATTTGTATATTTTATTTTTATTTATTTTTTATTTTTTTTTAAAGATTTTATTTGTTTATTTGAGAGAGAGAGAGAGAATGAGAGGAGAGAGGTCAGAGGGAGAAGCAGACTCCCCACGGAGCAGGGAGCCTGATGTGGGACTCGATCCTGGGACTCCAGGATCATGACCTGAGCCGAAGGCAGCAGCTTAACCAACCGAGCGACCCAGGTGCTGCATAGCATATTTTAAATTCATGGTCTCTCACCATATCCTCAAATGAAATGGCGGAAAAAAAAAAAACCTGGACTACATCATCTGAGATCATTTTTCACAGGCTTGGAACATTTATTCTGTCTTGTCAGGTGCTGTGCTGGAGCTGGATGGTACCAAGTTACGAGTGATGAATATGTGCATCTCTTCCCAACTCTGTTTTTAGTGACCTCATGTTGATAGCTTGAAGTTGGCCTTTATGGGAATATTTACACCATGGAGATTGGCAAATACTATAATCAGGGCTTTATTTTCCAAGAGCCCTTTTACTAGTACACCTCCGGTTTCCATCTTACATCTTACAAAGGGAGGTGATTAACAGGCTATTACTTGAATAATTTACTTTCCAGGCTGATGTAACTGTATATCTAAGGGATTCTGTAACTAAAAGTCAAGAGTTTGGCTTTAAATTATAGAATGAGTACCCAGTTCTTGACTTAGCAAGCATTGACTTAGCAATAAACAAAATTTTAACTGGAAAAGGCTGTAAAAGTTTTGTAGGCCTGGCTCCTATCCCTGTTACAGGATAGCTATCATTTTCGTCTCTCCTGAAACTCCTCCCTCTTTTCTGATAAGAGCATCGTGATTTTCCTTTGGCAACTCTGGGTCCACATGGTTTAGGAGGCAGGGATTGTTGACTCCAGGCCCACCCCCCTCTCCTACTCTGAGGGTGTGCACATGACCCAGACCTGGTCACAGAGAGTGCTATGTGCCATGACCACCAAGAATTGTTCAAGGGTGAGCACATGACCTAGTTCTGGCTCATGGGATTACTGCTTTCCCAATGCCATAACAATAGCTTCAGAGGAGGCACTTGACGGGAGCTAAAGTGAATTCCAGCAATTGCTGGTGTTATAAAGAAAGAAGAAACTCCTTCCATTCCTGTTACTTAGTTGATGTAATGTAAGACTGAAACTGTAGGTTGCCATCTTTGACACCATCTGAGGAATAACCTGCCTGAGTATGAAGCCAACACAAAGGCAGGAAGAACTGAGTGATAGGAGATTCCTGATGATATCATTTGAGCTTCTGGATCCATCTATGCTGAATCTAGAATTATATTGAACCAATTAATTTCCTTTTTGCTTAAGCCATCCAAATTAAATTAGTTTTTTGTTGCTTGCAATTGAGAGTTCTCACTAATCTAAATCTTTTCTATAATAACTCTGATGAGTCCTCAACAGCTGACTCGAGTATATCTAGAGTAAGGGCCTCACCATTTTGTGAAGCAGTTCATTTCCTTTTTGAGGATTCTGGATATTAGAAAATTCTACATTGATCCCAAATTTATCTCCTTTTATTGGTCCTAGATGTGTTATCAAAGGCAACACTTCTAAGTGTACATCTTTATCTGCCTTCCTGCCCTTCAAAAACTTTGAGTTAATTATCACACTTCTGCTAAATCTTCTCTAGCTAAACAGACTTAGCCTCCTCAAAGATCCTGCATGATTCTTATCGCCCCAGTCACAGTCTTGTGGATGTACAACAGTTGGTCAACATCTTTTTGAAAAATGTGGCATACATATAGACCTGATATTTGTCACATAGTTGAACAGAGTAAAGAGGGATTATTATCTTGTTCTACCTGGAGGACTGACTGTGAAGTGCCCAAAGGGGGAAGTGTATGTTTAAAATTTGGCTTCCATTTCTGTTTTTTACTTATACTTCTCTTTCTATTATTTCACTCCTTCGGGGTTTATTTTCTCTTTCTACCCAGGGGTCTTCTCACCCTTTACCTCTTCTCTCTCTATCTCACTACTGCTGCCCCCGCCCCCTAACTGCTCCTTGTTAAACAAAAATAAGGAAAGAGTTCGACTCATATATTGAGTTCAAGTGCAAAATAAACGGTAAGTTTCACGTGCCACCTTTCTTCAGGAGTATATGTTTTTATTTCCATAGACAAAGCCTTGTTTAATTGAGTCAAAGAACAAATGTTCCAACTGTGGAGGTTTAGCTGTTGTTGAGCCATATTGAGAAGGTGCTTTATTGAAATTATATCACGTTTCAGGCCCCCTTTGCTCACAGACTCTTTGCCAGCCTCCAATCTCCCGGGTCCTGCTTTGGCAACCTGCTCCCACTACCAGCTCTCATATTTACAGCCTACTCCTCTGAGCTTGGTGATGTCCAGCTGTGTTTTTGCCTTCTTATTCTTCAGGAAGCAAAACACTTCTTGTTCTCAATGGAAGACAGATTAGACAAAAACAAAACAAACATTTCTTCTGTGAAAAGCAGAGTTCCTCCTGTCACTGGGACAGAGATGACCTCAATGTCCTGGATGGTATCCAAGATAAGAACAAGAGTTACATATTTTACACACTGCAGTCATTTCAAGATCACATCCTTTGGCCATTTTTAACCACAGTCCAACTCTATAGGTTTGACTGGGCAACCCGTCTATCTGATAATATCATTTAAATGACTAAAAATAGCAGACCAATGTCTTTATTTTCATTTCAGACACATACATTCTATCTGGTTTTAGCATTCTTTTGATATTTCTAATGAGGGATCTGTGTGGGTGTGTGGTTGTTGTGTCCCAGAGACTAGCCCAATTCCTGGCTTTCGAGACATTTGTTTTGCAGTTGCTTATAAAAAATTAGTATGTAGGTATAAATATTCAAAGCAATATCACAAAGCTACTTAAAACTCATCCTCAAAATTTCAGTTCTTCAGCAAGTTTAATAGACTTTTTCCATAAAATTTATTTATGGAGGAAAATTTATGATAATGTGGGCCCATCTCGTACTAAATCCTGGGATATTCGAATTTCATAAGTAGCAGAAAGACCTCTTTATAATATCGCTTTTCCCAACATCAGTGTGCTTTGGAAGTAGACCACCAGGCCAGCATTATAGTGACATCCCTGGGTACACACATACTGAATTCCTCAAGCAATGGACAATTTTCACCAAGCTGGCTTCTCCTCAAAAATCAAAAATTAATTTTTCTTTTGGTCAGTTTTCGTGTTACGAATCTTTTCCAAATCACCTCCCAGTCTCTCTCCATGAAACCACCACTGGTTAATGGAAACCTAGGGTACTTGATGGGGTGGGATACAATGATAAGTCCTTTAGTCTATTTTCTTCTTTCAATAAACAGGTCTTTTCTAAGGGAACTGCTGGTGGTTTGATGCTTGGCAGGTACTCTTCTCAAAAACGTGTCTTATGAGAGCAAGCGGTTCTTCAGAGTAGAATGAGCACCTTTCAGAGCCCTTTCTGTTTGTTTAGTTTCTTGATTATATGAAGTACATTAAAACCAGTCCAAGGCCCATTAACATAATTTTCATGCGTGTTAGTTCTGGCAAAACACAGTAGGCAGGAACTGTATGATAAATGAGATAAATAATTTTGATGGAGCAGCGAAATAAAATAAACTTTTGCCATATAAGAAAACAAACCATGACTAGTGGTGTGTATGGGGATCAGTTTGTGTTAGGGTGGCATTCTAAGGGTGGCCTCTCACCCTTAGAATATTCTGGGGAGAAAGAGCTCCTGTCTAATTCCAACAAGGTCTAGTTGCAGCCTTAAAATAGAATATTATGTTCTTTATTTAGGGTTTCATTATACAGACTATGGATTATGTGAGGGCCCCTGTTACTTCCTCCTCTTGGTTGCCTTTTAGCACTTTGCCTAAAGAATGGTCAAGGCGTGGACAGAGAAATAAAATTTGTATAAGTTCGTGTTGAGACTTACTAACACCTTAGGGAGAAATTGTTGGAGGTTGAGTGGATTCTTTCTAACAAGTTTGGTTTTGCTTAGTTAGCAGTTTATTATCACATGAGCAGACCCTGTTAAAAGTGTCTTTCTAAGAGCAACAGAATCAGCTTCGTGGGGCCTAGGCCAAAAATATAGCTTTCTTGTCAGATAGGCCTGGAAAACACTCTTGAAGATGATACTACAGTCTCTATGTGCCCGCTAATTATGAAAGGTAGAAAGAACCTCAGAAGAGACCCTGAGAGGTTTTTTTTTTTTTTTTTTTAAAGAAATTTTTAAAACTGGCCCCTGGAAATAAGGTAGATTATTTCCCAGTATGTCAGCTGTTCTGATGTCACCTGAGTTTTGCATCATTGAGATCATCTCCAGTGCAAACTGTGTTTCCTGGGTGCCAGGAGGAAAATTCGACACAGGCATCACGCCCGGGAATATGAGCCATAAAATGTGTACCTTTCTGGCATCTGTATAAAAGAAAACAGACGGAAGTAATGGGGCTGGATTTGATAAATATGAGAATAATGGATGCACCCCAAAATAGATGAAACTGGGAACTAAAGCTGGTCAGTTTGATAACAGCTGAAATTGTCAGGTGTTTGCCACAACAATTGCTGGTGGTACAAAGGTCCCATGTTAAGGTTTCAAGTGACTGGGGCAATACGGCCTCTGTGAGATTTTGAAACTGACCCACCAGGGCTCTCCTCCAGCACAGGGCCTCACACTGAAGAGGCAAAGAAAAGAGAGGGTTCAGATAAAAGCGGATGGGTGGGAAAAACAGCCAGGAAATCTTAGAAAGCAAGCTGCCCTGTGTGTGTGTTTGTATGTAAAATAGACTTTATTTTTCAGAAATAAAATTTTATTCATTTATTTTTTAAAGATCTTATTTATTTATTTGACACAGGGAGAGCAGGAGAGCACAAGCAGGGGGAGTGGCAGGCAGAGGGAGAGGGAGAAGCAGGCTCCCTGCTCAGCAGGGAGCCCGATGCAGGGCTTGATCTCAGGACCCGGGGACCATGACCTGAGCTGAAGACCCACGCTTAACTGACAGAGCCACCCAGGCATCCCAGAAACAAAGTTTTGGATATAGAAAAATTGAGAAGCTAGTACAGAGAGTTCCCATATACTTCCCACCCAGTTTCACCTATTATTAACATCTTTAACATCTGATAGTAGTATGGTACTGTTGTTATAATTAGTGAAGCAATATTAATACATTACTGTTGACTAAAGTCCATAGTTTATTCAGATTTCCTTAGTTTTTACATAATGTGCTGTTTTGGTTTCATCCCATCCAGGACACCACCTTACATTTAGTTATCATGCCTCCTTAGACTCCTCTGGGCTGTAACAGTGTCTCAGACTTTCCTTGTTTGTCATGACCTTGAGGAGTACTAGTCAGGTATTTGTAGCTGTCATATCTGTATATATTTTAAATGATCTACAAAAACAACAGAAGGGAGATCTCTGTGAAGTTAGAAAATTTGTATGAATCAAAACCCTTCTGAAAAGTTCAGGAAAATGACTGAGCCACCCAGGCACCCCCAGAATAATATTTCTACAGGCAATAAATCATACCAGAAAGACATAAGTAAAAAAGAATAAAAACTATAATGTGCTATTTCAAAGCAAGCTAAATATTTCAAGAAAATTACTAAAAACATGAAATAACAATTGTTCTTTGAAAAATTCAGAAGTCAGGGTATAGGTGTCAAAAAATTTAAAATGAAAAAGTGAAGACTAAATTAGAAGAAATACAAGTGAAGGAGCAGAGGGTAAAAAGGAGAAAAATTTTAAAGTTCAAAATTAAATGATGAAAGAAATAAAAAAGATTCAAAATAATAAGACAGATATTTAAAGATAGGCAAAGAAAATAAAATCTGAAGATAACAGGAATTCCTAAAGAAGAAAACCAATGCACAGGAATAGAACAAATACTAAAATTCCAGAAAATATTTCTGAAACAGGAAAAAAAAAAGGGAAACATTTTACAAAGCACACCGTGAACCTTAGAGTAACAACCTAGAATGACCAACACCAAGAAAAATTCTTGTAAAATTACTGAACTTTAAAGGAAAAGTAAAATTACTGAGCTTAAAAAAAAATCCCAATCCTTTGTGTGTATGGACAAAGAAAGCAAATGACATATAAGGAAAATCCAATCAGGTTGTCATCAGACTTTTCAACAGCAATGCTTTTTGCCAGAAGCAAATGGTATAAAATAAAGACATTCAAGGAAATAAAATGTGTACCAAGATTTTATATCTAGCAAAACTGACTTTCATGTAAAAAGGGGCACTAAATTTCTAATCAACATGGAAGAACTCAAGAAATACTGTCCCATGAGCCCTCTGAAAATCTTGTTGTCCTAGATTTGCACTGTAGTGTGAATCTATGAGGTATTGTATTTTTTTAAAAACATATGTGCATATCTGGTGTGTGTATTTCTTAGCTCTGTTCACTGCAAAGGTCTAGAAACAATAACCAACTCAGAAACAATGAGTATTTCTAGGGTCCAGATGTGGTCTTGAAATACCATTCTCCTCTAAAAGAAATCAGCATTTCTTGGGAAATGGCTGATCCCAAGTCTGGGGCAGGAGACATATAAGATGAGCCTGGAAGATCTTGTAATACCAGATAGCCAAGAAGCTATCAAGGACTAGTAGGGTCATGTCTAATGGACTTGAGAACCACGTTGAAGACAAGGCTCTCAATGATCATTAGAGTTTCAAAATGGATAAGAATTGCAAAGGCTTGAAATCCATTAAATATGTTCAAATCTGTGAGTTCATAAATATATATATTTATATATAGCACTAGTTGGTCGGTCACCTTCTGAAGATAACAGGGGCCAATTTGTTGCTTTAAAAACTGGATAGGTAAAAGAATCAAGTATTTATCTGCCTTTCCTTTGTGAACCATACCACTAGTTATCTCCTCATAAAATTAGTAGAGCTAACAAATAAAAACAAAGTAATACAATTAGAACACAATTTTGTAACATCTAATGAATTAATAGAGCCAGGCGTTGAGTCAATGGCTTGCTTACATCAAAAAGGAGGCAGCATCAGACATTATATACCATTGCTTGAAGAACACCTCACCTAGAGCTTTGCCAAACTGAATCTGGTCAGTCTCTGGGCCCAGCCACCAATTTGCAGGAAATACCAAGGACGGGGAAACAAAATGAACTGCACCAAGGGTATGCAATCAGCAAAATCCAGTCTGTGGGAAACTTTAGTGTGAGATTTTTTTTTTCCAAAAGATAAATTATAAGGGGGGAAAAAGATAACTAGTAGATCAAAAGAGATTGAAAATATATGCCAGATTTTAAAGAACGGGCAAGATAAAATGACCATAGTCTCAGCATGTACACTTGGGCAAGAAAAACTAGAAAGAATTACAAAGAAATGATTACTCTTAATCTCAGGTAGTGGTTATTTTTGGAGGGAGGGAGGGGGGCTAGGATGGGCTGAGGCACGCAGAGGCGCACACTGAGGGGCCGCTGTGTGGCAAAGTTCTGTGTCTAAGTAGCGGTCAAGGGCTATTCACATGATAACTCAGTTGTTAGAGTATCACCTTGACAATCTGTCAGATCTGCCACCACCTCCACAATCATTTCCTTGACATTTTCTTCTTTAAGTAAAGTGAAATTTAAAAAAGAATGTGTGAATTTAAAGTCCCCTGCTCCACTTTTTTTTTTTTACTTAAGTTTATTTGAAAAGGGAAATGCCTGTGAAGTGGGTTTGTCGTGCTAATTACATTTTCATCACCAATGCGTTTCTCACGGTGAGACCCATCAGAACGCTTGCTTCAGAATCGCCTGGGTGGTGCTGACTCAGAAGCTCTTGGGAAGGGTGTGGGGTTCAGCAGTTTAACGAACTTCACAGGTGATTCTCACTCAGAGTAAAGTTTGAGAACTACTGTGCTAGAATTATTCCTTGTACAACCTGAAGAGTGGTGAGCGCTTTACAGTTGGGTTAACGCTAGATTTGGAGCTTGAAGCGCATGAGCTTTAAAGAGAGAAGGCTTGCGTTTGATTCCTGATTCTGATGTTTTCCAACCATGTGAAGGTAGCCAGATGACCTACACCAAGTCCCTATTTCCTCACCTGTAAAATGGATATAAGAAAACTTACCTCACAGGATGCTTGTAAGAATGGTGTGAGATGTTTGATAAGGTATAGACCCAGAGAACACACTCTATGCTCGCTCCCCAGGCCCTTCTATTTGCTGAGTTTTAATCTAGGCTCAGGAGGGAATTATTACATAACTTGAAGTAAATCCCACAACTTATTTGAAAAGTGGTATTTTTCATTTATTACATAGTGATAATTTTTTAAAAAGATTTTATTTATTTATTTGACAGAGAGAGAGCAGGAGAGCACAAGCAGGGGGAGTGGCAGGCAGAGGGAGAGGGAGAAGCAGGCTCCCTGCTGAGCAGGGAGCCCAATGCGGGGCTCGATCCCAGGACCCTGGGATCATGACCTGAGCTGAAGGCAGACGCTTAACGACTGAGCCACCCAGGCACCCCTACATAGTGATAATTTTTAATTTTATTTCCTACCAATCCTTTAGGAAATTAAGGACAAACAAGCCCTTAGTAATTTCATAAACTGATGACCAGCGAGAACTAGACACCTTTGCCGGGATCAGTGTGAACTTGGAATGAGCCTTGTCTCCATGTAGCATCACTAATGCTCAGGCAGCAACTTCTTCACTCCCGTCTGATTGTAAGCATGTGTTTGTATTGGAAAAAAAAAAGCTGTATTGAAAAGAGCCATTTTCCCCTACCTCACCATTTACCCTTTTGTCACTTAAACACACAAAGTTGTGTTAAAATAGCCTAAATGAATTGGCCAATTATCTGGACACTTCAGATCCAGAAAGACCAAATACTAAATAAATAGCTCATTGAAGTGACTAAAATTTTTCTTGAGTCATCCAGAATAAATCTCTGTTTGCATATCAATGATATTGGCAGCATAAAGAACAAAGGGTTAAGATGTGAGAGTGGCTACATGTCCCTCAAAGTTCATGTGTTTACTTCCTGTCATGCAAATGCCAAGCTTACCTCATTCTGAGTGTAGTTAATTCTGAGTAGCTGATAGGTACAAAAATCAGTCATTTTAGGGGAAAAGAATTGATGGCTGCCTATTAGGAGCCTGGACGTATACCTATGGCTGTCTGCTTTTCATAAGGATGGAAATCATTTAGTTCTTGGGCCAAGCATAACATTCTATTACTCCTTTGAAGTGAAACTTAATTCTTTGTTTATTTTTTAAAAAATACGACAAGATGTCAAAGAGGAAATCTCACATTAAATGAAACATGAAACAGTTAACTATTGATCATAATATGTAGGTGTCCAGATGATGGCTTATGAATCTGGTCTGGGTGTATAGGTTAATGTGGAAACCCTGCCCGAAATCTGTTACCTCATTGCTGATTTCAGTGGAAGACTCAACTTATGTTGACAAGAAATAGAGAATCTGAAAAGAACAAAAACACTTTTACTATAAAAGTGCTTTAAAAGATATACTAGTTGATTTGCTTGTTGTCTTTGGAGCTTAAATTAAAATGAGCATTAATATTCACTTATAAACATTGATTATAATGGCTCTCTTTCTGGATAACCTTCGTATTCTACTACTCACATAAATGTTCCCTTTCTACCAGGGAAAGACAAAAGAACCACCAAAAACGTGGTAAGAACACAGTGAGTTTAGAGTTTGGTGAATAGGCTTTCTCAACCAGAACTGAGGGAAAATTTAAACCTACTCATTTCTCAGTGTAGAAATTAAGAAATGAAAGCACAATTTTGGTGTGCATGCTGAAACAACCCAAGATAGGACCAGTTAGTTGCAAGGTGAGTTCAGGTGTGGACCACCTGGATACCTAACTGGAACCCTGTATGTTCCTAGGAAATCTAGGTGAAACTTTAGGGGTTTCATCATCCGTCTAGCCGACATACCACTTCTTTCTTGCAGTGAACCTTCTAATCCCACAGTTTGAGAGAACCTGCTTATGGAAACATCTTGTAGCTGGGCAGAGAGAACCTGGGTTGGAGATCCACCAAGCCACAATTTAAATCACCAGGAAAGCATTTCAGTATATCAGGGGACCCACTGATATACTTTGTTTCTTCCTCTAACACTTCTACATGGAAAAATAACCTAGGCTGGGCTGGGATTCCTCAAGATAGTAAGACCCCTCAGGCTCACTCAAACCCCAGACTAAATGTTGGAGATAGCTGTGGAATACTCTGCAGGCTGGGGTGCTCTCATAGTCTGAAATTCAATGATTTTCAGCTACGAGCACTAGTTTATATGCAAAAAAATCACCCAGGAGCTTGTTCAAAGTGTAGATTCTAAGACCCAACTTCCATGGATTCTGATTTACTAGATCTGGAGATTCATGAGCCTGCATTTGAAAAAACACTGCAGATGTTTCAGATCCAGTTGACCTCTGGCCCACTTTTCAGGCAGCACTACTCTAAGGAATCATGTGTAGTACTTGTCATCAGACTGTTCTCTGCAGACATTGCTACATGACATAGGCTAAGCAAAAATATTAAGAAAGAGATTTAAGAGCACATTCCGTTAAAATACCAAAGTACTTTCTGGAAAGGGATAGGCTGGGGAACCAGCAAGAATGACCAATTGCTGCTGGGTCCCCAGTGAAAATAACCTAGAATTGTGAGAAATTGTTTCCTATATCCTTTGAAACCTAGTCTTCGGATATCTGCCCTTTTCCATCAGAAACTATGCCACTACTCCTAAAATGTTCTATCTGTAGAGGAAAACTAAACCACAAGCTGGTTTGGAAGTCATTCGGCATTTCAAAGAAAGGCAATTCACCTCGAGTTAGATCCCCACAGTTCTATCCTTCAACTTTTGGTAATAGAATCTTCTCCCTTCCCAGCACCTTTTTAAAGATCAGTTTGCTGTGAGTTGTAGGGTGGAGTTGATCTTTGCTGAGTATGCATATAGCTGCTTACTCTTCCAGTTGGGTTCACAATCTCCTTGGGATTGCAATGGAACTAAATTCTTTCAGTTAAATTAATTATAATAATAAACACCTGTTAATCTTAGTGCACCTGGTCCTCCTTTGAAGTTTTTCTAGACCTCTCCATGGTAGAAAGTGTGTGAAATAAAGAAGCTGATTCTAGGGAGATTCCTCACTAGACAAGGTAAGACATGGAAGGGAATATCTGATGCTTTGCCAAGAGCCATCTTTTAACTCTTTTTTCCCCCGGTTGTAGCGCTTGGGTGAAGTAGGGCATCCTATGATTCCAAAGATGGAAGGCTTTGCTGATGGCTCTGCAAGAGATTTGTAATTGCCATATTTTTGTTAAATTAGCACTTTTAATTTCCTGGCGAGGGAGCTTAAGAGTATGATATCATTTTACAGCTAAAATTTCCTTTTAAAAAGTCATCTATGAAGCAGTGTTCCCCAAACTTTAATGTACATACAGACCTCTTGGACATCTTGTTAAAATGCAGATTTAGTGAATCTGAGGTAGGGCCAGAGAGTCTGCATTTCTAACACGCTCCCAAGTGATGTCTATGCTGCTACCAGGGCACCATACTTGGAACAGTAAGGTACCAAAGGACATGTGATGAGGAAGTAGATAGGGGTTATGAATTTTGGATTTATAGCACTCCTTTCAGTTCTGAAGTATCATCCCTCTGGTTAAACAAGATAAAGTCTCTGTTTTGGTTAGACTACAAGCATTTCACAGTTGTGTGTATTTCTTCCATAACTTTTGAGGGGCATGGCTGATGGCCATTGTGATACTTGTAAATAACACCAAGATATAACTTCAGTTTGCACCATGGTGTAATCTGTTGCCCTGAAACAAAATGCCAGACCATCTAAGTTTTAAATGGTCAAATCTATATTTTTAAACAGATTTCCTTGGCATTTGAAATGTACATAAGAATTACGGAAATAAATGTGCCAAACCTACATTTCACAGAACTTCTGGTAAAGAATAGTATAGTTGTTGCTCTTCAAAGCATTGCCTTTAACTGAATTCTCTTTGATCTCTGGGGTCTCAGAAAGAGCTTGACTTATCCAACTTTCTCACGACTAAAATAATGCTCTAAAAAGCAACTGATTTAAGTATCCTGATCACAGCATTCTGCTTACCCCTTTCGATATTGTGCATTTCAGTATAAGTTCTTGGCGCAAGACTTAAGTTGAGAACAGAGCCTATTTCATAGTAAAGCAGCTGGTTCCCAGGTAAACAGCATGTTCTTCAGGGTGAGCTCATGTGGTCTGCAGATCCTCCATACACTTAATAGAGGGATTAGTGCTATTATAATTTTAGAGGTTTAGTTGTCATCTTTGATTTGTGTTCAAATCTCTTCTCTTAGGAATTTAAAAGTGTCTGGTTATGTTTTTAATGGAATTGCTCAAACTAAAGACAAAAAACCGCAAGAGTTACAAGTGGGAATGCTTCTGGGTGAGGTTTGGAAGAATCTTTATTGAGACCTAACTACTTTTCTTTTTTAAGAGAAAAGTGGGAGTGGGGAGAAGAGCCAGAGAAAAGTAACCAAGTAACCAAGGATATGGAAAATGAATTTTTCAAGAAAAAGCTGATGGGGATGCAGTTGTTTTACCTGTAAAAGTAAGGATTAAGGAATCAGTTAGTTCTCATTTTAGAAATATGGAGAGTTATTACAAGGCATTTCCTTGTCCTCACAAGGAAAATCTTTACAAGTGTAGATTTAACAGATAACCTCTCTTAAGTGCTTTCAAGAGCTATCATTTCGTTCCTTTTCAAAGTTAAATAGTGTAGATTTTAGATATGATAACTGAGTCTTTTTTTATGGCAAAACTCATTGTGTGAAATCTGTGTCCATTTATAGAATTGCTGGGTTATCTATACGAGCTAATGGCGATATTTGCGAATCTTTGCAGTTTAAATTTAGTTTCACCATGGTTGAAAATGTAAACTGCTTACACTAATCGACATTTCATAATTTGTTCTCTCTTCTTTTGAAGTTCTTTATTAGCTGTGCCCTCTACCATAAGATCACCACTGAACCCCATGCTAATGGGTATAAATTATAGTGGGTGCCAGCTTGTCTTACCCTTGTTAAATCTGTGCCAACTGTTTCACAACGCGCCTTTACTTTCCAGTTTATGACTGCCTGTAAAAACTGCTTAGAGCCAATGAATGGACATGGCATAGTATGTCCACAATCTCGAAAGTTCCAGCAAAAGCCAGGTTTATTTATTGATTTCCTCTCTAGGGATAGTTCATGGCATTTTCACATTCTCTTGATGTTCATCCTTTAGTCTCTTTTTCCCCCTTGTCTTCGCTCACTGTTTTCCAAAGGAAGATGGGAAGAAAAACAATGTAAAAAAAGCCAGTCAATTTTACTCTTCAGTGTTATTTCTGCCTTCTGGTGAGGGAAGGAAATTGATATTATTATAAAAACAGTCATCTATGATTTAATTCAACACACAGTTCTCTTCCTATCCATTATTATTAGGGTTAGTTGAGAGTTAGCCATCTGTGAATCAGATGTGACCGTGGTCTAAAATTAGAATCAATCGGGTTTTTACAATTAATTGTCTTATGGGGAACATTGATTTGATTCCCAGTTTGCAACTTTATAAAAGTTGTAAAGCATCATTTTGTGGTAGGATTTAAAATTAGAACATATTTTTCATGAGTATAAAGAAAAATAAAACAAGAGCTTGAAGACAGTATGTTTGAGGCAGCTCGAGAAATTTACAGAGAAAACAGAAATACATAGAATAGGAAGGCCAAGAAAAGGAGATCCAAGTAATATCTGCAAATAGTCTAGTGATAAGCAAGCACTGTGAGCTTGGCTGGATTTGAATAAAGAAGCAAAATATTAGAAGAGGAAAAAAAACATTTTTAGGGGAAGAGAACGATTTCTAATGTCTTCAGCAAATCAGGATAAATATAGTCTCCATTTATTCTCAATAGAGCTAATGGAGAAATCTCCTGGGAATGTTTCCATACTGGCTCTTTTTGAAGGAAATTGGTTAGAAAAAAAAATCTTTGGAGTTCCAGGGTTTTTGTCATCTCCTAAAGCATGGAATGGGTTTTTTGCACCACACATTCCAAATTATAGTTCCAGCAGACCATAGGAGCCGGATTGATCTGGTTCAAACTTCCCTTGAGCTATGAACCTAATGGATCCTAAATAGGGATTCATGATGTTTTTGTAAGAGAGGCATGTAAGCAAATAAAGAGTAATCTAGAAATGCCATACACACCTTTTTAATTGTAGAACAAATGGAGACCCAGCCCAACCACTAAATTCCTGACTATAATGCCCACTCTGTCGCTGTATTCTCTTGTACGAAGCTTGCAGTGGGAGTCATCTTTATGTTTATTCCAAGAGGTTGGTTGACAAGGAGGTGGAAGGTGAAGGGCCATTTGTTCACATCTGTGTAACACCAACCAAGTAGCAAAGGGGAAAGTGTGTGCTTTCTGATTCAGGACAACAAATCCTGCTGCTTCACACTACTTCACAGGCAAGCCAGGTGTCTTGAAGCCAATGGAAGAAACACCAGGGCCGGGCACTTGAGCCTTAGCCCAAGCACCGAGAAAATTGTCCCATGCTAATATATTTGAAGTTGGAAACCACTGTTTGCTGTCTCTGAACTTGACCAGGCCAATGGCTCTTGGAGAAGGAAAGTGCAAGGGGAGACAAGGCAAAAGGTACCATTTTATAATCCAAGAAATGCTGAGGAATATCCTCTCATATCCTAAAGGAAAAGGAAGGCTATACTCTCCAAGGGTTGCAAATAAAACTCTTTTGTTGGTTCTCCTTTCTTTTTTGTGCACAGCACTATTTCCT
Organism: Zalophus californianus; assembly: GCF_009762305.2. Lineage (NCBI taxonomy): Eukaryota > Metazoa > Chordata > Mammalia > Carnivora > Otariidae > Zalophus > Zalophus californianus. Next base: position 88,923,531 of record NC_045596.1, read on the forward strand.
GCCCAGCCAGAATATTATCTCATAATCTTTCTCAAAATAATGCTCCAGGGAAGCCTTGTCAACTGGCTGGAATTGAACTCAGGCCTATTTGATACCCTTGGTCTTTGCCACAGGATAGTAGCATTTCTTCACTGGAGAAACCATTGTGCTGGATCCAGGGAGAATAGGGACAGTAATGGCTTGTTTCCTTCTAGAGACTCTGCCCAGGGACATGCAAATATGGGTATAATACAAATGGGACTGTGATCTTCTGTAGATAGATCATATGATAGATCAATGGATACGTCATATCCTCCTCTGGCCTGTCTTATTCGCTAGAATTCCAAGCACTCAGCACATTTTTGACAACATAGTCAACGCTCAGGAAATGTTTGCTGAATGAACACACAGTTGGAAAAAAAAAATGGTGAGAATTAAATCATAGTGGTTAAGTCTCATTTTGTAATTATAGAGTGAGTTTAAAAGTTAGAATTTTTTTCAATTTTGAATTTTCTCCTCTATATTTTTATTTAAATATTGATACCTGCTACTACATATTCTATTAAGGCTACTGAACTAGTAGCAAACAAATGCTAAATGAAAACTTTGGAAAGGTGATCTAAAAGAAAACAATTCCATATGTATATTTTGAGATGAAAAAAATGGCATACAAATAATATGGGCATACTAAATGCCCATAGTAAAATGCATGGAATTCTATGTCACCAATTCATGGTGTCCCAGAAAGAGCATGATTTTTAGGTGTTTTATGATCTGAATATTTTAAAACCACCCTCAGCTGCCAAACCCTACATTTTAGAGCAATCGTTCTTAAACTATAGCCTGCATCAGAATTACCTAGAGGGCTTATTAAAAACCCAGATTGCTGGGTCCCTCTCTCTGAGTTTCTGATTCAGTAGGTTTGCATTTCTTACACATTTCCAGGTGACGCTACTGGTCCACAAACCACATTTTGAGACCCATTGATTTAGGGCATAATTTTTTGAGATAACGACACCTTTTGTTGTGATTGCTCCTTCCCAGATACTCTCTGAAAGATGTTGGACATAATAAGAGCCACTGATAAGTATATTAACTCACTTAAGCCTTATAAAACCTTGTGAGGTATATACTATTATCACCTCTACTTTGAGATAGAGAGAGTTTGAATATAAGTGGGAAGAGCCAGCACTTGAACCCACGTAGTCTGGTTTTAGATGCTTAACTATAGCATTATACTGACTTAAAAAAAGGGCTAACTTAGATTCTCCCGGTCATATAGTTTTGATCCAAGGCAAGAAAGATAACTGAGCAGATTCCAAAGGCCTGTCCAATTGTTCAAAAGAGAAGCAAGCAAATGGGCTTTCTAGGTTGGGGTCGCTCTGGACCCCTTCCCCCGCACGTCTTATTGTCACTGCTCAAGGCAGAATGACATCTTCCTTTCTCAGAGGGCAGAGCAAATGACTGGAAACAACAACTGGAAAGCTTTTCACTTTGAGTTTATGTCTCATTTATTCCCAACATCTCATAGGTCCCTTCTACCCAGCTGGAAATCCACCACTGCCTGACAGGCCAGTGTTTAGGGCTTGTTCAGTATTAGCTTGAGACACAGGGTGCTGTATGTTTCAGTGACTTTGGAATTGAAAAAATTTTTGTATTGGAATTGTATACAATTTTTGCATTGTATGTAAATGACTAAATATCAACAATCTGGAGGAAATAAAAAGCTTATTTCTCTTAGGAAACAGAGGCTACTTTAGTAATAATGGGGTCACTTTTATATAGCACTTTATAGTTAAAAAATCCTTTCACATGCATTAAGCCATTTATACCTTACAAACAGCTTTGAGAGGTGGCTATTATAGTCTCCATTTAATAGACGAGGAAACTGAGGCTCAAAGAGTTCCAGTAACTTGTCCAAAGTCCAAAAGCTATTAAATAGCCGAGTTGGTACTGATACCCAAGTGTTCTGACTCAAGGCCTATGAATTTTTTCCCCCTGCCTTTTTATAATTATAAAAAGAGAAAAGTTAATATGCTTTTGAAAAAAAGAAAAAGACTGAAACATCCATAATCCCATGACTCTAACAAAAAAACATTATTAAATTTACATATTATCTTTCAGGGTTTGTCCATGTGCCTACGACTATTATCTAGTTACAATCATAATATATGTGCAATTATGTATTCTGTTTCTTCCCCCACTTTGCACTGCTATCCTGAAGCATTTTCCGAGTTGCGACATAATTTTCATAATTAGCAAATTAATAGGTTCATATTTCATCAAGAGCCATACTAACGCAATCTGCTATTTTTTTAGCATGGATTCATTTGATCAGTTTATTTACGCATTCACTCACTCATTCATTCATTCAGTAATTACTAAACCCCTGCTATGTGCTTGGTCCTGTGCCAGAGGCAAGGGACACGTCAGTGACAGGCACATGCTTGGGAGAAACACTGAGGTGCCTGAAGGTGAGGAAGCAGCAGGTCAGGGTGTAAGGCACAGCTCCCCTTGACATTTTTATTAAAAAATATAACACTGTTGTAAACACCTTTGTGCTTATAGTTTTTAAAGTTTTTTTTCTCAAGTAAATTCCATTTTTATGGCTTAAGTATTTATATGTCTCCACCTTGATACCAGAAATATATAAGTGTATGGTTTCATTATGACCTCACCAACACTGAGTATTTTTTTTAAAGATTTTATTTATTTGAGAGAGAGAGAGAGAGTGAGAGAGTGCACAAGATGGGGTAGGGTCAGAGGAAGAAGCAGACTCCCCACTGAGCAGGGAGCCCGATGCGGGACTCGATCCTAGGACTCCAGGATCACGACCTGAGCCGAAGGCAGTCACTTAACCAACTGAGCCACCCAGGCGCCCCATCACACTGAGTATTTTTATTGAAAAACAATATTTGTTGATTTTACAGTTGGAAAGTGGTGCTCCACTGTTGCTTTAATTTGCATTTCTTTGATTAATGGCAATATTAATATTTTTCCATTGATTTATTAACAGTATTTCCTTTTGTATGAATTGTCTGCTTTGTCTTTTGCCTAATTCTTTATTAAGGTCTTATTATTTTCTTGCCTATGTGTGGGAGTTCTTTATATAATTTATTTTAGCTTTATTTCAACATCATCCAAAAATTGATTTGAACAGGCTTTTTATATTGTGAAGATGATATAAAAATGACCATTTGTTGTTTTTACTGAAATTGTTTTCCTTAGTCTATTAGCCTTTTTATTTTATAGCTTAAAGTTGTTTTTTTTTTTAAGTTTTTTTTAAAAACTAAGCCCTATGCCCAATGTGGGGCTTGAACTCACAACCCTGATATCGAGTCACATGTTCTACCCTGAGCAAGCCAGATACCCCGATAGGTTAAGGTTTTTTAAGGAAAGCTGTCTTTGTATAGGGAAATTTTGTCTATTTTCTTCAATAACTTATGAAGTTATTACTCCTCTTGATATTTGATTATGATTAGATCTTCCTTTGTGCTAGTTTTTATTTTTGATTAATTCTTTTTTTTAAAAGATTTTTATTTATTTCAGAGAGAGAGAGAGAGCATGAGCAGGGGGAGCAGGAGAGGGAAAAGCAGGCTCCCCACTGAGCAGGGAGCCCTATGCAGGGCTTGATCCCATGACACTGGGATCGTGACCTGAGCCGAAGGCAGACGCTTAACTGACTGAGCCACCCAGCAGCCCTATTTTTGATTAATTCATAACAGCACTTGGAACTTATTTGGGTTTTGAGTGAGGTATAGAATTAAGTTTATTTCTCTCCCCAATTTCTAACAAGACAGTACAATATCATTTATAATTTCTATATCATGTATTACATTCTTACATATAACAAACTTCCTTTTTTAAAAAAATTTATTTTATTTAAATTCAGTTCATTAACGTATAGTATATTATTAGTTGCAGAGGTAGAATGTAGTGATTCATCAGTTGCATATAACACCTAGTGCTCATTACATCAAGTGCGCTCCTTAATGCCCATCACCCACTTACCCCCCCAACAACCCTCAGTTTGTTTCCTATAGTTAAGAGTCTCTTATGGTTTGTCTCCCTTTCTGATTTCTTCTTATGTAACAAACTTCCTATATAGGTCCATTAGTATGTCTGTCTAGTTTTGTAGAACTAACACAGTTTTGATTTTGCTTTATACTATATTTTACTATCTGATAATAATCTTTTATCCCTACTCATCTCTTTGAAAATATTACTTATAGTTTCACCTATTTGTTTCTCCAGATGAATTTTATTTTAATTTTTCAGAATACTGGTAAAAATCTTGTTGGGCATTTGATTGGGATTGCATTAAAGACACATATATACGTATAGTGTGTGAAGAATCAAGTACCTTTTACATATCTAATTTTTCCACTTAGAAGCAGAAATATTTCTCCTTCTACCAAACCGATTAAGTATCTCTCAAAATATAAGTAATGTACATCCCTTGCTAAATCTGTAAGTATTTTATATATTTGGTAGCTATCTGAGAAGAAATTAATTGAACATTATAATTGTAATTAGACATTATTATTTTGGCTATTATCGGTATACAGGAATATTATTAGTTTTTGCGTGTTTATCATTCATCAGGAAAGAGAAAAGATTACCTATGATAACATTTTAGTGAATTTCTTTGGCTTTTCTAGGTATACTATAACATACCTTTTGCATGTAACTATATTTTAATCTCTTTTTTAAAGAAATATTTTATTTATTTGACAGAGAGCGAGACAGCGAGAGAGGGAACACAAGCAGAGGGAGAGGGAGAGGGAGAAGCAGGTTTCCCGCGGAGCAGGGAGCCCGATGCGGGGCTCGATCCCAGGACCCAGGGACCATGACCTGAGCCACGAAGGCAGATGCTTAACGACTGAGCCACCCAGGCACCCCTTTAATCTCTTTTTTTTTAAAGGATTTTATTTTTGAGTAATCTCTATGTCCAACATGGGGCCTGAACTCACAACCTCAAGATCAAGAGTCACATGTTCTTCCGACTGAGCCAGCCAGACGCCCCTAATCTCTTTTTGATAGGGATGTCTGATTAAATTATTCTTAAGGTCACACATCTAGTAAGTGGTGAAACCGGAGCTGGCCATAGGGTCTGTTGGAGAGCCCATGTGCTGACTTTCAGTTCAGATTCAGGGATGTTTCCTGGAAAGTAGGCCTTAGGGCAGGTCTGGGGTTTAGAATCATGCTAAGCACTAACCCACGGAGTTATGCTGGGTGAGTTGTTTCCTTCTTGGGGCTTCATAGGATCAAAACTCGGTTGATTTCTAAGAATTTGTCCAACTCTAGAATACTTCGAAATGGAATTACATTGAGAAAGTTATCTGGAAGGCATCAATTTGGGGCAGAGTTTTTAGATAAGAGAAATTGAGTGAGAATTGCCAGAGGAAGGAACCATGTGAGGTTGTGAAGAGCAACAGTTATCACTGAATACAAAGAATTGAGATATATATCAATTGTGTATATATGTATATGATGTATATATATGCTCACACACACACTTAATATTCCTTTTGTTATACTATGTGCCAGGGCAAAATATTCACTTCTTGTTTTGAGATTCCTTGACATAAACCTGCTTGGTTAACATTCTTATGTAGATAGCTTCACTGGAAAAGAATGAAAAGGTCATGGTCATTGTGGTGTTTTGTTTTGCTGTAGTTTATTGCAAATTCATTGTCCTACTGCTAGAGTTCTGAGTCATGAGCCCAGCCAGAGATACTGATGGTAAAAAACACAGAGAAGAGTGATACAGGGAACAAGCTAATGGGAGAAGAGGAAGAGATTTTAAAAATGGTAACTTACCAAGATAGAAGTACTAGTACATGACATTGCGGCTAAGACTATACAATCTGGAACCAGACTGCCTAAATTCTTATTCTGGCTTTGCTACTTACAAGTTGTATAAACTCTTTCCCTCAGTTTCCCCCTCTTTAAAATGGGAGATAATAATATGACTTACTTTGTAAGATTGTTCTGAAGAGTAAACAAATTAATGATGTAAAGAGCTTAGAAACTGTCACTGGCCCATAGAAAACTGTCAAATTTACTCCTGTAATTTTTCCTTAAAAAACATTAAAGATATATGTCTGATTAACCACCTTTTCAAAAATGTTCCTGATGATTATCCTGCTCCAACCTTCTCAAAGTATGCCTTTCTGAGGTGGCTATTTGGGTACCTTGTTAATCGAAAATTTAGGTTAAGCATTTTACTGTTAGAATTCAAAGAACTGCATGCCTTGGGTTCTTTTGTATTTACGAGGCTTAATTCCAGTTTATGTTCCAGTTTGCACATTACGTTCTTTACCTGATTTATTGCTACTTGTAATAATACTATTTATAACACTTTTTGTCCTTAGTTCTCTAAAGTTTTACATACCTCAATTCATTCCAGCTCACAGGGAAGTAGGTGGTAAGTAGCAGAATCTCACCTTTTTCAACTAAAAAATCACTAAAGGCATAATGATGAAGTGACACTCAACAAATTGGTGGTCAGGTTGGTAACATGATGATGGGCTGATGTATTACTCAGGCCTCCGTGTTCTCAGGTACTCTCAGAATATTGCTCACGTCTTTCATGAAGGTGGGTGGCAAAGGGCACAGAGTCTAGGGCTCATACAGATTTGGGTTCACATCTTGGTCTACCATTTACAAATTGTTGGGTCTTAGGAAAGTTACTTGACTGCTCCTGGCTTCCATATTTTCCTCTATAAATTGGGAATGATAATTTTTTCTTCTTTATAGGCTTTTTTTGAGGGGGAGTGGAGGGGTTTGGGGATGACAAATCAAGAAACTCATAGGAAATGATCAATAACTGTGGCCATTTTTATTCATGAAATTCACCTCTTTCAGGATGCATAGGCCATCTTCACTTGAGCTGATGCCATTTTAAACGAGGCTTCTTGTTTAACTATCTTGAGTTAGGATAACCTCACTCACACTATATATCCATTATGAGTCAGATGTTTTGTTTTGTTTTGCAAACAATTGTATTTCTTCCCAAGATGGTAATCTCCTTAAAGGGCCTGGGTCATCTCTTCAATTTTATGTGCTTCACATCATCCATTTCAGAGCTCAACACATGCTCAGTACCCAACAAAGACTTGTTCAGCCATACTGAGGAGGGTCAACAGAAGACTTCTTACTTTTCATTTCTTGCTACTTCTTAAAATTTCTCCTTCCAGGTGGATGTCTAAACTCTTATGGGCTTTCAGCTAGGGTTTTCAAAAGGGGACTGATCCATTCTTATTGTAAGCGGAAAATGCAAAAATTAATACATATATAATATGTGTATATTTAAACATCTTCATATTTTTCAAATAAAACAAAAAATTAAGCCTCCAAAGGGAGAACACAGGACAGTCTAGTTATGAAAGCTAGTAGAGCTACTGTTACCAGATAGCAAGTTTGACTCTGAGCTTCCTGCAATAATAAGAGAAGGGTGATGGATTATATAACTCTGTCCTACTTATGACCCATTCATTTACTTGATCTGTTGTATCATAGTCTTGTTTCCTCTGCTTTCTAATTCCCTTTCTCTGTATGCTGGCCCCAAATTTCTGTTTATGGTTTTCTTCAAATTCCTTTTCTGACTTTAATAAGTTAATACTTTTTCTTTTTATTCTTATACTCCATACACACCTCTAACTTTCCTTGAATTCTGAATGAGATAGTGTTCTCCTCTGGTTTTGATCCAAATGACCTCTACTAAACCACTGTTTCAAAGAAGGGACAACAATCTGTGTCTTCTGCAAGGTTGATCTCGGCATGCAGGCAGTGCTCAGCATCAGAAGGGCCATTTGGCAGGCAGCAAGACCTATGAAGGGATAGAACTCTAGTTCCTTCAGGAGGAGAAACCAGAATGAACTAAACGACAGATCCATAAAGGAATAAAGCTGTGGCAAATAGGTTTCCTCTTGAATGCGGTGGCTTTGCAGAGAAAGATCCTGAGGCTGTTTCTAGGATCTACAGGAAGGAATGCTGTGATCAATTAGTGATGTCTATGGAAGTGGGGCGGGGGGAGGAGTAGAGTGGCAGCCTGCCAGCCAGGTTTTTTCTATTCTTGCATTTTGCAGTAAGCCAATTATCAAAAATCGATTTTAGGCCCAATAAGGGAAAAACAAAAGTCTAATCAGAATTGGGTTATATGTGAGGGTTTGGTCTCAAAAATCAAGAAGCCCAGGGTGCCTGGGTGGCTCAGTCGTTAAGTGTCTGCCTTCGGCTCAGGTCATGATCCCAGGGTGCTGGGATCGAGGCCCACGTCGGGCTCCCTGCTCGGCGGGAGGCCTGCTTCTCCCTCCACCCCCACTCCCCCTGCTTGTGTTCCCTCTCTCGCTGTCTCTCTCTCTGTCAAAATAAATAAATTTAAAAAAAAATCAAGAAGCCCAGTTTCTGAAACCAGTTTAGAAAAGGACTAGACATACGTATTGACTTAAGCCATCTGAATATTGAATTGAGAGTCTTTAATTATATCTTGATTGTTCTTGGGCCTGGAATGGGGCTGAGGCTGTAGTTTGTTGTCTCCTACCTCAAAAGAGCTAGCTCTATAAAGGAAAGAGATAACTTGATTCCTAGTTCTATAAAGGAAAGAGATAACTTGGGGGAAACAGGCAATATTTTTAGTGATAATATTGGCTAGTAGACACTTTGTGGTTTGCCAACTGGTACCACTTGAGGGTAATTTGAATGCAAAAGAACCTCCCTTAAAACCAACCTTAAGAGTCCCTTTCAGCTCTACAGTGACCAGGACAAAGTTTTCCACTCTCCTAATTATCAATACCTTATGATTAGAAAAAGAACATCTTCAAGACAGAAAGAGACATAGGCATTGGTTAATCCAATCCCTTTATCATTTGGATTCTTTTAGTGATTCACTAGTCAAGAGACCTAGTTCTGGTTCTGCTACTAATTAGCTGGTCTTGGGCAAATCACTTAACTTTTCAGGGCCTTAGTTTTTTAATTTTTAAAATAAAGAATTTAGCTTGATCTCTACCACCATTCATAGCTATAAAGTTTAATGAGCTTTGGTTTATCCTCTGGAAAAGTGTCCAATAAATTTCATTCATTCTACAAATGCTTACTGAACACCTATTCTTTTTTCTTTTTTAAAGATTTTATTTATTTATTTGACATAGCGAGAGAGAGCACAAGCAGGAAGAGCAGCAGAGGGTGAAGCAGGCTCCCTGCTGAGCAAGGAGCCCGATGCGGGACTCCATCCCAGGACTCTGGGATCATGACCTGAGCTGAAGGCAGACGCTTAACCGACTGAGCCACCCAGGCATCCCACTGAGCACCTATTCTTAACTAGACACTAGGTTGGGCACTAGGAATACAAAGTCATATACCCCCAACCTTTCCCAAGGTACCTATAGTATAATGGAAGATAAATGTGTAACTGCTTTGAGAGGGACATAGTATAGCAGCTAAGAGTATAGGTTCCAGAACCAGACTGCCCAGGTTTGAATCCTAGCTCAGATACTTGTTATATTTATGACACTGGACAAGTTTCTTCCATTCTTCCTTTCTTTTCTTTCTTTCTTTTCTTTCTTTCTTTCTTTCTTTCTTTCTTTCTTTCTTTCTTTCTTTCTTTCTTTCTTTCTTTCTTTCTTTCTTTCTTAGAGATTTATTTACTTATTTTAGAGAGAGAGCGAGCAAGCAGGGATGGGGGCAAAGGGAGAGGAAGAGAGAGTCTCAAGTAGATCTGCTGAGCCTGATGCGGGGCTTGATCTCAAAACCCTGAGATCACAACCTGAGCTGAAACCAAGAGTTGGATGCTTAACTGACTGCGCCACCCAGGTGCCCCTACACTGGACATGTTTCTTAACCTCTCTGTGCCTCATTTCCTCATCATCTTCAAATGGTATCCATCTTATTTGGATGATAGGAGAGTTAAATAAGCTAATAAGTAAATATAAATCATTAAAGCAGTTTCTGGGTGGTATAGATGAGTGAGTTTTTAAAGGGTACTATTATAGGGGATTCTCAGCTGACATTTAAATCAAAGTAACTCTCTTTAGAGGTTTTATAAATTAGGTATCTATATGATATTTCATTTGAAGAAAGGGTTCTACTGTATATAAAACAAACACAAATGCAGTGAGAAGTTTGACTATCAAGAACTTTGGTGTAGAATAAGAAGATGTCTTGATTAAGATTATGTCTAAACTTAGGCAGATGGGATCATTTCTGGTTAGTCTGTACTCCTTAAAGAACCAACTATGGAACTGTCCTACAAGACAGAAGTAAATAACTATTCCCTTGTTTGAGAGTCACCCAGCTGAATGGGGCACTGAAAAGCATCATGCCCAGCCCCTTCATTTATAAAAGGAAGAAATGACATGACTCATCCAAGGTCACAAAGCTTGTTAGGGAAAGACCCTGCTCTGATCACTGGGTTAGGTTCTTTCTAAACTACAGTGATCCTGGGAATGTGTACTGATGGAATACCTGGGCTGATATGTTACACTGACTTTAGTTTTATTTGATTTTTTAAAATCAATAAATATTTCTGAATATATCTCTAAAAGGTAAGGACTTCAAAAAAAAAATCATAGTATCATTATCACACCTAAAAGAAGAGTTAACAATAATTCCATAATGTCGTTAAATACTCAATGTTCAAATTTCAGATTTTGATGCAGAGTTTAAAGCCAAGCTAATCAACTTTGTGTGACCTTTGAAATATTATGGAACCTTTTTGGGTCACACATTCCTCATCTATGAACTAGGGACAATTGTAAAATCATTAGGGCTGTTGTGAATATCAGATTTGTAAGGTCCTACTGTAATGCAGCACATGTTAAACATTTAAGAAACCATTGTTGAGGGGCGCCTGGATGGCTCAGTCAGTTAAGCATCTGCCTTTGGCTCAGGTCATGATCTCAGGGTCCTGGATCAAGGCCCATGTTGGGCTCCTTCCGCAGCAGGGAGTCTGCTTCTCCCTTGCTCCTCCTGCTTGTGCATGCAGGTGCGAGTGTGCATGCTCTCTCTCAAATAAATAAAATCTAAAAAGAAAAAAGAAAAGGAAAAGAAACCACTGTTGAGATGGTGAAGAAAAAGTACCTGGCACATGGTGGATACTTAATAAGTCTCAGCCATTATTACTAAATAAACAATTGTAATACGATATAATAAGTGTTAGATCTGTAGAAAGGAGATGGTGCCTGGAGGGTTAGGCAACAAATACCTTCTTAAAGAGATGTTACTTATGAGACAGATGGACAAGGCCAGTAGGATGGGAAAGGGGTGCTCCAGACGGAGGCAGAACTGAATTAGGGGATGAGAAAGCCACCACTTTCTGGGTGCCTTTCTACAAAGGATACAAAGACATCCTTGAAAGAGATTAAAAAGATTAGAAAAACCCTTGAACTGCAGGTTTCTCGCATTACTCTTAATGGAGTTGGTGAAATGTACAAAGGTCTGACTCCTGTGCTGGACATATAAAGATCTCCAGTTTTTAACTTGAACATATGACAATAGAAAAAATTATTATGTATAATCCCCACTGCTTTTAAGGAGAGTGGATCTTGGTAACCAGAGGATTTGTTTGCTAATCACAAACAAGTTCCTCAGTCTTAATATAAAGTATGCAAGTTTAGATAGAATGACTGGGACAAAGTTAAATTGCTTTAAACAAAAAAGGAGGCATGGGAAGTCTACCAAGGGGGTAAAGGAAGAAGAAACCCCGCTTCCCCATCCCTGAGATCACCGGGACAGAAAGACCATGGGGCTCTTCAACTGATTTCTGCCTCACCGTGAAGCCAATGACTCCTCAGAATTTTTAAAGACATAAAATACATAGAACTAAAAAAAGAAGACAATTATAGTAAAATAGTTACCAAAATATTTTTTAAAACCACAGATTTGGTTGGGGGTGGGGAGGGATGAATAGGAGGAGCACAGGGGATTTTTAGAGCAGTGAAACTACCCTGTATGATACTGTAATGATGGATACATGCCATTATACATTTGTCAAAACTTATAGAATGTATAACACCAAGACTGAATTCTAATGTAAATTATAGACTCCATTTTGGGTGACAATGATGTGTCAGCGTAGGTTCAATGATGTGTCAACAAATGTACCACTCTGGTGGGGGATGTTGATAGTAAGGGAGGCTGTGTATGTGTTGGACAGGAGACGGGGGTATATGGGAACTCTGTACTTTCTGTTCAATTTTGCTGTGAACCTAAAACTGCTCTAAAGAATAGACTATATATATAGATAGATATAATTGTATTTGTGATATAGTGATATATGCACTACCTTATTAACACTTAACATGATCCAGTACTGAGTCTACCATAATTCAAAATCCTGATGACCATTAACAATATTTTAACATATCTGCAGCTACTGTAATATGACATGAAAATAGCTCTGATTTCTATTAGTAAAAAAATCACAGGGTACTGTTAATGCCATTATAGTTTATTGATTACATTCATAATGAGAGGGAATGCTAAATTTCAATTACAGGTCACTGAAAATAAAGATGTAAATTACTTTCCATCCAGGCTCAGAGATTCCTCCTCTCAAATTTCATCCACGGAATCCTTTGGGGAGGGGAGATCCTATGGTCCCTGATTTAAAGATTCCTTTTCCAGACCCTAGAATACAATCAGTTCAGTTTCTCATCTCAAAGATTCTGGAGCTCTGTCCCATCATTACCTTCTTTAAGGTTTCCCAGCTGATCTGGGTTTTCTCCTCTTTGTTTTTGGCAAATAATGCCCGTGTTTTCTGGAGCTAGCTGACCCTGCCTATTCCCTGTGTCCTTTGATATTCAGGGAAGGCAGAGCTGCTCTTAAGGTCAGCTGATGCAATGCCGTGAGAAGCTGGAGTGAATGAAAAAGAGGGAGGGAATCTTCAAACTTGCTAGTTGGTCTTTTATGTTGGGTGCTGGAAAGAGGTGTCTCCTCCATTGGTTACTAATAACAATTTGTAGTCTGTTTATGGTACTTTTGAACTTCAAAGGACTTGGCCAGGATTATTAACTAATGATGTCTCAGTTCTGTTGAGTTGATTAAGGTAGGATTGCTTTCTTATAAAAGTGTCTGATGAATGTTGCTCCACTATTCCTGAGATCTTATTGAGGTGAATAAAAAGGAGATATGCCAGGGACAATTAAACTATTGTTTTCCCAGAGTTTCTCTACTATTCAAATAGAAAGAGTTCTCTTTAGGCTAGTTATATAACTGAATGGATAAATGAATCCATTTCTTACTCACTGAGCCCAGAATCCTTCTCAAGACAAGATTCCTGGAAGCCATTACTAAATCAAAAGAAATAGGTTCTCAAGATGGAATATATATGCCTACACCATGCCTTTGATATAATATCATTGTTAAGTAACCTTTTGTTGAGCTCCATTTTCTACTGGATAAAGCCTAGAATTCTTGTTAGGGCATTCAAGGCTTTCCCTAAACTCACCCCAGCCTATCTTTTCTACCATCATGTTCTTCCTCAAAACAAACCTCTGTACTCTAACTTTTCCTGAGCATAAAAAGATCCTCTCATATACTGTTCGTTTTGCTCAGGTCATTCCTGTTGCCTCGAATGCTCTTGGCCTTGGTTTATCTTATTCCTTGTACCTCCCAGACACATATTTCTCACCAGTCAACCCACCTTGAAGTCTTTCCAGATGGCATTCACTACTCCCATCCATATGCTTTCTTTATACATTTTCTATCACTCCCTTGTCTCATTTTGCCTTGAGCTGTAGTTATTTATGTATCTGTGTATTCCCACATAGATTGTGAGCCCCGAAGAGCAAGAATCACAGTTTTTGCTGTTCCATTCTAGTGCCTAGTTCAATGCCATGCATGTAGAAGGCATTCAAAAAACGTCTGTGTGAAAGAATGAATTGTCCTGCATTATTCACCTTTGAATTTTCCCATGAAATTGTGCTTGTGATTCACAAAGGTTAAGGGAGGTCACCTCTGTGTGACTGAGCAGCTTGTTACTGTATATACCTAAGTCCCCTCACAAGCCATCCATCCCTTACTCCCAGTTTCGTCTTCCAATCCAGCCATGCCTTCCTAGAATCCCTATAAACCAATCATACCAGGCTGCAGCAGCCTTCCCCAAACCCTGGGATACTTTCAATTTCCATGGGCTATCTGTCTGACATGTCCTTCCTCCTTATCTATCTAGTAAACTCCTACTCATCCTTCAGAGCCCAAATCAAGTATCCTCTGAATTCTATAGGCTTTCCCATCTGACCAAGATAGAATTAATTGCTCCCACATTTAGTTTTCATCAACACTTAAAACCGTGACAAGTTCACAGTAGGTACTCAGTAACTAATTATTGGAACTACTTGCTCTTGGTTCTTTGTCCAGGATACAGTCGCAGTGAGAGGCAAATCCACCGATGAGCAACTCAGGCTCTCGTCTCAGTCTTGCTGAAGTGGAGATCCTTTGGTGAGGAAATAGGATGTGAGTAGACTTGAGGGGCCTAAGGACCCTGAAGTCCTTTTTCTCTGTATGTAGCACTGCCTGTGCAAATGGTTAAAACAAGAAGGGAGGGAGGAAGGAAAGAAGGGATTTGTGAGAGGAAGAAGAGTCAAATTAATCTGAACCTGTAATCTGAGCACCAGTTCAAGATATATGCCCTTACTGTTGGACCTTAATGCCAGAATGTCATAGACCAAACTCATAATTTAGTTTATGGCGGATCTTTATAGTAATTTAAAAAAGTCTAGAAAGAAGCTGTCTGGCACCATTTGCTGAAGACATTTTTTAATACTGTTAAATGATTCGTAATTAGACAGAGTAAGTGTGCCTTGTTTGCTCTGTAGTGGTGGTGCTGAGACTCGTTCAGCACTTTCTGCATCCAAGAGTCCTGTTTTATGTAAACAAGACCTCTGAGGAAGATAGAGATGGGTAATAAAGATGAAAAGAAATGAAGTGTATTAACGTGAGGACAAATTAATAACGGCCTTTCCATCCTCTACCAGGAAAATCAGTCGCTGCGGCGTAATTGTACTTTTCAAGGCAAAAGGGGAGCAGAAATCCAAACGAAGCAATGGACAGAAGAAAGAAAATCAGGCAGGGTTCCGGGGTCCAACTACTCTAGGAAGATAGCCTGCCCTTTGGGAAGCTGTGATCTGTGGGCCCAGCCAGCCCTCTGGGACCTGCAGAGGGCTTTACTGGCACAAATGAGACCACCTGCAATGCTTTGTCCCCATCACTGGGGCACGCAGAAGCTACATCAGGGGACGGTGAGCGGAAGTAGGAAGAAGGTAGGAGGATATGTGTGGTGAGATGCCAGGGCAGTGAAAAAAGAAAGGAAGACAGGATCGACAGAATCACTTTCATTTCTCGTCACATAAAGAGGTGGGAGGCTGCGTGTTGTTGAGATTTGACTGAAATGAATACAGCGTTGACGAAATGAGGCTGAGCTAACACAGGTGGAGCTATTTTCCTATCAGTGCTGACTGTCTGAATTCCTAGACAAGTAAGTCAGCTCAACTGTTTCTGACTGAGCCGAGCCTACACAGGTCACTCCATGTGCAGAGTGTAATGCCAGGAAGATACCTATGGGCTCCCCTTCACCTGGCTCAAGCGCGCTTGTCCAAAGGGCCTGCTCCCCATCACCGTATTCCACAAAGTGTTCCCAACCCACAGACGGCCTCCTCTTTAGGCCTTTGGCATAGGGTGACTTGGTGCCTCCTGGTCTCACAAAGACTCTTCAGACTCACACATTCTGGTGAGAGGCCCTGACGCCTGCCTGGAGTAGCGTGAGGCAAGCCAGGCTGAGGGCAGAAAGCGTTAAGGAGGCACTCAGGCTCAGGGACTGACCCTGCACTTGCACGACCTTGCGAATAAGTGCCTCTTTAAGTTTTGCTCCCGGGAGCCTCACTTGCCTCCCCCTAGTCTGGACTCTGCCCTGGAAAGAGATGCTCAGTGCTCTGGAGAGAGATTGATGCATCCTGAAGCCTCAAGCCAGGTCTCCCCTTCAGCTTGACTGCTCTTCTCACATGTTTACCTCAACTAAACTTCTCTTTCTTTTTACTGGTTAAAGACTCTGAAGACCAGAAATGAAACTGTATATAGTATTTGGAACTACACAGTGAGGGGACCACCTTGCTTTCTCACGGAACTCAGGAGCTCAGGAGCTCAGAGAGGGCCTGACTGCTGCGGAGGCTGAGACCTGTCATGGAGCTGTCCTGACTCGCCCTGACCAAAATGACCTAGGGACTCAGGGGCTGCTCCACCCTGGGAAGCCTTACGAGGGCCCCATGCTTGGTTTGATGCTCCGCTGTCACAGCCTTGAAGTTCTTAATAATTTTTTAACAGGAAGTCCCATGTTTTAATTTTGCATTGAGTCTCAGCTGATCCTGGCTCCACTTACCAGAATAAATAAAAATATCTGGTAGGTCAAGCCCCTCCCCACCCCTTTAAAAGCCTTGCTGACCACTCTTGGAGTAGACACAATTCCTTAAAATAACCTACAAAATCCAACTCGGTGGGCCTCAGTTCAACTCTCCTGCCCTGTATTGTGTCACTTTCTTCCTTGCTATTCACACTGGCTATCTTGGGGGCCTCAACTGCACCACATTCCATCTGTCCTCAGGGCCTTTGCAATGGTGGCTTCCTCCTCTGCCTGGAATCTCTCTCCAAGCCCCACCCCCACTCCCAAATTCACCCCTACTGCCTGTCCTTCAGTTCTAAGCACAGACTTTAATTCCTCAGGGACGTTCCCCAGATCCACCAAGCTGGATTGAGCCCCACGTGGTACCGTCTCACAGTGCTCCTTTAGTATGCACCATGATTGGCAATAGAATCTTTGTAAGATCAGCTGATTAATGTCTCCGTTTCCATGTGATTCCAGGTTTGGCAGTACCTTTGTTCTGTTCACTGTTGCAGGTTCAAGGCCGAGCCCTTAGCAGGCACTCTGTGAACAGCTGTGAAGGAGGAAGGAGGAAGGAGAAGGAGGAAGCCCAGAGTAGTCCTGCCTGGGTTGTGTGTGGGGAAAGCAGGGGGAAAGGTGGTGGTAGAGGGTGGGCTAAAGTGACATAGTCTCTGGAAAGAACCGGAGCAAAGCTGGGTGCGTACCTTTGGGCTGTACCTTCCAGACTGCCACACCCAGTGCCCCCAGTCTGAAGCTAACTCAGCTCCAAACCAGCCTGTGGTGAAGGGAGATGGTGAATGAGTGAAGTTCAGTCACGTTGAATTCAATTCCCTGGTGGTCAACCCTGACATCTCAATAATTAGAGGAAAGGATATCGTGTCAGAAATTTCTAATGAGCACAGGAACTTTCAATCTGCAATGTGGTCTGTTAAGTATTTTAATAGTTTGGGTCTTCATCTCATCTCTTCCTCCTTTATTTAGTGGTACATTTCCCTCTGGTGGTTTTATTCCCTTTGATAGACTTGTAAAAGCATTATTTTTTCCCTAACTCTCTGGTGTAGCTCACTCTGTCTCCTTGCTTCCTTTACCTTTTCTTTTGCAAACCACGGAAAGTCATGTGCTCTTCTTTGATTTTTCTTCTGTGGTTCCACATTTCTGTATTGCAGATTTTTTTACTTGTAATCTTTGAAATATCCCCCACAAGGTCAAAGTGACTGCTACTTATTTCTTTGTTGGGAAAAAGAAAAGTCGGGACTCCCTCTTGGCTGTAGGACGCCCGATCTTCTTTCAAACCCCCCTTCCAACATCTTATTCACTCAGGTCCTCAATGCTCCTTGTTTTGCTTCCAAAAAACAGTGTGACTTTCCACCACTTCTCTCTGTGACAGGAACTCAGGACATTAAAAAAAAAAGTCTTCTTCTTACAAGAAGAGAAAAAAAAGACAAGTAATTGGTAACTTTTCTAAGCAACTATTCAGTTATCTAAAGATAGAGTTTTATAATCAAAGTGTAGAGGTTTCTCTAAGGATTCATTTTTCACAGCCTTGTTATCCGTCAGCTATTGGCATCACTGAAATCCTCAGTATGACAAGGGACTGTTCTTCCTTATTCCCATTGAGCCCCTGCCTCATTGGAACAGCCAGGAATATAGGAAATGACATAAATTTTACTATTAATCCATTTTGATCCAAACCCTAGCTAAATGATAAGTAACTGATGTTTTAGGAAAAAATGAAAATTTAGTAGAAATACCAATTTTCAGATGGCTTTGGGTCTGAATAAAGGGCTGGGTTGGGCATTGATTCGTCTTACTTGGGAATCAAGAATATTTAGCTATTTCACCAGGGAGGTGAAATGCTTCTTTATGCTTACTTGACTTTTTAAAAAATAAGTTTCACACCCTGATTCTTTCCAAGTTTTAGTGCAGAAAAATTTACTTTGCCCCGCCAATGTATCTTTTTATTTGGCTTATTTCTAGTTTCCTTAGCACATAATGCACATGTCTTACTGTCTACATTCTATTGAAACATCCCATTTATAAGTCTTTCTACTGACTTCACCAATCATCAGCAGTGTGACCTTGGACAAGTTACTTAACCTTCCTGAGCCTTGGTTTCCTCAACTGTAAAATGCCAACAACAACAACAACAGCAACAACATGTATTTCCTAGTAGCGTTTATTAATTCATCTGCCCATCTACTTACTCAACAAATATTTCTTGATCACCTACTCTGTGCCAAGTGCTACCCTAGTTACTCTAGGGATACAGCAGTGAACACCACAAAGTCCCTGCGTTCATGGAGCTAACATATAGAGGGCTAGAGACACATAAGCAAATAAATATGCAGTAAGATCAGACCTGCTAAGCTATTTGAAGAATAAAGCAGAGTTGGGAGAAAGGGAATGATGGGGGGCATGGTGAGTTGGTTCCCCAGGAAGCAGATTCTGGGACAGGGGCTAGAATGACAAGAGTTCATCAGTGAGTGCTCTCAGGATCAACACCCACGGGAGCACAAAGGCACAGGAAGGTAAAAGGCCTCAGCTGACCCCATTCCAGCTCTGAAGCTGAGATAGCCTTTCAGAATTGACCCCAGTTGGGGCAACGGGTTTGGGCATTTATCCCCCCGCTTTGATCAGCCCCATGAGCTGCCTCTAGGAAAAAAATTTCCAGAGAGAGCTAAGAGCTTAGAGTTATCAACTGCCATCACCTCCAGCACCTGGAGAAATGAGTGCTTCAGTCTTAAAGGGGGTGTGGGTGGTGCATTGCCATGTCCACTGTAGGTGGGGAGGGATATGCTACTTTTGTTTTTCAAAGATTTTATTTATTTATTTGAGAGAGACAGAGTGAGAGAGAGTGATCACGAGCAGGGGGGTAGGGGTAGAGGGAGAAGCAGACTCCCTGCTGAGCAGGGAGCCCCGAGAGGGACTCCATCCCAGGACCCTGGGATTATGACCTGAGCCGAAGGCAGACACTTACCCAACTGAGCCACCCAGGCGCTCTAGGGATATGCTACTTTATATACAGTGATGAGGGAAGCTTTCTCTGACATGGTGACATTTGAGGAGAGGATTTTGAAGAAAGTAAGCATTGAGTCTTGCAGAGGTCTTGGGAAAGAGCACACCAGACGGAAGGACCAGGAGGTGCTAAGGCCCTGAGGTTGGAATGTCCTTGATGTGGTCAGAGAATCCAAGACCAGTGTGGCTGAAGAGGAAAGGCCAGTGGAGAGAACCAGGCACTAAAGTCAGGATGGAGACTTGGGCTAGATCATGCAGGGCTTCAAGGACCATAAAGGAGCATGTCCAGCACATAGTCCGTGCTTGGAGAAATTGCCGCCATCAGTGCCATTGCTCTTGGTGGCCATGTCCTGTTTAGCTTCATATTCTTTGCATCTGACACAAGCTCTGGTATACAGTAGGCACTCAGTGCTTGCTCGCTGAAATAAACATATACATTCTAGGTTATTTCACTGTTTCATGTGTGGTTTTTCTTTTGTTTTAGTGTGCAGCAAATTCTGGAACCTCTGTCTATACATATTTCAAAGGTTAATAAGCTCTTGGAGAATAAAGAACTGATTCTTTCTTGTGCCCAGCCCAGCCCAGTTGTGCCCAGAGGCTTGTGATGTGGTCTACCATGAACCTGCCCCTATTTCTGTACAGGATCACCACCACTGTACATATTATATAGTTAGAATAATGACATCCTGTGCCCTTCAAAGGAATTCGTTTGTGATACCCTTGCAGTCTGAATCCTAGGGACTAACATAGGACCTCTTCATGTTATTTTCCATTAAAAATTTGCTAGTCATTTTCAAATTCACTTCTGATCTCTTCTCAGAGGATGTGCTCAGGCTTCCAGTTTCTTTCTGCAAAGAGAGAAAGTCATGAGTGCATTGAGCACCATTAAACATCATATATGTACACATGGGTAGAAGGTGGCCCCCAATATAAGTTAACCTCATATTTTTGGCTGTTTTGGACACATAAACTTTTATGTCAATTTTTTTTGTCTATTTAAATATATAAACTTTAGGGATATAATTAAAACAGGCAATTGCCTACTTATAATTTATTAATTTAGATACACATATTTAAAATTATATGCATAAAATATTAATTTAGAGATACTGCTTTTTTCCACTTACACATTTCATGAAACAATTTGATTCAGATTCTTCATGGGCAACTTTGACATTAGTGTTGCTTTCTTCACAGAGACATCTTTTAGTTCCTCAAGTACAGTTTTCAGAGCACATCATCTTCTGTTAATTTTAAAATTCAGGATTGGTGCTGTCATTGTAAATTTTATTATAAGCCATGGGTACTATTTTTCCTCAAATCTTTTCAAAGATATATATTTGTGATCTTGTAAAGTAACCATTTAGAGTATGCTTTAAAAATCTGAACTCTACCTCTGAAACTAATAATACATGACATGTTAATTAATTGAATTTAAATTTTAAAGAATGCAAAAAAATCTTGTTCAAAATAAAATCAACCACCTCACACCCATTAGGGTGGTTACTATAAAAAAATGAATCCATAAAATAACAAATGTTGGTGAAGATGTGAAGAAATGAGAACCATCGTGCACTGTTGGTGGGAATATAAAATGGTACAATGTGAAAAACACCATGGTGTTTCCTCAAAAAATTAAAAAATAAAATTACCATATGATCCAGCAATTCCACTTTTGGGTATATAAACAAAAGAATTTTTTTAAGGATTTTATTTATTCATTTGAGAGACAGAGAGAGACCACAAGCAGGGGGAGAGGCAGAGGGAGAGGAAGAAAGAGACTCCCCACCGAGCTGGGAGCCCGGTGTGGGGGCTTGATCCCAGGACCTGGAGATCATGACCTGAACAGAAGGCAGACACTCAACCACCTGAGCCCCCCAGGTGCCCCTAAACAAAAGAATTGAAAGCAGGGTCACAATGAGATATTTGTACACTCATGTTCCTGGCAGCATTATTCACAACAGCCAAAAAGGTGGAAACATCCCAAATGTCCATCCATTAATGGGTGAATGGATAAACAAAATGTGGCATATACATGCAAGAAATATCATTATGCCCTAAAAAAGGAAATTTTGGGGCTATGTGCTATAATAGATGAAACTTAAGGACATTATGCTAAGTGAAATAAACCAGTCATAAAAGGACAAATACTGTATGATTCCACTTATATGAGCCACTTGGATAGTCATATTCATAGAGACACAAAAAATGCTGGTTGTCAGGGACCCAGGAAGGGGGGGGAATGAGGAGTTATGATTTAAACGGTTATAGAGTTTCAGTTTTACAAGATGAAAATTGTTTTGGAGATGGATATGACAATGGTTGCACAACAAAGCAAATGTGAGTGCTTACGTATATTTCATCGCAATTAAATAAATAAAATGGAATGAAAATAAAATAAAAAATTTACAATTGTAGGATCAACTCCTTTGGAGTAATTACTAAATCTGTGTTAACACTTCTTTGATTACAACAAAAAATTGATTCCGCCAGGTAACCACTAAAAACACCCAAAGTAGGCCTGGTTGAGGTCAATTCAGGCGAATGTGTCTTTCCATGAAAGTGTTTTGTTGTTTAAAATAAAGTAATTAGAGAGCTCCCTATAAGTTGAGAGGATTTTCAATGACTTGAATAAACTCTTTCTTTTTAAAAAGAATAACATTTTATATTATAAATTGGACCTGTACAGTAAATAGAAATTGGTTAGTTGAACTATACAAAATCGCCTATACTCAACTGTTTTTGACCTATAAATACGTCAAGTTCATATGTTCAACCTACCAACTTTTTGGGGTAACATTATGAATTAGAAAAATGTATTTAAATACAATACTGCTCTTAGATAGTTATTCCAAGATTCAAAATTTAAATTTCTATAGCCAGATTGTAAGTTGCTTTTGATGATAAGCCTACTTGCTTAGTCCCTAGAGGAAGCAACTGAAGCTCAAACTTTGTTAATTTCTTTATATTTTAAAAGAAATTATAAGAGTATATCTGACAGCATTTCATATAGATTAAAAAGTTGTTTTAAAATATATCTCCTTGGGGTGCCAGTGTGGTTCTGTCGGTTAAGCATCTGCCTTCTGCTCATGTCATGATCCCAGGGTCCTGGAATCAAGCCCTACATTGGGCTCCCTGCTCAGTAGGGAGTCTGCTTCTCTCTCTCCCTCTGCCCCTTCCCCTGCTTGGGCTCTCTCTCTCTCTCTCTCTCTCTCTCTCATTCTCACTCTAGCCCTTGCCCTCAATCTTGCTGTCAAATAAATAAATAAAAATCTTTAAAATAAAATAAAATAAAATAAAATAAAATAAATCTCCTTGACGAAAGAGTGAGAATGAAAAGATTAGACTTCTCACTTTGAACATTAATTCTTTCAAAAGGGCTCCAACTTGAGGGTTGAGAGCTGCACCTTTGCCCTCTGCCTGCGACTACTCAAGGACATAAAACAGAGGGAACGTGATGCAAATTGCTCAGTGTGTAAAAACCACCCGCACTTCCTTTGGTTAATAGATCCCTTTTTATGGGTCAATAATCGGCTCCATTTTGAGTTCTTTCATTATTTCTTTTTGGAAAAAAAAAAAGTCAAGCCTATAGAAAACTCTAAAGAACAGTATATTACCTAGATTCATCAGTTGCTCACATTTGTCATATTGTCTCTCTCTCTCTCCCTGTGTGTGTATATATATATATATAAACGCACATGTAAACATTTCTACATATATACATCCTATGTATATATAAACACACATATACAAACGTTTCTCTTATATATGGACATTTCTTTATTTCTTAACCATTTAAAGGTGTGAATATCATGACATTTTCCCCCAGATACATCAGCACATGTCCCCTAAGAACAAAGCCATTTTCCTAGATAATCAAAACACCATTACCACAGACAAGTAATAAAATATTGTTATAATATTATCTAGTATGTAGTCCTTATTCAAGTTTTCCCAATTAAAAATATTCTTTATAACTCTTTAAAACAAATCTAGGATCGTCTCAGATATCATTCATTATATTTAGTGGTCATGCGTCTGTAGTCAAATTTAATCTAGAACAGTCCTGCAACCCCGCTTTTGATTTTTGTCTTCATGACAAAGACATTGTGAGAGTCCAGGCCAACGTTTTGGACTCGGCTTGCTACTAGATCCAGGTGAGACCTTTTGGTAAGAATACTATCCAGGTGACAGTGTCTTCCTTTGGATCACATCAGGAGGCTTTTAATGTCAGTTTGATGTTAAGCTCGGTCACTTGTTTAAAGTGTTTTATGTTGATGCTTACCAACTATAGTCTTTGAAAGTGTTCTCTGCCCTTGTGCACAAAATCTGTGAAGTTTTTGCATCCGACTACGTAGAAAAATCTTACGTCTTGAGTCTCTATTTATCCCATATCCAAACTATGATTAGTTTGTGTCAAACAGGTTTATTTTGTTTATTTTTCAACTGAGGAATGATGAATTACTGATTTACTGATGACTTTAGTAATATGTGACTCTCCGAAAATTGAAAGCTGCTTGAAGAAGACCACAAACATCAAAATGTTTGTCTGAACTGCTGGGAAAACTGAAAGGGTGCTTGGTCATTTCTCTCTCTCTCTCCTCTGTCTCTGTCTCTCTGATTCCTCTTATCTAAGACCATCTCATTCTATTTCCCTATCGGTTGTTTCAGTTACAAGTTATTCTGTAAAGAGTAAGACACACAGAAGAAAGGACTTGTAGAGAACATTTAAACTCAAATCTCTCTTTTTCACCATAGCTGGTGAATATTTTGTATCTTTGACAGAATTTTCTGTCCACTTCCTAAGAACTTTGTCAAAATAACTTTTCTGCCAATATAAGCCCCTGGAGCAATCTACCATGCATTGCTTTGTGCTCTGGGGAATGGCTGACCTTGGTTAGAAATTAATTTATTACTTCCTGTTTCCTTTACATCTCCCACTTCCCTCCCCACCTCCTTGCTCTAATAATGACATATAAAGTTAATGAGCACTGGTAATTAAGAGGACATTTTAGAACAAGTGAGTTGGGTATTCAATGCCCATGACCTAAACTTTACTTGGAGAAAGGAGAGCTGAATAATTAGAAGATGGGATTCCAAATCAGAAGCCGAGGTGTCTTTTCTGCCAGTGATTTGTATAGCTTTGGCTGGATCGCTCTACCTCTCTGTATTTTATTTTGTCCATCAGCTAAATGGGACTTATAATAATTTCTCTTAAGAGTTTTTGAGTGGCCACAGATGAAAGCCACAATATGGTAGCAATATAACTTTTAATTTGAGAACTAGGCAGTATGAATATTTTTACTAATTATAAAATCCAATATATTTTCCTTGGTTCACTTTTATACTTTTACCTACTCCAATCAACAAAAGCCACAACTTAAATCTTTTTAATTAAATAGCTTAAAATAATAAGGGAAATTTAAAATAGTTTAATTTCTTATAGAGTGTCCAAGTTCAGCCTCAGAAAATTTTAAAGTTATAAGTAACCTCTTATTTCATAAGTAATCAATTAAAGGAATGTTTAAAAATGTAAATAAATAAGAGGAAAAACAAATCAGAACTCCATCATCATTAAGATGGGACCATTGTCAACACCTTGGGTATATCCTTGCAGAAGGGATCATCTAGGCATCTCCTTTTATAACCTGATTTTTCTTTTCATTTATTAATCTATTTTGAACATCTTTCTGGTTCATCCAAAGCCACTGTAACAGATGCTACTGTGACTACCCAGATTCCCCTTCCGGACTGGAAGACACAGATACCCAGCTGTCCGCTACTGGCCAAAGCCCTCAGCCCTCAGCTCTACTTAGAACTGCAGGATGAAGGTATTCACCTTGCCCAAGGGCACACCTCTCTGCATGAGCTGCTGGGCTGCTGGCTTCCAACAACTGGAAGATTCAAGGAGATAAAGGCCAGGCTCCCTTACCCTAACCGTAGACAATTCTGTCTAGAAGTCCAGTGCACTATCCATTGCGCAACACAGCCAGGTCCTTGACTGTAGACAGTTCTGAAGGGCTATTCCAGCTTCAGAATTTCCTGAGGTGTAGGTTGAGGCCTTCACTTGGGACCACACAGCAGCCCCAATTCTCCCTCCAGTCCTGCCCAACCCATTATTTCTCTTCCAGAGGCGTGATCCCAAGAGTATTATCTCAGTGTTTTCTTTCAGGGAACCCAATCTATAACAGTTGTTATTGGGAGTGGTCTGAAAAAGTTTGGAGCTGGATCACTCCCCTATCTCACTGTGGCTGTGGGGCGGAGCATAGATAACCCATGGCCCAAGGAAGCAGAGCATTCTTAAGGCTTTCACTGATGGTGAACTAGGATGTGACATTGGTGAAAGAAAATGCACCAGCTAGTGAAATGTATCATGTGTTAATAATAAATATGGGAGAAATAACAGAAGGCCAGTGAAATTGGGTGGCTATGGCTAAGCTCAACTGATACTTTGGAAAAAGATAATAAAAGGTTGAGAAGATTATTTGACAGTTAAAGAGTGATTGCCAGAGGGCTTCCTTGGTAGCTTATAAAGTACTCCAATCTTCGATAGCCAAAGGCTACAGAAAGCTAAAGACCAAGACCAGGACTTAATCATAAAATTTACAGAACACTACAGAATGTTTAATTCTCAACTGAGGCAGGTAGGCTAAGGAAGAATGGGTCCCTAACACCTGGATTGAGGATGTTTGGGTTGATGATCTCTAAAAATCTTGGATCTTAGATTCCTTTGAACTCTGAAATAGTAGAAGGAGACTACTCTTCACTCTTCAAGGTGAGCACTGCCTCCTTGTTTAAAGATGCTGCAGAAGCCTTTCTCCTGTAAGAAATCTGTTCCTTCCTTGGGATCTATCCCCACTTCCTGGTCACCAGGAGCATAAGGGCGAAGTTACAACATAACCTGGCTAGGGACATTCTGAGTCTGATAAAGGAGGAAAGGGACTGTACCCCAAAGGAGCTGTAGAACCTTTCTAACAGCTACCATCAGAAGCTGGGAGAGTATACAGGAAACTGGTTTCTGAGCATGCTGGGTCGGGTGGGGGATGGGGTGGGGTCATGAAACCTAAAGTTGAGTAAGTACTGATTTGAGGGTACTTTCCAGAATACAGGATTTAACACTCTGACAAGGACACTGAGTGATGGTGTAAATGTGCCATGAGGTGGGCTCCTAGAATTAAGGAAAAAGAAAGGGTCCACACTGAGACAGAAATGGCACAACTGCTGCAGCAGATGGTAGAAGGAGAGATTAAAGGGATCAGAAAAGTGGGCATGTTACAGCATATCTGCTATGTAAGATGACTATATTCTATGGGCGAGTCTGGAGGATTTACCGCTTACCAAAACAATAAGGAATGTATTGGTGAGAGGGCACCCATCACCACTAAAAAGTTCAGTGGTGGCTCTCCCATCTAAGGTGAGGCTCATGGTAGAAGGTGCTTACCAAACTGGGATGAGGCTAAGTGGCAGTGCTTAACCATCAGAGGCCAAGTACTGAGTGACAAGGCCAAAGCGTATTCAGGGCGGTCTGCCCCACAGAAAGTTTATATACTTGGCTAATAGAACATAGTATTCCTAGGGACAGAGTAATTGAGCAGCCAAGAAGGGTGCTACTTAAGCTGTTCAATCAAAAGAAATCAAGGGTGGATGATAAGGCAGCTGAAGGCAATCACCTTAACAGTCACAATCTCTTGTCTACTTTTCTAGCCCTGAGAAATCTGACTGAGGGAGGTGCCATTCCTAGGACGAAGGATTCCACAGTACTATGACAAGCATACATGGTAATGGTTACCTGGTTTTCCTGCAGAGAGACCTATGGCCATTTACTTTGGTGATGACATGACTAGGGAAAGGGGAGTACCCAATCACAGGGTCAAAGTTAACCCAGAGATCTGAAGCATCATCATGATGGCATATGGAAGCCACGTAATAAATATAATCCTGACCCAGCTCTGGCAGATCATGGGTCCACTGGGTACATGGACCCACCCAATGGTTATATCCCTGTCCCCAAATGTACCACAGGAAAAGATATACTTGGTATTTGGCACAATCCTCATATTGGTTCCCTCACTTTTGGAATGAGGCCAATCAGAGTGGGAAGGCCAAATGGATGCTCTGAACCTTGTAACCCACTCCCCACTCCCAACCAAAATAAGAAATCGAAAACAAAATCATATCCCAGCCACCTTTATAGTTTAAAGGATGCTGAGGTGGTAAGCCCCATGATATCTTTATTTAATTCATTGGTCTGACCTTTGAAAAAAAACAGATGGATACTAGAAGATGACAGGGGCCTACTGTAAACTCAACTGTGTAGAAGCCACAATTATAGATGGTGTACCAGATGTGGTGTCTTTGCTCCAGCAGATTAACAAGGCCTCAAGTACACGGTGTGTGTCCATTGATCTGGCACATATGTGCTTTTCCATCTCCATAAGGAAAGGGGATAAAAACCTTCACATCCATCTGGAACGGACAACAGATTACACTTACAATCTTGACCTAAGACTATATTAACTCCCCTGTGCTCTATTACAATATAGTCTGAGGAGTCTTGAATGGCTGGTCGTTCTGCCAAACGTCCCACTGTTCCACTAGAGTGATGACATCATGCTAATCAGATCAATGAGCAAGAAGTGGCTGGACTTTTGGTGAGACATAGGCCCTCCAGAGGGTGAGAATAAACCTTACAAAGATTCAGAGGTGTCTACGTTAGTTAAGTGTTGGAGGATCCAGTGGTCTGGGCATGGGGAGAAATCCCCTAATTGTCTCCAAAAAAAGAACGAATGATTACATCTTGCGCCTTTCATCACAGAACACTTCACGGGCCTTTTGGGATTCTGAAGGTAGCATATTACATACCTGCAAACACAGCTCTGATGCATATGTCAGATGATACAGAGGCTCCTGGTTCTAAGTAGAAATCAAGATGAGTTCTGTGGCAGGTCCAGGCTGTGGTGCAAGTGACCCTGCCACTTAGGTCTTACAATCCAGGAGGCCCTATGGTTTTAGAGATGTCATGGTGGGAAGGGTCACCGTGTGGAGTTTATGACAGGCCCTAGTGGAAGAATCACACATAGGCCCCTGGATTTCTAGGGCAGGAGTATGCCATCTGTAGCAGAGAATTATACACCTTTTGAAAAAGAGCTCTCAGTATTGTGCCTGGTAGAGATGGAGTGCTTGACCATAGGACACCAAGTGATCAGGCCACTAGAACAGTTCATCTTGAGCTGGGTCCTTTCAGGCCACCAAATGATAGGTCACATGCGCCCAGTGCAAACCATCACATAATGCAAGTGGCACATCCAGGATCAAGCATGAGTAGTGCTGGAGAACACAAGCAAGCTGCACAGGGCTAGCCGAGGCCCCGGGTCATCCACCACTGTTCTCCTCCCTCCCTCCATAATGGTCCTTTTCCTGCAGCTCACATTTATGGTGTCTCTGGGGGGTACTTTATGATGAACAGAGGAGGAAAAAGTCCTCTTTGGATCATGGATATGTCAGCCTCATATGTGCAAACTGAAAAGGGATGGCAGCTGGACTACCAGTCATTCAAGGATGGCAGAAAATTGTCCCAGTGGCAAACATAATGGTGGTGCACCTGGTCACCCAATTTGTGGGGAGAGTAGCCTGAGGTTAGAAGATACACAGACTCATATGTAGCAGCAAATAGCTTAGGTAGCTGGTCAAGATCCCAGAAGAAAGATTGGAAGATAGGAGACAAGGAGCAGAGGCATGTGGATTGATGTGGGAATGAGCATGCAGTGTGAAGACCTTCAGCTTGCATGTATGAATGCCCACCAGAAAATACTCACCACGGAAGAAAAACTAACAACTAAGTAGGCAGAATGACTTGACCAATTGATATCAGCCAGTGTCCGTCATCACCTGATGCTGGCACAACGAATGCATGAACAGAAGAGTCATGGAGGCAGGGATGGAGGCTAAGAATGGAAAGGAGGAGTGAGCAAGCAAGAATAAGGCTCTGAGGAGAGAAGGCTGGAGGAGAAAATGTTCCCCAGCCAAGCGAGCAGCCTTAGAGAGATGTTAGAAATGAAATGTCTATTGAACTGAGCTGAACTGAACTGAACTGAAATTTATGAAGTGTTTTGCTGTGGACCTGGGGTAGGATTAGGGATTCCTACACAACAATCTCACCAACCAAAGACAGTATGGCCCTTGTTACCAAATGTCCAAGCTGTCTGTAACAGAGACCCACTCTGAATCCTGGCTGTAGCACCAGTAACTTTGGCAAGTTGGCCCCTTGCTTCTTCTACCCTAGACAGGGCATCTTGACTGGAAGAGACATGTGTTTGGAATACGGTTTTGCCTTCAGGACCTAGTCACTACCATATTCTGGAAGCTTACAATGTGATCCACCTCTACAGGATCCCAAGTGGCATCACATTATACCAAGGAACCCACTTTTACAGTCATATTACATACTGCACTAGCCAGAAGGTGGTAGTCTGGTAGAATGATGGAACAAATTCAAATCACAGCTGATGTGTCTGCTTGGAGGTGCTTTTGAGGATGGAAACCATCTTTGAGGGTACCGTGTTCACCATAAATCAACAAACTTAAATGATGAGGGTCTCAGTAGGTCAAATACATGCATCTAGGAACAAATGAGTGGAAATAGGAGTGGTGCTGCTTACCATCACTCGCCATTACACCCTGGGGATTTTATGCTTCCTGTCCTCTCAGCTCTGAGCTATTCAGGTGTAGAGATCCTGGTTCCCAAGAGAGGAACACTTCTGGCCAGAGGACACATCACCCTGTTGTGTAGCCAATTTGATGCTCAATGAGACTTTCCTTGAACACCCTTATAAAGTTATACACTTGAGTCGATTTCTATCTTCCTTCATTTTTTACTCTGCTCGGCACTTATCACCATGTGAATTATATTGCTTGTTTATTTGTTTACTTGCAGGTTGTCTTTCTCTCTCCTTCCCTAGAATGGAACTTCCAGGAGGTCAGAGACATTGACTTGTTCTCCACTGAGTCATCAGTGCTTACCCTGAAGGCACTCAATAAATATTTGCTAAATGAATGACCCTACAGTGGAATTTTCTGTGGGTTGGTAGTATTCAGTTGTACGTATGCATGATCGTTTATTTAATCAGTCACTTGTTGCTGGGCAGCTCATTTTCCTCACATTCTTTCTCCACTGAAACAATGGCAAAATCTTCATGTATATCCTCTACTTTTCCTTAAGATGAATTCCAAGTAGTACAGCCGGCTGGCACATTAGGTAGCGCTCCTAGTTTTCCAGGCTTTTGAAATATGATGCCTCATGGTTTGTTTAGAAAGTATTATTATACATGCAATTCAGATTTAGCTCTCCTCTTGTCAGGCTTTCTCAACTCCATATAAAACCATATTGTGCCCTGACACCTGTCAACATTTTATATAAGAAATCCATCCATATTCAGAATGGTTTATTTTTCTTTGCCTTTGCTGAAGATTGTGTGAGGGTCCCTAAACCAAATCCAAACTCAACCCCACAGAGATGCTTCATAAATCCAATGAGCCATTCCAGGCCTCCCATTTCATTTCTCTCTCAGGTACTCTTGGCTGGGGGAGGTCTTTTTTGCTCCAGCCCTCTCTCCGCAGAGCCACATCCCTGCCTGCTCATGTCTTCTTCCTCTTCCATGCCTTTAATCCCCCCTAAGCTTAATTTCTGCCCCCACTTTATCATGTAGAGAGCTGTCCACTCTCTTACGAAAAGAAAGTCTCTCCTGTGTAGAGACTCAGGAGTCTGCCTTCTGTAAGTCTCAGCAAGTTTGGGTCTCTTCCTAGAGAGAAGTTCTCAGACTGTAATGCATAAAAGAAAACATTCCTTTTGGGGTTTTGTTCTGTTTTTTTTCCCCTTAAGTTA
This sequence comes from Zalophus californianus, assembly GCF_009762305.2. Taxonomy (NCBI): domain Eukaryota; kingdom Metazoa; phylum Chordata; class Mammalia; order Carnivora; family Otariidae; genus Zalophus; species Zalophus californianus. Next base: position 88,954,778 of record NC_045596.1, read on the forward strand.
CTCCCCCAGAGCCCAGAAGGCCTGATTCCAACATTCTGTCACTATTTGTATTGTGCAATCCCACTTGGAATTGTGCGTTACGTGTATTTGATGAATGTGTTTGGTACACTTGGGCTTCCTCCAGAAGTATTTTCTTCCTGCCATTCCCCCATTTGTCTCCCTTCTTTTTGTCTCAGGTTCTGAGCTTCAGAGGTGAAAGATCTGGATTGGAGTCCCATTTCCACCTCTTACTAACTGTGAATTTAAACATGACACTTTATTTTTCCGGGTCATTGTTTCCTCATTTGTAAAACAGTGCCTACTGTCATAAAGCGTAAATGAAATAGCACAGTGGCCGAGGAAATGCTCAACAAATGTTAATTGTTATTATTCTACTCTTCCACATGGCATTTCTGCTCTTTATACAGCTTCTTGGGCATTCATTGTCTTCTTTTTCTTTATGCTATTCCATTCCTTAGTTTCCCTATCCTTCAGCTTCCCTCCATAGGAACCTCTGATAAGATTAAGTCTTCTGAAATCTGCCCTCCCTGTCTTCACTTCTCAAAAGGTTCTTTCCTCCTGTCTTCACTCTCTTGTTTAGCTTTAGCTTTCGGAAATATTTTTCTTTGCCTTCCCGCCATCATAGTCTGAACTGTATCTTCTTTATTTTTCTCTGTTGTTTATGTTTAAATTCCTACTCACCACCTCTTTCTTCTCTTCCAGTCTTCCCTCCATGCCTTTGGGCACTTTCGCTATTTCTCCTTTTTACTTGTCCTTCACATCTGGCTCAGTGATGCTATTCTGTTATGCATACACACTGCCTTTATCTCTGTAGAGATTACATCCAATTCTCTTTTTATAGAGAAATAACATTTATTCAGTCATTCATTCATTGAGTCAATGTTATTGAGAGTATCTTTAAGGTGCTGGATTGGGTCTTTGGAAGATAGAAATAAAAGTCACAGTCTCTGCCCTTAAAGAGCTCAAAGTCTAGTGGTTAAAGGGATGACAAAAAAATCCAATTTGGGTGGCAAGTCTATGAAAGGGGCACTGCAGGGTGGATTAAGAAGGGGCAATTAGTGGAAACTGAGGTGGGAGGAAGGGGTATAAAGGAAAGCATTTCACAGATGTTAACATCAGAGTTGAGTTTTGAAGCCTGAGTAGGAATAAGTCAGGAGAAGTGGCGGTATGAATATGTTAGAGAGTGCAGATTCTGGGTAAAGGGGCAAAGATTTGTCTTTGCGTGGAGTCTAATCATTTACAACTGAATCACTTCACTATTCAGTGCATTCAGATGATTTCTTAAACCATAGCTACAGGATGTCCTTTTTTGACTGCATTCCCCATCAAGAGTGGAAGGTTCATGAATGAAAAGAACTTCTGGTTTGATGATCCTATATTCTTTTTTGATAAAGCCCCATATCATATCTGTCTTTGCCCTCTGCTACACCAAATCTAAATTAGTTTATAATTTTTTAATCTACTGTTTCATTCATGAAGCCAATAAAAATGTCGTTTGTCAGTATGGAGGTTCCACAAAAAGTTAAAAATAGAACTATCCTACGACCCAGCAATTGCACTACGAGGTATTTATCCAAAGGATACGAATATAGTGATTCAAAGGGGCACCTGCACCCCAAAGTTTATAGCAGCAGTGTCCACAATAGCCAAACTGTGGAAAAATCCCAGATGTCCATCCACAGATGAATGGATAAAAAAGATGTGGTACACACACACACACACACACACACACACACACACACACACAATGGAATACTACTCAGCCATCAAAAAGAATGGAATCTTGCCATTTGCAATGACGTGGATGGAACTAGAGGGTATTATGCTGAGCACAATAAGTCAGTCAGAGAAAGACAAATACCATATGATTTCACTCATATGTGGAATTTAAGAAACAAAACAGATGAACATAGGGGAAGGGAAGGAAAAATAGAATAAGATAAAAACAGGGAGGCAAACCATAAGAGACTCCTAACCATAGGAAACAAACTGAGGGTTGCTGAAGGGGAGGTGGGTGGGGGGAGGGGCAACTGGGTGATGGGAATTAAGGAGGGCACTTGATGTAATGAGCACCGGGTGTTATATGCAACTGATGAATCACTACATTCTACCTCTGAAACTAATAATACATTATATGTTAATTAACTTGAATTTAAATAAGAATTTTTTAAAAAGAAAAAAATGTTGTTTGTGTTGGTCTGCTAATTAGAATAACCACCCAAATTCTGGCATCTTTTCTCCTGATATGTTTGCTAAATTTTGCACAAGGTCTTCACTCTTAGTAGTTTTCATTAATGCAGGTAACTGTGCCCCATGGGTTTGTTCATTGGTAATCAGACTCCCATCTTATGGTCTCTTGGCTTCATAATGAAACTGCCTTCAAAGAGGTCCTATCTGCACGGATCCAAATGTTGTTATTATTGTTGTTGAGCCCTCCTTCCCCTACTCCTTCCTATTTTGCCCTCTCTTGTCACAGCGCAACTGACAACAGAAGCTTGGAGCTCAGTGAATAATAAGGTGAGCCAGAACACATAGGACTGAGACTTGGAAAAGAGACATAGCCACTGGGGTGAGATAGGCCCTTGATACAGACCCAGCTGAAAGCAACTGGCGGAATTCTAGTGATAAGGGCAGAGCATGGTATTTAAGGTATTCTGTGTTTAGAGGACACAGTGATAGACGATGGTAAGCCATCCAGGTAGGTGGGAAATCTGGCTGGCATTTTTATGGTCTTTGCTTTGAAATTACACATGAATTGAGAAAGAGTTGAAATATCTTTAATATGAAGTCAGCAACCATGAATGTGGTCTATGTTTCTATTTACTCGATCTTCTATATTTTAATAAAATTTTAATATTTTTTTCCATGAAAATGTCTTGTGCATTCACTGTAAGATCGATTCCCAGATATATTACAGTTTGGCTATTATTGTGAGTGATTCTTATTTTCTAGTTGGTTATTGCTGGGGTAGAAAACACTATTGACTTCTCTAAGTTGATCTTGAATTAAGGCAAACTTGCTGAACTCTCACTAGTTTTAATAGTTTTGTAAATGCTGTTGGTTTTTCTATGCAGATAATCATATTGTCAGCAACAAATGTCTATTTAGTATCTTTTAATCCAATGTTTGTATATCAGTTATCAATTGGAACAAACAAATTATTCCAAAATTTAGCAGCTCAAAACAATCAGACATTTATCAGCACACGGTCTCTGAGGTCGGGACTCCAGGAATCTGACTTAGTGTCAGAAACTCCTCAGCATGACTTCACCTTATTCTATTTATTAGAGCAACTCGCTAAATCCAGCCTGAACTCAAGAGTGGAGAAATTAGGGCCCACTTTTTGAGGATTTATGGACATTTTTTAAACCACCACATCTTACAATTTGCTTTTCTTCTTGTCTTCCACTTGGAAATTGTTATTGGTGAGGACACTAATAAAAGGTTAAGTAGGGCAGGGATCATGAGAACTTTGTTTTGTTCCAGACCTTAAAGGAACTGAGCATTTTTAGGGCTTCTCCATCAACAACCATGTTGCCCTCCGTCTTCTGGTAAAAGTCTACATCAGATTAGAGCAGTTCCCTTCTAGTGCTGGCTCCTGAGACGATTATATTATCATAAAGTAAATATTAAACTTCATGAAATACTTTTGCATTCAGAGATTTTTTTTCTCTTCTTTATTTTTCTTTTGTTTTCTCTTTTAAGATAGGTTTTCTGATATTACACGTATTCCTGTGATAAACCTCACGTGGGTTTGTTTTTCAATACATTATTAGGTTCCCGTAGAAAGTAATTTATATAGGATTTTCCCACCTGCATTCATAGGTTAAACAGGCCTGTACTTTCTTTCTTGTGCTGTCCATACTGGTTTTAGAATCAATGTTGTTTTTGTTTTTTTTGTTTTTTTTAATAAGCCTCCTAAAATGAATTGGTCAGCTTTCTTCCCTTTCTATTCTCTTCAACTTAGAAGTTTTGTAGCATGCAGGGGCTCAATTTTGCCTCATTCTGATGTCAAGTCTCCACCCCAAAGTAAACATGGGAATATATGGTACATATTTGTTTCCTCAATGTGTGTGCTCCATCTTTCCCCATGAATAATCATAAATGTCCCTGTCCTTTTTTAAAAAATAAATTTATTTATTTATTTGTTTATTTCAGAGAGAGAGAGTGAGAGAGCAAGCGATATACCTCTGTTGGAGGCCAGCCTTCTTTTCCTTTCCATGCCTCCATCTACTTACACCTGGTTTGGTTTACTTGCTCCTCTAGCCCCTGACCTACTGTTTCATCTCCAGTTCATGGTTTGGGCCTTCATTGCTGGCTCTGTGTTGCTTATATAGCATGGAGCCAAAATTTATACTATGTGGCTCAGATGTGTAATTAATGGTAGCTACTTTATTTTTCAGAACTGACTCAGACTTCCTCATGAACACTTCATGGATAATGACAGAGGTGGAGAAGGGCATTATAAGGGTATGTGGTGGTACCAAAATTTGCCAAATGTAAAAATGTATCAGAGTAGCTTATAGACTAATGCAATCTCATTTTGAAGGAATCTCCTTCTCTCTCCTTCTTAGGTTCCAAGATGACTTCCTGGGTTCAAAGGAAACTTAATTGTATGCGTGGCGATGAGGAGAAGGGAAGGCAGCTGCTTACCAGCATGCCCATCGACCTGACAGAACACATAGCTGAGGAGGCATCGAAGAACCAGAGAAGAGCCCACACACCTGCACTTAAACCAGTCAGTTCCTCTGGTCACTACAAAGACACACCACACTGGATGCCTTCTTGGGGAAGTGGGCATGGGAGCGGGGAATTTTTGAAAAGAAGACAAATGGCCCTGATAGGAAGTGTGGACCCTGAATTTGACTGAATATTCATCCAAAAGACAATGAACAAAGCTGAATAAAACTTTTAAACTGAGAGACACTGAACTCACTCTAATTAAGAGGTGTATTTGTTTCCTCTCCTACCTAGTCATATTTAGCTCGAAAGCAAGATCAGTTACAGAAACAAAGAATGGTCCGCTTTTTACACATTTAAGTGTACTGGCTACAAAATCTGACCCTACTATATTTAGACTAACAGGTTTTTGGCTTCTTTATCTTGGAACCTCATCCATTGGCTGACCTCCTGGCACCTGGTCTTCCCCCATCCCAGCCCCTTCCTGGTTCTGCTCCAGACAAATGGGTTTTAGGTAGAAGGCTACAGTCTAGTTTTGGCTGTACTGCTGGCTAGCTGTATGGCTGTTCTATCTCTGAATTTTCTCATCCATAAAATGCGAAGGCTAAAACCTGAGAGTCTTGCCAGCTCTATGATTTTTTCCCCCCACAATCTTGCCCCGATCCCAGCACTTCTTCTCAACAGGTGTATTTAAACTGGGTGGAAAGGCAGACTTTCCTAATCAGTTATTCCATTTTATTTGCTCTCTTCATTGATTTCTCTGCTGATTTGATTTGGAACAGGTCACGCTGAGTCTGCAAAGTGCCAACAGTGGTCAGCGTCTGCTTGGAGTCTAGCTGCTCCATACGGCACGCTGCTCCATACGGCACGCTGCTCCTCTCACCTGACTCTCTTCCCCACCTCTTTGGGAAAAATCCTACTGGCATTTCATACCTGTCAAGTTCTACATCAGACAGCCTGTGTGACTCTAAATGCAGGCTTTCAAAATCAAAAGCACCAAAGCAGAGAGTCTGTTTGGATCCGGAAAGGGATAGTGCTCTTTTCTGATAACACTGTTTCCCCAACAAAACATGAATTTGAACAAATGAATCTACAGAATCACTGGTGCCGGGTGAATTCTTCTTTTCTTTTTTGGTGCCTGGTAGGGTTAGTTCCCATCTTCCAAAGCCAGAGCCCTAATGAGCTCCAGGGGGACAGAAGTCTGTCAATCACAAGGTACTTTTCCAGTAGAGTCATCTCTGCCCCATCAGAGAACCACAAGGCATGAAATAATTAGAAAGCCCAAAGTAACTGCTCTGTTTTACAAGAGCAAAATCCGTATGCGGATCATTTACATAAACTTGTCACTTCCCATTACAGTTCTAATGTAGGCTGGGTAATAATCACAGGCGCGCTGGGGGAGGGGAGGTCAAGGTAGGCTGTGCGTCCACATTGGAAGCGCAAGGTACGCATGTGCTGTGCCTTCCGCCACCCCCCACCTTTGTGGACTCCTGAATCAATGTAAAGTATCTTTTCTTTTCAATTAAATAAGAACTGTTCGTGCTGCTATGGCAGCAGACCCTGTGCTTAAGAGAAGAAAAAAAGCTTTTGCATCAAGCTATTGTTAGGGGAGAATTCACTTTGAGGAGCATTTCAAAGCTGATCCGATTGGGGGAAAGAATCATGTTAAATATTTGCTATGAAATATTTATAAGAAGAGCACAAGAGCAGTTGACAAAGTTGCCTGGGAAAATAAGCATTTCTCCTCATTTGGAAATTTTAGATTGGGGGTTGAAATGCTCTAGGGGGAATTTATATAAGTGCAAATGCATGTGTGATGTGTGTTCACAAACGTGCGCGGGCACACACACATACACGCACCCTCACACACATGGTTGAATGGGTTGATAGGATTTAGGCCAATCTGCATCTGAATGCAGTCTCCCAAATACGGCAGCAATAAGAGGTCACTGAGGACTGTCTTGATAATTGTGTTTGAAGAAGGATTGCACTCATTCCAACAGAGCAAAACGCCCGGACTTACCCAGGCAGCCAGGAGACATAGCAGACGCCATCTTCTGGGTGCTCTCCTCACATCCACGCCCCGGCAAAGGAACTCTTGGAAGGGAGAGCTTTCCCTGAAGCCCGCCTTTTATTCCATCCGCATAATGCTAACGATGTCCAAGTATATGCACTGTAAAGGGAAACAGAGGATTTGTTGGAAGCCAGAATATATGCTCGTAGAGGACAGTGTTTCCGTCTGCGTGGCTGGTGGATTTTTCAAAAATATTTAGCACCCAAACCCTGCCCACCTGAACATACAATGATGTAATAAAAAGGGATGAATGATGTATTGACTTACATCGTTATAAAAAGCTCTGCACCAACTATGTATACTTTCAATATCCATGGGGCTCTTCTCTCCATTGGGAAGAGAGAAATGAAAATACTCTGTCTTATTCAGTGTGTCCAATAAATAAATCACGTATTTAACACTTAGCATTTACCACCTGAGCTTTGCCATCATTTTATGTAGCATTTTATATGACTAAGAAACTAGTGTAGGGGAATATGATTAGTGTAAGTAACTGAGTAGCTAACTAGGGGCATATATACACTGTTACTGACGCTTAGTTTAACCTATGCATTCTATAGAGAATTTTACTGTAGACCAATTTTATTAGTCAGCAAACTCATCACAAGATTCTGGCCAAAAGAGCAAGCGCTCTGAGCTGACCAGTTGTAATAATCTCTGCAGTATTTGACTTTGTCAGAGAGGGCCAAGATTACCTAGTGGCTAGGCGGGCAGAGGGAAGATGCACAGGCGTGGTAGGGGTCTGAACCACAGCCTGCCTGTTTCATATCTGAGAGATCACCAAGTGGGAAAGCATTGTGGATGGATTTAAATCAGCTTTTTTCTCCATGCCCCCTCCCTTGCACACAACAAAAGTCTAAATCCCTTTTCAGTCCAGATTGCCCCATTTCCCTGCATGGGCCAGGCAGATTGGAAACATGTTTGTCATTCAGCTTTTCTCCGGGCTAATCAGGAGACACTGCGGTGGTGGGATTTCTGCCTTTCATCTATGGAACAGCCACGCAGAGGCCACTGGGCCCGCTCGAGAGCTGGGCTGCCTGTCATCTCTGCAGACAGATATAAAAATATTGTTAACCACGAGCCTAAGCAGAGGGTTTAACAGGGATTTGAATCTAAAATGTGATACTCCACATAGACCAACTTGATTTGGTCCAACAGAGCCGAACCCCTTATTCTGTTCTAACAAAGTGTGTCACATAATGGGGGAGATTTTGATGGGATTTACGACGTCTCTGTTTCAGGCCTGCGGCTGAATACATCTGCACCGTGAATGAATGTTGCTGCTTCCAGGGCTGTCCTGAGGAGAGGCCCCCGCCAACCTACCTCCCAAGTCAAGGTCTTATTGACAGGACAGCTTTCAAGTTCACCAAGGCGTTGTCCTGAGCCTGCAGTGGGAGCTGGGCTAGGCAAGTGTGCAGGAGGGATGGTTCCACGCAGAGCCTCAGCTAGTGTCAGAGGTCTCTTGGCACACAGCGAATCCCACCCCTCCTCTACGGGGAATTTCAAGGGACTTTGAACCTGAAGATTCTGGAGAATAGCTATCTGTAAAGACAATGGATACCAAACATGAGGAGATAGTATACAGTGGTGGTAAGAGCCCAAGAGGGCTTGCTTTCACTCTTGGCTTCTCCACTCACCATGGGAGCTTGTACTCCCTACAGTTTGGTTTTCTCATCTATAAATTGGAAATAGCCATAGTATCTTCTCCCTGGAGTTGTTGCAAGGAGTCCAGGAGATAGTGCATGTTAAGCACTCAATCTAGCCCGTAATAAATGCTTAATCTGTAATGTTGTCAGCTGCTGCTCACAGGTCCATGGCAGTTAAGGATGGTTTGGGATCTTATCTCCACCACATGCTGGCTTATCCTTAGCTGTTGCTGTCTGGAAAAGCAATGACCAACATTCTCTGTTGTAAACCTTAATGACTCAATGACATCCAGTCATATCCATCCATCAAGAGACCACCTGAGAAAGTCCTATATTTTAGGCATAAGCAAAATCTAGAAAATAATATAATGAACACATATGGTTGCCCCACGGAGCTTGACACATTTTAATACACTGCCTGTAGTTACTCAGATCTTTTTGTAAGAAATGAGACATTAAGGCTTTGGTTGAGTTACCCAGTACCCTCCTTGAGCCCGTTCTTCTTCCTACCTTCCCATCTCTGCTCCACAATAAGCTCTATCCTGAATTTGAGCTTTAATTATTTCCAGACACATTTTAAAATTTAAAGAAGCTATAATAATAGCTATAGATATTCATAAATAATACTGGGTCTTGTTTTGTACATTTTGGTTTTTATATAAATGGCTCATTGAACATATAAAATCTACCACTGACTTTTTACATTCAAAATTACGTTTTTATATTTATTCATGCTTATCTATTTCTATAAATCAAAATGGGTAGATTTTTTACTACAGTATAGACTTCCATTGAATGAGATTTATTTATTTTTTCATTCTCTTGCTGGTAGACATTTAGGTTACTTCCAGTTTTCCATTCTTAAAGGATTCCACAAAGAACATTCATCTGTACATGTTCTTGCATGTATATGTGAGTGCTCGTCTATGGCGTACATTTAGGAGAATTACTAGGTCCTTAGAGGTGTATATCTTCATCTTCATTAGATATCACCAAATTGCTTTTAATACTCTCAGGATACGAGAGTTTGCAGAGGCATTTAAATAGAAGGGAATAGATCAAATAGTGTTTACTAGCCCAACTTTCTTTGAGTTTCCAGGAACTGATTTAGGAGGTGATATTGCTGCTGTCTTATCAGTGGCTATGGAGTGCAAGTTATTTTTTTTTTTCTTCCCAGGTCTAATTAACCCCTCTCTACCATGATCCTGGTATAGCCATTGTTGATAATAGAATGTGCCTGGAGAAAACCAGACACTCAACATGGGTCAAAAGGTTAGGAAACAAATAGTCTCCTGGAGTCCTTAAATACTCTTCTTCCTGAGAAGCCCCACTAAAGTGAAGCTCCTAAAAATAAAGCAACCAAACTGGAAAGGGTTCATTAAAGAATTTCAGGTCTCTAGACGAACAGGGCACAAATACAGAGGCCAACGGGGTAGACAGGAGTGGATGGGCAACACAGCATCCTGGACATGATTTTTAGTCACAATCATGACAGAGCTTATTACTGTGCTGTAGGGGATAACACTGTCCAGAAACCTGGTGGGTTAGTTAAGATTTAAAAGATGGTTGAACTGTAAATAAAATACCAGTCCAGAAATGATTTTGTATAATTACACTAGCAAGGAAGGAAATGATTTTATTTCAGTTCTCTGTAAAGTTATCATGGGAATAGAAAATTAACAAGAAGATAGAGATATGGACCATTTGTTCCCAGTTCTTTTGGGAGGGAGCAAATCCCTGTGTAGATGATAAAATGGGGGGTGCGCATGTAGATGCTACATGCACACAATGCCAAAGACAAATAAACTGATTTTTGCAGTACTTGCTATTTTAAATCACAAGTGCCATTACTTCCCTTCATTATGACACCTAATTGTAAGTTGACTGTACTAGGAAATGAACTATAGTTAATTTGACCATCAGCTAGTGAGCAAACTGAAGCTGGAAAGGGCAGGTTGCTGGCATTAATTAGAGACTTCTGTTTGGCTTTTAGATTCTTATCTATTTGACCTTGTGCCTTCTATAATCTGGCTGGAGGTTTTCTGGGTCAAATGAGGGCTCTGAGTCACTGGACTTAGCACTCTGCAATGGTTTGCTTTCCTGGCAAAAAAGAAACTAGCATCACGATCAAGGATCATGCAGAGAATACCTCGCTCGCTCTGGCAACGGCCAGAACTTGAACACACACCCTGGGTGCAAAACTCCCATTTTTAACCAAGGGACCATCCTCTCGCATTAATAGCTGATGCTCAGTACTGTTAATGTGCTAAAGGCACGTGCATTATCTTTACCAATCCTTATGACTCTTTATGATTTAGATACTATTATTATACAGATACCCCCAAATGCAGTGACTCAAACAGGATAGAAGTGTCCCTCACGAATCCTGTAAACACCCACTTCTGTTTCCTGTGGTCCTCTAGGGACCCAGGACCCTGGGACGGCGCCTCATGATTGTTGCAGTTGTTACCCTTTGTAGCAGGAGGGGGGAAAAGAAGGCACAGAGAGGCGCGCTCCCTCGGTATTCCTGTGTCCTGACCTAGAAGGGACCCACCTGATTTTCCTTCATATTCCATTAACGATAACTTAGTCACAGCCACACCTGGTTATAAGGGAAACAAGGAAGCATAGTCTAGCCGGCAGTCGTGTTCTCCCCTCTTCTTCCACTACTGTGGGAAAAGACGAGAAAGGATTCCAGCACTGACAACAGTATTTTATTTACAGATGTTCAGGCTTCTTTGAAATCCTAACAAAACTAAACCCATGAGGCTCCTGGGCAACTTGCAGTCTCTACCAGTTAGCATCTGTATATTACTAGTGAGGCAAGTTAGATTTAGCAAGTTTCGATAACTAGCCCGATGCCACATTCTTTTTTTTTTTTAATTTTAATTAACATATAATGTATTATTTGTTTCAGGGGTACAGGTCTGTGATTCAACAGTCTTGCACAGTTCACAGTGCTCACCATAGCACATACGCTCCCCCGCGTCCATCACCCAGCCACCCCATCCCTCCACCCCCCTCCACTCCAGCAACCCTCAAGTTTGTTTCCTGAGATTAGGAGTCAATGTCACATTCTTACTGAGAGGCAATGGGATTCAAACCCAGACAGTTTGAGGCTAAAAGCTGACCATTTAAGTACCATCCTTGCTGATGGCTATCCTGAATAATTAATTCCCCGGCAAGTCACTTTTCTTTAAGCGATTATGTGTTGTGCAGATTCTACTTAATTCTGCCGAAGAGCGAGATGATCAAGAATTTGTCATTATGGGAATAGTGGGGATGAGTCCTGCAGCTCCCTCTGTCTAAGTTCAGGAGGCTAAAAGCCTACAGAGTGATTATTTTGCCCTTGGAAGTGAGGTTTCTGTGGTACAGGTAAAAACCTCTGGATTTTTGTGGTTAGAGGATATTAAGTGACAAAGAGAGGTATTACTCTAAGTCATCTCTAATTAGGTGCTTTGGCTTAACACACCCAGTCAAGGATATTTTGAGCTGAAGCTTTAAAAGAAATGCTGCCTCTTTAGGTATAAATCACCATTAATGCTTGGATGAAAGGTGTTCTGAACTTGTGAGACCATCGTCCACCGTCCCAACTATGGAGCCTGTAACATGACATGCAAGGAGTTATTTTATCTACATTTATATTCAGGGGGCTTGGGGGCAAGGGAAGTTTAAGGGTTGCCGAGAGAGAAGGAAAAAATGTATATGAAAGGTCAGTGTTCATTTTATTTAAATCAATGAATGCTGTTGATTTTGATTAATTTTGATTGTTAAAATGAATGCCACAAAGATGAATGCTAGTTTGTATAACTCAACATACATGTGACCAAAATGACTAATCACCCTCATGAATTCAATGAGAGACTGTCCTCAAAATAATACAGTAATCTGTGTGAACTCTTGGGCAAGTTACTTAATCCCTCTAAACACCTTCATCTATAAAGTGGGGATATAAATATTTTTTACTTACAAATTTCGTCGTGAGAATTGACTGTGATCGTCCATGTAACAACATAGGCATAAGAAATGGTGAGTGCTGAGTACGTGTTAGGGATTATGACCACTCTACGCAGTTCCTTTCCCTAGCTGGTGGCATGGGGTATGGATAAGTATTTCTGGGAGATGATGCAAACATAGTCCTGTGGAGGGAGGCTTGTCCTTCATTCCAAGTATTAATCCAGAACTTTGCTAATGCCAGCTCTCAAAATCTTGTGATGAACTAAAGATTTCAGTTCAAGTCCTTTTTAATCTTCCCAGGCAAAAGGATTCCCTCTCCTTTCTGTGACGCCTTTGCTTTTGGGTTCTTCTGTCCTTGCACTGAGCACCCTGCGTCACAGGGATTTGCTCTCCTGCTTAGGCTCTTTGCAAACTTCACTGGTGATCAGGTGAGACATGTAATCCTCTAGGTCAGGGGCTGTGTTTTCTGGGGCCTGGCATGGTGCCGGGCAGAAGGCAGGGTCTCCATACACGTTTCTTTAATGAGTGGCTAAAGGGCCTGGTGGAGGTTGCTGGCACTTGAGAAGAGGAGCCTGGAAATACACAGGGTTTTATTTTTCTGGTATGCCGGTCATCAAGCCATTTCACATCAGTTTCCTCATTTGAGAAATATTCCTTCCACTGTGCTTCCCTTGCAGAGATGCTGCAATAATTAATGAGGCTCCTTGGAAAGGAGTGATATTCTCTCTCCCTTTGAAGTTTGGTTTTACAAGGAGATCTTTATATACAAGGCTATAAAAATTCTGTTCTCCTTCCTGCCCTTTTCTTCCTCAAACCCACAGGTCCAGAAGAGATTATCTGCCTATGAAACTTCCATTTCCTAAATGCCAGCCTCCCTGGAGTCCTACCTGCAGGGTATCGGGGCCGGTCGATCCAAGCCCTCGGGCCTTCCCTTTTCCCAACACAATCTGTGAGCACGCAGACTGGACAACCCTAACAGCTTGAGGGTTGTCAGCAGACGGACCCAGGCGAGCACTGGTTATTCACAGATACTCTTGACCTTCCCTATTCTTTCCAAAGTTGTCCGCTTCTTCACTGCACAATGAATGACTCGGGAGCCATGCTCTGTGCCAGGTGCTGGGCCTTCTGTGGTGGCCTAGTATAGCGGCCATGCAAGGGAGTTACTGTATCACAAGAGAGTGTTGTAAATCAAATGGAAAGGGGTGTGGACAGAGTATGGGCAGGTCAAGAGGTAGCTCAGGGACAACCTGAACTGCGGGGTATGGTTGAATGGGTGGGGAGCCGAGTCAGAGAAGGAGACGGTGCCCGGGTCAGGTGGGAGGGATGAAGAGGAAGAACTGGACTCAACCTCAATGAGCCTCTATTTCCCTCACCTGTAAAATAGGTATGATAGGGACCTGGGGGTTGATAAAATAGATCATTAAATGATTTTTAAAATGCTTTACAAATATCAGTTATTACTTGTATCTTCCAATTGTCTTCCATAAGGTAAGCTGTGAAGATGTGGTGTGTAAGACCCACAAGGGCTGACATCAGCATTGCCACCAATTTACTCTTGCCTTGGCTGTGTCTTAAAGAGCCCTCCCTGCAGTGAGGACAAGGTGTCCCAGTGGGGGGCTGTCAGAAGGCCGGGGACCCAGAACCCATGGTGCAGCCTTTCCCAGGGGGCAGCAATCACCCAGGGGAGTATACAGAGGAATTCTAACAGGAATGCAAAAGGAATAACGCACTAGGTTTTAGGTGACTTCTAGTATTTGTAACCTAATCTGGGGAGCAGCAGGATGTTTTTCTGCACACTTTGGGCATGACCCCACCTGAGTTGAACTACCATAAACTGTGTCATCTCTAAAATCAGAAATTCAAGTATGTCACCCACTCCCACTCGGCACAATCAACGTATCTTCAATTTACAGAAACGTCTAGCCCCTTGACCATTACGTGTGCTCCAATCCCTCTCTGACTTTACTTTTTTCCATTATCCCATAATCACCACCCTGTCGATAGTCTCAACAGTTTGTCGCTTGTCTTTTCAAAGAATTTGCCTCTCCACAATCCAGCCTAAATCTGTCCCAACTGTCTGCTTAAGCTTTTGAGTGTTGCTAGAGAATCGCGGACAGCTGTGAGATCGACACTGCTACAAATTCAGGGTTCCAACCTCGGCGCCTGTTTGATGTTCTCCTAGAAGGGAAGAATATTTAAAAATATTGTTGGATGTATTTTTCCTTCTCTGTAATTCCTGCTGCCACCATGGAAGCCAAGGCATCCCTTGCTGCAGGGGGAAGGCAGTAGTAACTGGCCGTAACAAAGGAGTCAGTGTTGAGCTTCTCCAAAATAGGCTCTTGAAGCTCATTTCAGGGAAAATAGACGTGAAAGCCAAGATTTTCATTTGAAAGAGCAGGCTTTGTTGAGAGAAGAGAGGATTTGTGGGTTCCAAGGAAACAAAACAGAGAACTAGAGCACAGTTGATAGAGATAACCATAGAGTAAGGAGGATGAATGATACACTCTGATGTATGGTGGTTTCCTGTCACACCAGAGGGCAACGAGACAAAGCAAAACAAAGCAAAACAGAAACCCGTTCTGGGCTGTCGGGTGTGACCTGGTGAGAGAGGCAGAGGAACCTCAGGGAGCTGAGACCGGAGTATGGATTGAAACCCAAGTGGGGGAGGGGTGGAGGCTGAGGGAGGAAGAATAGAGATTTCCCAGGGGAGATTTGGGAATCCTCAAGTTGAAAGAATTTGTGTCATCCTTCTCAACTGGGACTCGGAAAGGAGACTGTTCCCGGTAGAGCGGTCCTGGTAGTGTGAAGTGGCCACAGTCAAGAAAAGATGCCATGTTTAAGTAGAGGGAAGCCCTGGTGTAGACTGGGTCGCCCTTGTTCCCTCCACATGCAGGGAAGATATCCAGATGGCCCAAGGGCCCCCACTGGGAAGATGAAGGGCAGAGGGAACCTGGAGCCAGGATGTGAAGGCCACTCTTCCCCAGCTGCTCTCGTGTCCCTGGGAGGAACGCCTCCTCTGCACAGTGCTTGGATGCCCATGCTTTCTCCAGACACCCCCTCTTTCGGCCCTGCACTTGGCTATGTCTGACACAGATGAATCTCAAATTGGTGTCTCTGAGTCGAGAGAATAGACTCTGCTTCATAGTTTTATCCCTTCAGCTTGACTCCTAATTGAGTCTCAGAATCTGTTTCTCAGTTGAATGCATTAACTTTAGAGGGTCCTGCACGGAAATGAAATTTTGCAGTGTCTTTGCCACTATAAAATGACAGCGTCTTGTATCTTTGGCTTGCAGATCTTTACAAGATACTTCTGCCTGGAAGTATCTCAGTCCCTTTTGTTGAGATATTATTGTCCCATAGAATATTACATGTCATATTTTAGACAATAATTATGGTATTTGCCATCGGGCAGAGGAAATTTAGGAATAAATAATATATATTTTTGGAGTAATATGATGCAACTCAAAAGTCAATTGGCTCAAAGCCGCCATCATTTTGATAGTAGGTTTCTAGCCCTTCCTCAAAGTGTCCATAGGGTATTTGTGGAAATCCCTCGGGGCTGCTTTACTGTGCCCACAAGTCAGGCTGTCAGATGCTGCCTCCTCATGATACCCACTCCACCATTCTCTGCCTTTAGCTCCAAAATGTCCACGTCTGCTGGCCATGAAGCCTTTTTGAAGTGCTGCGTCTGCTGCTGCCCCATGATGAGAACAGCAATGCGCATGACAAAGCCCCGAGACTTTCCACACTTGGGGTATCACAGCCATGCTAGATCCTGTACAAAAACAGACAGAATAGCTTTCTCCCTAGTTCGGGCCCCATTTGATCACTGGGCTCCTAAGCCTACGGCCTCACATTTTTATAAGCTTCTGGTCCTCTCCTTTCATGGAAAAAAACAGAAAAACAAAAAAACAACTTTAGGGAAAAGGTCAGGAAACAAATATTACACCATCCCCTTCAAAGCCCTTCTGGCCAAGCCCTGTCTCTTTCCCAGTTGTCAAACAACAAGAGCCCCGATGAAACTCCAATGAGTAATAACAGGAGCAAAAAGATGAGTTTACCGGAGTCGGGGAGAGAAGGAAGAAAGAAGAGAGCACTAGTAGAGCTGAGGAGCCAGGCCTTCCCACTCCAAGTGCTCTATTTCAAAATCCTTTGCACACGATGAGATGTAGAATCCTGACTGACGGAAGAGGAGTTAATCCCCTCCCTAGCAAGCATGGGGGGAAACAGGAGTCAAAGGGTAAAGCAGGAACACAGGAAACGCCACCCGGACAGATCCCAGCGCCCCGCAGCTCCATGCCGCGTGCCCATCAGAAGGACTCCGGGGCTCTGGGTCACTGAAGCCACCTTCAGAACTCCCTGACTCTGCGGCAGCCTGCACCTTGTTCTCCATCTCCCCGGAGATTTCTGCCACCGCCCGCTTCACCATCTATCCTCCCATTGCAGTTTGCCGTTTGCTTGGGACTTAGCACATTTCATTCCTCTGCTACGTAGACGCTTGGCTATGTCTGCCCACAGGCCTGCCTATTCCCTTTGCTCAAGACAGGCTTCTGCCAGCAGAGCCCAAAGCCCAACCACTCCCCCGCCTCCCCAGCCCCAGCCCCCAACAAGCCTCCTGATCTTGTGCTGGAATCCAGTAACTTCCAGTCTTGTTCTGGGACCAGGAATAATTCTTTTGGGTTATAGTTTTAAAGTCTGATGTTTAAAAGAAAATGGCATGACTGAGCTGGATGGTGGTAATGGTTGTGCAGCCCTGAACCGAACGCTTAAAAACAGTTGCGATCGTAAAAGGAAAAAAGGAAAATGGCAAATGATGAAAATGAGCTAACTCTTTTAATTCAGGATGTTTAAGATGAAAATGGTAAACAGTTCTATCATTTCAAAGAGGTATTTTTGGTAACCACATAAGGAATAAGAAGTGAGAACATAGGAAGAGAAATAAGAAAGTGTTTGTAAAATCCTTCCAAATTAATAGATGAACGGGGTCAGATGTATGTCGAGTCCTTTGGCAGGGTCCGCTTGGCTTTGCGTAGACAGCGTCTACTTTTATCACTATGAATTTAAGTATTTCTTCCCTTGGTGGAGGCCTATTGCCTGTCAAGAGAGAGAAAAGTTATAGAAACAAAACAAGGCTTTGTGCATCATTCACAACGGCTGATTTGTTTTTGAAGGAATGTCAAGGAAATGAGGAATCTTAGAACTGTGTTTTATATAGTATTTAGCTAAGCTTCCTCCTATCAGTAAGGTCCCACTTTTAGCAAATGCATACATCATTCTTATTAATGTTGATGAATCTATGAGAAAAGGAGAATTCAGGTCATTTAGAAAAATCACAGGATCCACATGATTCTCAGCTTATTCAAAGGCCTGTTTCCAGTCGCCAAATACAAATTCTTCATTTACCACAAACCCCAAAATGTGGGAAGAAGATAGCTGAGTCAACAGGAAATAAAGGAGACACCTCTCCAATTCTGTGTAGAGAATTCAAGTGCTACTGTTCTCACACACAAACACAGACAAGCCCTTGCTTTTAGGAGCTGGAGACCGCCTAGCTTCTTACCAGCTCGGGTAGCGCATAAAGACACTACGGGTCATATTAAAGACATTTATTTGCAGTGAATAAAGAACCTGAAATACCACTCTAGCATAGTATGCGCACCAACCACTTTGAATTGAGAACGACACTGATGTGTAGTTCAGGTTCTTCATACATGTGAATTCCAATCAAAGAAATGATAATCTCACCTCCCAAACAAACAGCCTCATGTTGAAGCCCGACCTGAGGTGCCGAAGGCCCTTACTCAGCTCACTTAGGATTCTCTGGTCTCTGGCAAGGGTTACAGAATTATTAGTCTTTACAGATCCAGACATCAAACCACAGAGGTTAAATGATTTACCCAAGGTCAGCAAAATCTGCCTCTCCCAGGGCAAAGCAGAGTTGTTACCGTGTTTCAAAAGATCCACACTGATGTTTATGTTGTTCTGGTCAACCTTCCTATGAAGGAATTCTGTTCCCAATCTTGTAAGTTAAATTCCAAGTTCTGATAAGGCACTTGTCCGAGTCAGATTTCTCTTACTGAAATCCTGCTTGATTGCACTTCACACAGTTTTACAAGAGGACAAAGGCTGCCCACATCCCCACCATCTCTCCCTGGATGGGTCTTGCATACCTTCTTCATTTCTTTCTTCAGCTTAATTTTTAAAACTGTTGCACCCTTTCACTAACCTAATATAAATTATGATACCTCATTAGCCACGTGTTTGACAGTTTCATCCTGAGGCAGAATGACTGCAGGCAAGTAAGAAGTGTTAGGCAAGGTGGATGCTCAAGACATATGATATCCAGCCTACGTGTTATTGTAGTAATTTTCTTAATTGTGAGATGTGGACAACGAAGAAAATCCTAGCAGGTAACCCACCAACATGCATGTTAATAAAAAGGCACCTTGAACTTAGGTTATCCTGATTGCATTTAAACCCAATTAATAAAAAGGAGAATCTGCTTAGGGACATTTTTCTTCAAACCCACATATTGAATTATTTAAGGGTGAATACACTAGAATGGTATTCAATGATACAGTGAGATTCTGCTAGTACCTCAAAACCTTTGGTTAGAAGCTGGGTAGGTGAGGTCTGTCAGACTCTAATGTTCATCTTTTCATTTAACAATTGTTTACTTGGCTCCTACACGAAGCAATATGGATTTGCAATGGCTCTTGACATTCCAAAGAGTGTTTTGGGATTTTTAAAATTGTTCTGAAAGGAATCTAGACCATCTATTTGACTCCCACGATCCTTTCAAATATTGGCAAAAAGGACTTACTTCTATTTCTGCTGGGTTGGGAATACCTTCAGTTCCAACGGTAGAGCAGCATTCTGCCATAATATCCTAGCTACCATCTCCAAAGGCAAGAAAGATTTATATTAAAACATATATGTAGTAAATTCCTAGACATGTCACATGTTTTTCCTATTACTCCTGACAATAGATACAAGAGTGGACTGCACTATTTGAGAATACACCCATGCCAGTGCAGGGCTCTGGCTTAAAGAGGGATAGAGTCCTGATAGGTTCCTTTAAAAGACATAAACCCCTTTAGAACCTTGGGACCTCAATAGTGGAGATAAATATTTTTCCTAATAAGTGCCTAGAGGGAAAACGTTAGGTACTTTACATTTTTCAGGATCCAAACTCAGTTGCAGGCAGAACTCCTAAAAGTTTCAAAGGAAAGGCAAGCCAAAATGTGCGGGCATCCCACCAAACTTCTATAACTTTTCCACATTATGGGCACTGAGACAGAGCAAAGAGGGCCCAGAAAAAGAGGGACAGAGAGTTGGCAAGGCCTGTGCCAAACTGACTAGATTTTTCTTCCAAGTCTGCATGGTCTGGTTCACCTTGCCACCTTATATTTAAGTAAGTTAAAAGGATAATACACAAATGAAAAAAAAGTTGATCATATTCTGATTTCATACACTTAAACATAGGTGAGGATATTATCTATACCAAATTATAGATTGCATGAGATTTGTAAGATGGTGCATGGGATGTTATTCATATTTTATTTAATATTTTAGTGTATGACCACTAGAAACTTTAAATTTTTTTTTTAGATTTATTTATTTATTTATTTGACACACAGAGAGACACAACGAGAGAGGGAACATAAGCAGGGGGAGTGGGAGAGGGAGAAGCAGGCTTCCCGCGGAGCAGGGAGCCCGATGTGGGGCTCGATCCCAGGATGCTGGGACCATGACCTGAGCCGAAGGCAGACGCTTAACGACTGAGCCACCCAGGCGCCTGAAACTTTAAATTTGGATATGCTAACCAAAATCAGTAACACCTTGATATTAAAATGCCCACATTCTATCTATATTATGAAAGCCGAATTCAGAAATGCCACTGCAATGAATAGATCATAGTTATCAACTGAATGATTATACAGAAAGAGGTCATGTAGAAATGGACAAATCTCTCTGATTACACTAAAAAAGTTTCATCCAATGACTATGCATAAGCAACCCAGGATCAACAAATTCCTCTGCTAACATTCAGTATTATTAGAAAACTTATCAGAAAAATAGCCTAAGAATGAGGGAAGAGTCATTTACAATTGTAAGGTCAAGGCAAACGGCTCCCATAGGATATTTGTGCACTGATGGGGGGATACACGTCCTGTCTGGCAAGTCAGAGTCACCAGTGAAATTCACTTACACTTCTTTTGGTGTAATTGCAGATGGCATTTTGGGGTTCTAAGGAAGGTGAGAGCAGACATGCTGGGCCCCTCTCTCTCACCCCGGGGTGTGGCTACCCCTGAGGATAGGGTTTGCGCAACACACTGTGGAGGCGAGCTTTCATGGGGGAGGAAGGGTTAGCGGGGCAAAGTTTCCTGCCTCCAAAGTCTTACCCTGATTAACCTTCTCCACCAGAAGAACCGGGGAGTTGGGCAGAGGAAGGGAAGAAAGAGGTGCCCTGTATAAGAGATAGGACGTGTATGTTCACGACATCTCAATGAACACGCGGAAAACAACTGCACGTTGATCTGAAACAATGCGCCATGTGTCACAACCTCCCTTTATTTCTGTCACATCGCACCGTTCAAGAAGTATATTCTGCTTAATCGCTCTCTCTTTATCAAAGGATGTGGGTATCCTGGAAAGGTGGGAAGAGAAGTCTCCCTTTTCCTGCCACATCCTTCTCTCAAGTGGGGGGGTGGGGGGATACCAGGCTCAAAGGGCGAGAAGAGCTACGGTCCCAGGAGCAGGCTTCAGTGCCGGCAGTGTCCACACCCCGTCCCCTCCCGGTGCACACCCTTTAGGAGGAGGAGGTGTGCGTCCACGGGGACAACAGGACCCCAGGCATAGCCCCATTGCTCGACTGCTCTCTTTCGCTTAAGCCCTGCTCCCGGGCTCCTTCGAGGCCAAAGAGAGGGAAGCCCACTGCGTATGTAGAGGATCTCGCATGCTTGGCCCTGGCCTTCCCTGGACAAGGCCAGAGCTGGAGCTAGCGCTGTGGAAACATCCAGGCGCCCAGTCAGGGCCTCGCCTCTGCCAAATGTGCCCGGCCCCCAACCTCCTCGCCTCTCCCCATCTCTGACTCTCACTGGTCTGCCACCCCTTTGTTCACTTCCTATATTTTCACTCAGATGTGGTTTAGTGTTTTTTTTCCAAGCCATATTTTGCGTGGAAGAATGCTTTCAGTGAGCTGAGGCCCTAATTGCCAAATAATGGTTGCCAAAACATGTTATTTTGGCTTCAAGCTGGTACAGAGCAGGAGGCGTTTTCTCCTCCTGAAAAAAAAAAAAAATCCATCCTCAGCAGCCCGAGGGCCATTTGCGAACGCCCGAACTCCATGGCCCGTCCTCCAGAGGAGGAGGGTGACTCGGCTCGGGTCACCTTCTCACCGCGGGAGCCGGATCCCCGCGTGGGTGGACAGCCGGGGGGCGGGGCGGGGCGGGGCGGGGCGGGGCTCGGGGCGGAGGGAGGGCTGGGGGTGAGTGGCCGCCGGCGGGCCGGGACTTGCCTCCCACCCGCCCCGCCGCCCCTGGATGCGCCTGCCAGATGACTGCAAACACAAGCCGCCCAGCAAGCACGGGAATTCCAAATAGAGACAAATCTGGGGCCCCAGGGGGAAGCTGGATGGAACCGATCAGTATGAGATATATCACTGCTAATTAAGTCCTGATCCCCTGGCTCCACTTGAAACAAATCAGGGAGGGATCAAGTTTTGAGAGCAGGTGCTAACTGGTTGCAAAAGACAAGTCCGTCACTGCGGGAAAAGGTTTTGCAGGTAGCTCTGCGAGGACACAGCTCGGGAGGCCAAGGCTTTGCTGAACAAATCGGTCACTGGACAGAGCCACGGGCTCCTCCTATTTGTCTTGGGGCACCGGGAATGCCGAAGAACCCTCTCGGCCGCAACCAACTATTTTCCTGTCCTCCGTCCCCCCCCCCCCTTGATAGCTGATTGACTTTCTCCCCAGATGGACAATGGCCTAATTTACAGGCAAGTAAACAGTCTCCTGGAGATGCCAGCCGCAGTATCTTTTCCGCACAGACAATATGGTGTTTGTTGGGGCTCAAATGCCAGTCCAGCGTGGGCCCCACACAACCTCCCACCCTGCTCGCTCCTTTCCCAGACTGTTTAAGAAAACACATTTCTGAGCACAAACGTGTAAATAAACTTAATTGCAAATATTTACTTGAAGAAAGTCTGAGAGTTCTGTGAGTATTGCGTGTGTGAAGAGGGAATGCGTTTTGAGTGCTAAGGCTCTGGACGGACACCGTATCTGTCACCTATCTTCAGAAACTGCTCGTACTCCAGAAGTTTTGGTTTTAAATCATGGCGAACATGGACTGGGCACTGCTGTGTGCCTGGGGCTCTGCCAAGTGTTTTTATGTGCATTAGCATTATCTTTTCATCTTTACAACTATCTTGTGAGGTAGGTAGGCGTGGCTTGGAGAGGGTAAATAGCACATCTAGTTAGTAAAGTGACCGGCCCAGGATTTGAGTTCTATCAGAGCCTGTGTTTCTCAACAGCGTACTCTCCAGCCTCCTAACTTTGGCTCCGGCACAGAAATAGCAAAATGCATTGCACACTGCAAGTGCCCAACAAATACAGTCAATGAAAGAATGAACGAATGAGTCTCAGGTGATATTGAGGATTAGCCCCAGGTTCACATTAAAACAGTAACGGGGGATATTGTTCTATTATATGTCAAGTCTAGCGGTCCGGAGAGCTCGTATTTGGGGGACAATATTTGTACTGAATAAAAAAAAAAAATCATTCCGAGGGTCTTCCTTTGATCTGCGTGAAGAATGTTCTTAATCCTGACAGCCCCGGACTACATTTGGCACATTTTGATGAAGCTGCAGGCAAGTTGGCTGAAGTTGCTGGCAGTGACTCCGGGAATCATTATCAACATAATTTCCTTTTTCTTATGACATGTAATCCCTTTCCTAGCCTAACACCCCAATCTTCCGACGACTCTTGATATTGGGAGCCTGCTGCTTTGAGTCATGCATCTAACCTCTGAGCACAGGCTTTCTCTGGAATGCATTCTGTGTTCACTGCCCTCTTTATTAGTTTTATAGCCACAGAGCCGGGTGTTTCTTCGGTGTCTTTGGATTGTGCACATCAGTCAGCCCCATACAAAGAGTGGTGTGGATTCTGGTTAGCACCTGAACTAACTTGAAGGATAATTTAGAGTTAAAGCATGGATGTTTATGAGACACATTGTTTTGTGAATGTTTGTGAAAAGAGAAAATGATTTCACGCGGTGGTGTTTGGAGTTACTATGAGATGAGACGGGCCGAGCACCCCAAAGTCCAGAAGTGAGGACGTGGAGAGGAGTTTTGGTGGCTGGCTCAGCTCTGATGGGGAGCAGGAGGGCCCTGGTCCACTTGTATTTTCCAGTGCCTCCACTGTCCTTTTGCTTCCTCCCTTGAGCAGCTGACTAGCCGTTGTCTGGGCCCATTCCACTGTTGCCCTAATGAAGAAAGAGTGCTGTTGGCCAGTGTGTTTTTCACCAGGAGGTTTAGTTAAAAGAGGTAATGTAAGTAGAGAGTGATTAAGAGAACTCCAGATCTATATGCTCTCACTCCTCTCTATCCATCATTTTCTGGAGTGTAGGTTTGCCAGCACCTCTTGCTTAACTGTTAGCAACTGTTTTCTTGCTTCCACTTATGTGGGTCCTCGTCCATGCAAACAGATTTCCCCCAACTCTGAGAATGGTGACCTTTAAAGTCTGCCTGAGCGATGTAGGAGCACTGCACATTTCACGAAGCTGATGTAAGATTTGTGTAGTACTTCAGAAAAAAACTGGAGGGGGGGGTCACATTGCATTTTCACAAGAGGCCCATTCAACAGCACAGGATATGGCGAAAATAAAACAGGATTGGGTGGGATGCATGTTTGGGTTCTCAGGGGGCTGAAATCAAAGAGGTGTGCAAACTCTTCTGCATAAATCCCTGCCATCCGCTTTGATAAACGAGATTATGGACTTGAAAGGTCGATTATATATTCTCAAGGAGAAATGCCAGGTTCTTGTTAATGTTTGTGCCTGACAGGATCTTAAAATAGACCAGAGTGAGCTAATCACATTGATGACCACGTATGGCAGTGGGGTAAGAGCTTAATACAGTTTTATTACCTCCTATGGGCAAATATTTGCCTCGTGAGACACACCTACTCCCCCCAGAATAGTCTATTGTAAACAACTGGCTCCCCTTTCACAAGAGCTGAAATCTTTATGATGTTTGGGAACGCCAGAACCAAAGGGTAAACAGCTTATTTGAATCTTGTTTTTCATCCAGGAATGCTCACCAGTTGATTTTCCCCTTCTTTCTTTATCGCTAACTATGCCCAAGGCGTGTTCTAGAAAACTAATATTGGCAAGAGTTCTGTTCACCCTTCCCAGTTATATTCCTGGGAATGACAAACGGTGGGTCTCAGAATTTCCCCGTGTAGTTCCAGCAGACTAGTCTCCTTCCATTTTTACCTGCCGTCTTGAAGCTGGGGAATTCCTTCAGAGGCTTAGATCTCTAATAGAAAGAGGTGGGAGTCATTTCTGGTCATTTTGCTCTCAGGATTTAAGCCTACAAGACTTGAGCCTGACCGTTTGTTTGCGTGGCTCATGGAGATGAAGTGAGTCTCTACCCACAAAGTGCGTTGTTCACAATCAAGTGGACACTAGGTGAATATCATCAATCCTAAATGCGTGCAGGTTGTGGGGCAATGTGACTCATCCAATTTTAATTATCTCCATGTGGCTCTTTTAATAGAGATAGGCATATTCAAAAGAGTGAGATTTTAAAAAATGGAGAGAAAACAGTATCTTTTTTTCCCCCTCAGGATGTGGCTAGATGTGTCTTTTGTGCATGTTCATATTAATGCTCACTTACAGGGTTACACTTGGGAATTATTCCAGACTACTTCATATCATTCCCATTGTCAAAACTAGTCTAAGCAGAGGAAAACAATTGCGGGCTAAACGGCAATCATCTGTGTTCCAGCCAGCCTTCAGAATTGGGAAGGCCTAGTTGATTCATATGTAACTTCTAAAATTTTGTTTGGCTTGTTAATCATGCTTAAATTCTATCAAAGGAAACATTGCTTTTGCCTCATTATAAGCCTCCTTTCAAATTGTTCTCATACTTTTGGAGCCATATTAGTCACCATTGCCATGTACCGACAGTCAGACTCAGAGTCACGTACCGTGGTAGGTCTAAGAAGTCATAGAACCTGCTTCCTCCACTGGGACCCTGAGGCCGTGTAAATAAATAAGTAGAATAAAATGTGGGAAGTACCTTAGAGGATGTGTGTCCAGAGCTACGTGGGTCACAAAAGAACGGACAGTCAGTTCTAACTGGGCTGGAGACGACCAGCAAGGTCTGTAGGAGGTGAAGCTTGAGCTAACCTTTGGGAAGACACGGAGATGTTCACTGGTAAATGGAAAGAGCTTTACAGAGGGATCTGGATGTAGACCCCACGTAAAGCCCTTTCTCTTACTGGCTGTGTGACTTTGTGAGAGCCTTGTCACTATTTTAGCCAAGTTTTCTCACCTGTAAACTGTAATACCTGCCTTACAAAATTGCTAGAAAGATTATATGAGGTATACATGAAAGCACTTTGACAAGTGGAAAATAGTCTTCAGATGTAATATATTCTTAGGGCACTAAATGTTTTTCTAACTTTCAAAGCATCTTTGAAGATAACTGTGCTTCTATGATGGGTGTGTATGTGTGTGTGTGTTTAAGATTTTATTTGTTTATTTGAGAAAGAGAGAATGAGAGAGAGCACGAGAGGGAAGAGGGTCAGAGGGAGAAGCAGACTCCCCGCTGAGCAGGCCTCGATCCTGGGACTCCAGGATCATGACCTGAGCCAAAGGCAGTCGCTTAACCAACTGAGCCCCCTAGGCGCCCTTGTGTGTGTGTTTTTCTCATGTAAGATATGACTGAGGGTGTATTTAAGTTGGGCCCAACTGTTGTCATAAGTAGAACCAAAAAATCTATTATGGTTTGACACCATAGGAGTTAATTTCACGCTCCTATAAGGGTCCAAAGTGAGTGTTCCTGGTCAGGAAGTGGCTTTCTTTGTGGATAGCTGTGTATCTAAAAAGCAAAGGAAAGAGATTCGGGGTAAACGTCTAGCAGTCTTTACCACTGTGGGTAGCTGTTTGTGTCTAATGTATGTACCTGTATATGCATATTTGCTTATGCTTCCGGCGGCACGGGGACACCTACCCAGGGCAGAAATCAGCGCAAACAAGAATAATCAAAGCTCCTCTTTTATAGAAGCAGTAATACGTGTTAGGTTTAGGAAAGATGAAAACCAGGGAAAGTGGCCCCAGCAGAGAAAGGCTTTTCCTATTTTGTGTGTAATGGCACTAAATCAGCCGGTAAAAGAAACAGACGCCAAGAGGGAGAGATTGGTAGGTGGGAGCACTACAGGGGAAGGCTTTCTGCAACCTTGTCTTTCAGGGTTTTATCACCACCCTCCCTCCTCTTTCATGTTTCCTCCTAACATCATTTCTGTTGGTTCATTGCTCCTTGAGAAAGTCTCTACTACCTCCCCCCAACTCAGGTGGTCCTGACCACCCAGGGCTCTAATGGCAAGAAAAGATCATGTCTTTTCCTCTCTACATGATGAATCTGCCAGATGAGCACGATTCCCAGGAATATCAATTATTTAAAAGCCTCCCTAGATTCCTACATCTAAGACAAAGGCAATCAATGGTTAGAGTTCTCGCTGTTTACGGCGTGGCCATTTGACAAACCTACTACTATTAGCACGCAGAAATCTTAGAAAGAGCCTCCAGATTCTTGAATGGCTCAGCACCTCACCCCATCTTGAGAGTGGGAAAGAAGACAAAAGCTACAACTTGCAGAAGGAAGGGGGAAACCCACAAAGAAGCCAACCTGACATTTATCAGTATTAGCTCTTTTGTTTTGGTGACATAACACACCATGTCAGTTCCTGGCATGCTTATTCTCTGGCTTGCCTCAAGTAACAACGATGCCAGTTACTAGAAATACAGAAGCTATAAATGGTAACTGATAATATTATGCATATTTTTAATGACTTGAAAAAGTGTTTTCAGAAAGCTGCCTTGGAGGCTCTAGTTTCAGTTCTGTAAATCAAGGGGTGATAAGACTAAGCCATGTAAATCTATGCTTTCTTGGGCTGGGATACCTCCAGCATCTGCCCAAGATTCTGGCTGAGCGCGAGGCAGCCTCTGGCCTTGTCTTTGAAACAGAAATTTGGGGGAAGCCCCAGAGGTGGGGGAAGGGCCGGTCTTGTCCTGAACTGCCACCAGGATTCAGCTGCTACGGGCATTGGCCTCCACGGACTGGATGAGTTTGGAGGCCATTTGGCCCTGTGGGCTGGGATGAAGTCAGCATTGGCGTGCCATTGTTGACCCCGATGATATGTGAGGATGAGAATTCATCAAGAGTGCCTGCCTTCAAATACTGCATATAAAACCCTTGATAAAAATGTTGCTAACGGTGGCATCAACGTCTTCATTTAAGCATTGGCATTGGTTTTTCTCCAGAACCCAGAAATACGTATTTCTTTCATAAACTTTTTGATGTGGAGAGCCTTCTCAAAGCATCTGAGAGCCCAAGTCTCTGTTTTGAGAGTTCGTGGGAAGTATCAAAAAGTTCTGGCCTTGACCATAGTAGCCTCTCACTTTCTTAAAAGCGAATCTGTGACCTAAATGCCACCTTTGATTAAGTTGATATAGTAGGTTCTTAGGGCACTAAATGTTTTTCTGACTTTCAAAGCATCTTTGAAGATAACTGTGCTTCTATGATGGGTGTGTAGGTTGTGTTAGTTAAGGTTTCTAACCAACTGGCACTTTTGTTCTGCTTCTGTGGGACCACCACTGATAGCATTGATATGATTTCTTCTTCTTTTTTTTTTAAAGGATCATTAGGATACCACTCCTCTTTCTCATCACCCTTCCTACATGTGTTACAAAGGAATAACCGACCATTTGGATTTGCCATGGTCTGAGATGATCAACTTTTCCATTAGTTGGTACGATGGAGAATCTAGACACTTTGGACATAAATAAAATTTCCATCAAAGTCAATCCGTTGTATTTTTTTCACCTTTACATATGAGGTAAATTTGAATATCTTGACAGTAAATTCCACTAAGATACTTTGCAGAGACTATAGGAATTTTTGGCTAGAACAAAGTCAAGGATTAAATTACTTACATTAGCTTTGAGAAAATCAGATAAATTTCCTATTTAGAAACAATACAGGAAAAGCTTAATTTCCGTAAAATTTACCCAGAATTGAAAATATTTTAGCTTTAAAAAAAAAAGGCAAATTTTGTAACCCTTCATGGTCTGTGAGAGGAAAAATCTGGTGGAGGATATTCAGGCCTATGTCTTTTCGCCTTCTGCCCCTTGCATTTTTGGCGTCTTACTGTGGGGCAACCAAAAGTTGATGGAATTCAAACTCGAGCTATTTTGCTACTTGCTAGCAACTCTGGACAAAAAATGGGTGGGGAAAACATTTGAAATCAATGATTTAAATAAAAATGTTAGGTTATATGGATTTAACGTAATTCTTCCATCCCTGACTTCTTTAATCCCGTAAGAATCAGCATGGCCAGGGAAACTTCCAGCCTTGAAGGGACACTTGAGGCTGCCTCTTAGTGAAGCCGCTCCCCAGCATGGTGGACATAGCATCACCCCACGGGCAGCTCTCGCTGTGGAAATCACTCACCTCCTCGCTTCCTCGGCTGCTCCCCTGTAACCCTACTCGCATTTGTAGGTCTCATCTTCCTAAGTATTAAGTCTCTTGAGGTTGGGACCTGTCTTCAGTCTGTTTTCTATTTATTACAGGCTCCTTGTACCTATAGTGGTTGTTCTAAAAATGTCTGCTGGATGAACAAATGAAGTTGGAAACTCATGAAGTTTTCCCTTGCCCCTTGATTTTTATCTTTTACCCATATTCAAACCTTACAATCTGCCCTTCAAAAAAGAGCATATTACTTTTTGTTTTCCTGATTAGTAGAAAGGGGAAAATTTTTAAAAATGAAAAGATGCAATAAAACATCAGGTACAAACTTATGCCCAAATGATGTTCACTGTTATTATTTGGTATTTTTCCCAATAGTGCTTTTTCTATGAGCACGCATGTGCGTGTGTATACACACTTGTTTTTGGAGGGGTGGGAGTATGTTTTATTGCATTCACGGTTTTTGTGCCACTTTTTTCACTTAGTTACAAATTAACATTTTACCCATGTCTTGAGACATTCTTGGTTGTATTATGTTCCATCATAAGAATATACCATAGTTTATTACTTAGGTTCCCTTTCAATTTGCAGAGCCATCTCAACCTAACTGAAGCAAAACACGAAGGGGGACTATTTATTATCAGGTGACATAAAATGTACCACAAATGAACATAATCCAAGGCATATAATGATAAGTGCCAAAGTCAGGGTGACTATATGAAGCTGTAAGAAGAGATTATCTCTGTCTGGGCAACCAGAAAGGGGGATGGTATTCGATCTGGGCTCAAAGGAGAGGTAAAAGTGATAATGACTTACATATTTTAAGGACTGACTAGGTGATACATTATATTAATAATTTTACATAGATTATCTCATTTATTCTTCCAAAACTTTGCTCTTCCCACTTAACAGTCACAATGTAACATTTTCCCAATGCTTCATGACATTTTTGGTTATATTATATTCTAATACTTGAATTCCATATATTCCATCATATGAATACATCATAATTTATCTACTAATTAGGCTCCTTTTAAGTTGCAGAACCAACTCAACCTAACTGTTGAAGAGAAGCAACCTTATTACGTGTATTAGAAAGTATTTTCATTCCCATTTCACAGATGAGAAAACCAAGGCTTAGAGAAGTTATGTAAACTTGCCCATGTTCAGTTAGGATTTTGACATGTACCAAGGAGGAATGGGGCCAACCTGGGTTGGGGGCGGGGCAGAGGGAGGCAATTTACCAAAATGAAAAGCCATCACCAAAGCATTCAGTAGCTACATATGTTTGTACAATGTCACAGTGAGGCTGTTCCGTGGGGTGTATTTCGTTAGGACCTGCCAGATGGAGAAGACAGGAAATAACTACCTTTCACGGTGGCTCTTTCATGTGGTTCCTTAAACAGCCATCTGTGCTACCCATTGCAAGGAACTGAGGATTTCAAGTCTTCTCTTGAATCTTCTGTATGACAGTTCTCCCATAACGGCTCCTAAGTCAAAGATCAAAGGCCACCAGACATTTTAACATAGAGCCAACTTTTAATAAAATGATTTCTCTTCGAAGAGTGGTAGTTTAGGTGTATGTATGCATATACACATACAAAACAAAAATTTGAGCTCATTGCTATCTTCTAAAACGTGATGCATAATCTACGATAAAAGTACGAGTGTTGGTCAAACTAATGGGCTCTGATGAGCTGGTTCTCCCCATTATCTACCGAGGACAAAAACATCTGTCTAGGACAAACGTGTTTAGGACTTTGCAGAAAGCCCTCAACACCTCTCCTGGCTCGTTCTTGCCTCCTTGCATCATAACTCACAATGCACATGGGAAAGGTCTAATTTCTTAGTTTGCCTTGGCTCACTTGTTGCATGCAGGGAGCCACCAACTGGAGGCGGCAGCCCCCAGGGCTGTTGGAATGGCCGCAGTGGGTCTGTCTTTGAAGTCCTACCCTGCAGTTATCTCTCATTGCACCAGGCGGGCTGTGAGCAAGCCCGTTGCATGCAGCTGTCACCATTTAAGCCAGCAGGCGTTTGAAGATGTGCCGCCCCCCACCCCTTGTGAGGGAAGACAGAATAGAACAAAGTGTGGTGTTCCCATGAAATCGTTTGAATGCTTGATAAGAGTGTGAGTCTGCACCTTTTCCCCTTGACGGAGGTGAGGTGGTTGAGGGGAGGGGGTCAGAGAAGAGACTAAGGCAGCGCTACCTCCTCTTTGCCAAAGTCCAACGCCAGTAGCTGGAGCTGCCCCCCACGCCCCGCCCCCCACGTGTTGCCACCGGGTCCTGATGGCCAAACAGTTTGCATATGGAAGAGATGGTGGGGTTGACCCAGGGAAGAAGGAGGGAGGGGAAGGCGGGGCTCAGAATTGCTGGAGGATTGGTCACACGGGCCTCTCTCCACGCATGGTTCCCTCCACTTCCCCTCTGTGTTCAGAGCACAGTCGAGACCCCAAATCCTCACGCTGCTGGTGAACATATGTCCTAAATGAGCGGTGAGATAATGTTGCAGCGCGTTGAGGCAATAAGCCTCGGCTGTGGGTTTTTTATTTCCTCACCATGTCTTTATCACTTGACAAGTGCCTTGGTCTGTTTCACCCCTGGAGTGTGAGCTAGGACAAATTTTTGCCACCTCTTTTCCTCACTCCCAGGTCTCCTCTCTCAAAAGAAGAAGACCGTCTTTCCAACGAGAGTGGCTGCCCCAGACCTCCCAAACAGCTCGTCAGAAACGCTTCCCTTTCTGGGTTGGTTTCTCTGTTGCGGCAAATACCACACATGAAGACCTGGCGCTGGGCTTCTGGAGAGCAACTCTGTGTAACAAAACTACTTACGGATCCAGGCGGGGTGCAAGGCTTGGGCGATGAGCTGGAGGCACTGCCTTTTGCTTTCACTGACCATCTGTCCCCCTCGGTGAGCCACCCTCTCTGCTGACTTCACAGACTAGCCAGAGCAACCGAGAAGCAAAGTGCTCATTTTTCCAAACAAAAATGCAGACAGTGAGAGAGCCTGTCTAAGCGGGGTTACAAATTGCTGTCAGGCCTGGGTGGGGAAGTTGGCAGTCAGGAATGGAGCCTCAGGTTCCCTGCCACTGGAAGGAAGGGGAAGCGGCCTGTAACTCACACTGGAAGGACAGTGGAGGAATTCCTGGTAGAGAAACGTCCGCCTCTCTCTGCATCTGCAGACACCATGTGGCTGGCCCCATGTGGCCTTGGAGATTACATAAAGGGTTGGAAAGCTCGAAGTCTTTGTGCAGGATAAACATCTTCCTTCTGCCACCAAAGTGGTAGCAACTGTGGTTCGGGGATTGGAGGTTTCGAAACAAAACTAGGCCAGCGCCGTTGGCATTGCATTGCCTCTGAGAAGGTACCATCAGCTCTCGTCACACACCGATTTTCTAGTCTGTGGATGACCCAGACCTTTATTCTTCCCTTCACATTTGGCAGAGTCAACAAAACAAAAGGAGAGCTGGACGATTTTTCTATTTGTAAACACTTCATAGAAAAGGTTTGGTGGCAGAAACGATTTGAGCTACTGATCAAAATGAAGTTTTCAGACTATGGGTGCCTGGAAGTGGCTTTGCCCTCTTGAAGAGAGGTCTGCGGGGGATCAAAACGCTTGACCAAGCAGGTTCCCGGTCTCCCCACTCCTCTCAGCTTAAGTCACCGTGAGGCCAAGAAGAGGGGTAGGCCTCTTTCTGTTTTAGCATTTTCGGTCCTCAGAGGGATCCTGGGTCCTCTGTCAAAGCTCTGGGCAGCATGAGGTAGGGGGGGATGCTCTCACCACAAAGCTTATCATGGTCTTGGTGAAATAACCTTCAGAGTTAAGAAGTACTTTGAGGGTTAGGACCACCCAGGATGAGTAACTGTCTGGACATGTTGACTCCATTTTTTTATATGGGGGATTGAGGAGGCTACAAGGCTGTTTCTTAGGAGAAATTACCTGTAGATTATGTGTCACCCTGAAGCCTCATACCCTACTGACCTGGTGAAATGAATTCGGAAGGGGACTGTGTCATGCTTCAGTGGGCTCTAGGCTCTAATCTCTCCCTCACACACTTCGGTTCCATCAGCTATGTCAGAGTTGAGCCAGGAGAGTTTGGGGGAAAAAAATCTGCTTTTGAATTTTAGACTTGCCACTTGATGGGTGTTATTTATCTTTCCTGAGATGCAGTTGCCTGATCTGTAAAACTGCAACAATCATGTCTATCATAGAGAACTGGTGAGTGAGATAAATTAGATAAAACTTGTAGGGTATCTAGCACCATGCTGGGTGTATCATAAACACCCGACAAGTGTAATCTCCTCCTTTTTATTCCTTATTCCCCCGTGCCCAAGATCAATTAAGAAAAGGCACTGACAGGGGCACCAGAATGGCTCAGTCGGTTAAGCATCTGACTCTTGGTTTTGGTTCAGGTCATGATCTCAGGGTCATGAGATTGAGCCCCGTGTGGGACTCCACACTCAGCGCAAAGTCTGCTTGAGATTCTCTCTCCCTCTCCTTCTACCCCTCCCCCTACTCGTTCACTTTCTCTTTTTTGAAATAAATAAAATCTTGGGCACCTGGGTGGCTCAATTGGTTAAGCCTCTGCCTTTGGCTCAGGTCATGATCCCAGGGGCCCGGGATCGAGCCCTGCATCAGGCTCCCTGCTCAGTGGGGAGTCTACTTCTTCCCCTCCCTCTGCCTGCCACTCCCCCTGCTTGTAGCCTCTCTCTCTCTATCAAATAAATAAACAAAAAAATCTTTAAAAAAATAAATAAATAAAATCTTTATTTAAAAAAAAGAAGAAAAGTCACTGACGTATGGGTTTTAGTTATTTGAGACATAAACCGGAGGGTCAAGATCAACTGGAAGATCCATCTGAGAGGAAAAGAATGGGTGCTACGCCTAAAGCCACCCAATAATGTCCTGGGCCTGACATCCAGCTCGTGCATGTGAAGCAGAGCTGAATAAGTGGCTCATGGTGGCCTTGCTAGCAGGTGGTTTTTAATGGGAGTTGGTCAACTGCATAATCTGATGACTCAGTATGGACGGTGTCAAGTTCAGGACACACTATCTGGTCCACTGGGAAGAGGGTAGATTTGGAAAGGGGGGCAGCCAGAGACTCATCCCTGGGGAAATGGGGTATGAAGTAGGACTCATTCATAGGAGAAAACAGGGAGGAACCTCACTATTGAGGAATTTGAAATCCCCCAAGCAGAGCAATTCTGACTCTATTAATGATCTAGGACTTCCAAATTAACCCTCCTCCCACCACCACACACATAAGTATGAAATAAGGGAGCTAAGGCTAACTTATAATATGTAGAAAAACAACTGGGGGTTTTATTTGCCTCAGTACAGGTCAACAGTGTGATGTGGCTAGAAATCCTAGGTAGCATTAATATTAATAGAGAATCCCATCTGGATCTAGAAAGAAGGAATATAGCCTTTCTAGTCCTGCTTCACTGGGGTGTGCAGAGACCACTGGCCATGGCAATAGGTGAGCAATAATGGTGGTGAGGGGACAGGAAATAGAACCATCTGAAAAACTGTTGGAGGAAGTAGGGAGGCTTTAAAAAAAAGGAAAAATACCATAAGAGTTCATAATAACTATCCTCCAGTATTTGAAAGACTCTGTCATCAGTCAGGGCTGGCGGTTGCTAGCAACAGAAAATGTCTCTGGCTGTCTTAGTCAAAAAAGGGATTTGTTGGAAGGGTATTGGGTGACCTGTAGGATTATCAGAAGACTGGAAAGCCTGGTGGGGGAAACACTGCAGAGCCAAATGAGGCAGGCAGCAGAGGACAGACTGTGGGTATGCTGTAAGAACCATCTAGCTAGGTGCCACCTGGTTCTACCTCTACTACACGCTGTGGCCACTGCTGCTGGGCCCTTCTCCATTTTCAAAGATAGTTCTGGAGTGTGCCTGCCTCTCCCATCCTCTCTCATATTAAAAATACTACTTAGAGCTTCCAATTGGCTATATGACCATGTGTTGGCTGTTTGGGGATGAGTAGAGAAAATGTCTCTACTCATGTCTCCTTCTCTTCCATGGTGGGGAGGAGGGCTCTGTCTCCCTCAAAGACCCACACCATGAAGGAAAATTCCAAAAAAAGAAGAATTAAGATCTGCGCAGACATGAATAAAAAAGTAAGACAAGCAAATGGACACTACAAAGTAGCAATGTGTGATTACTTGCATAAAACCCTAGGTGGTAGGAAAAAGATCAATAAGTATATGCAATTGAGAAAAAACTCAAAATATATCAAAATATGTTGCTAATAATGGCACCTGGGTGGCTCAGTCGATTAGCATCCAACTCTTGATTTTGGCTCAGGTCATGATCTCTGGGTCGTGAGATTGAGCCCCACATCAGGCTCCACACTGCGCGTGGAGCCTGCAGAGCCTGCTTCTCCCTCTCCCTCTGCTCCTCTTCCTGTTCTCTCTCTCTCTCTCTCAAATAACTAAAAATAAATAAATAAAAATATTTTTAAAATATGTTGCTAATAAACAAAACTGGGCGGCGCCTGGGTGGCTCAGTTGGTTAAGTGACTGCCTTCGGCTCAGGTCATGATCTCAATCAGGGTCCTGGGATTGGGCCCCGTGTTGCGCTCCCTGCTCGGCAGAGAGCCTGCTTCTTCCTCTCCTACTCCCCCTGCTTATGTTTCCTCTCTTGCTGTCTCTCTCTCTCTGTCAAATAAATAAATAAATAATCTTAAAACAAAAACAAAAACAAAAACAAAAATTGGGCCAACATGATTGAGTTGCCTTTGGTGGTACTGAGTTCCCCACTCCTTGGTGAAAAATTTCCTCTGTAATAATAAATATCTATACTAAATCACCCAGTCATAAACCAAACTATTTATTTCTAAATTATTCTGTCTACATTGTGACAAAGATGGAGAATATTCTAGAAACTCTCCTGTGGATTTTGATATTTCTACTCTTAAACCCTAGACCTCGAGATAATTCGCATGTGCTTGGGTACAAGTATGGAAAAAGCTATGGATCCCTTGACATTTTCTAACAGATTTGGAGGATGGGGGGTGGGGGAGCGGATGGTGAGCGTCTGTTTCCTCCTTCCCCAGAAGACTAAGTCAGTCGTCTCATCCAGGCACAGGCAGGTTGGAAGATGGGAAGCTGTTGACTACTAAATGGGTCCCTAAAACCTCCAGCAGACTGGTAGTTAGAAATGGGCTGGGGGTAGAGGAAAGGGAGAGAGAATACTTCTGATGCCAGGATCGACTTCCCACCTTCCCGCCACTTCCCACCTCCGAAGGGAGGCACCGGTGGCTAATTGCACCTGGCGCCCAGGGAGCGACATCTGGGGTCACTAATGTTTGGCCATTCCTCTGCCCAGTTCCTTTACTTTGTGTGCTTGGGTCAATTTCTTCTCTGTTGCCCATAAATATTTACAGCTCCTACATGCCCTTGCAAATTGGATTAATCTTAGCATATTTCTGGGACAGAGACGCCCCTGTCCAGCCTTAGTCCTGAGGAATAGGCTGAAGAATTTTTTTTTTATGTCTTTATACTGAGTGAGTTCAAGGAGAGAAAGAGAAGAAGGGAGAAAGATGGAAAGCAAATATTAAAAATTTCGAAATGTAAGACAAATGTCAAAGGAGATAAGAGCTCAACATTTGGGGAACAAACTCGGGGAAACGGGGCTTGTGAAAGGATGGTATCAGTACCCAGGTCAGGGTGTGAAGAGATTGGGTGAGTCCAAAAATAGATTGTAGCATAATCTCAGTTCTGGAGAATGATGTCAATTAATTTAAACCTTTTTCTGCAGGTAAGGGATGAAGGAGATGCCTTGCAGTCTTTACAACATTCAGGAAGTGAAACCCCAGATAAAGAAGTTTCTGAGTAAGGTTATTAGTGTGGGTAATTACCATAATCATTCAAGTTTTATTTAGATTCATATGGTATCTTTGGTAATGGAATTTTAAAGCAGTTGAACTGCCAGGCACTCCTTCCTTGCAAATTTTAAACTGCCTGAGGTTTCTATCTTTTCAGATATTCACCATTTTCTGTTAAGAAAATGCCTTCCCTGAAATGTTGCCTGTTAGGGAAATTTATCTTTTCCTTCAGTCTTCGCAGGAATGCAGGCGATTAGCCACGGAGCCCTTCTCTGTCTAGCACCAGGCATCAGTCTCCCAGCCACGCGGAGGCTGTTTGAACGGGACCACAGAATAATCTTCAGAAGAAAACCCAAGCTCACGCAAGTAGCGGCGGCCCATTGTGCAGAGTTAAAACACGCTGGATGGTGTCTGATTGGTGGCAGGGAGGTGTGGTGTTAATGACAATGGGGGGCAGTGGTAGTGGCAGAGAGATTGGCTTCCATCTCCCCTGAGCCTTGGTAATTAGTATTCCCTGTTACATCCTAATTAAAGACCCCAGGTGTTTTAAAAACGTTAAGTATTTTTGTTTTGTTGGCAGGAGAAGACCTTTAAACCCTTTAAATCTAAAAAATAAAAAATAAATAAATACAAGAAACCCCTTTAAACCTAAACATTATGGGGAACTCCAATATATAAAACAAATAATAATATCTAAAATTTATATAGCACTTTTCATGTACCAAGTTTTATATACTGATTTATTTAATCCTTGTAATACCCTGTAAAAATATTATTGTCATCCTTATTTACAGGTAAGGAAATTGAGGCGCAGAAAATGTAAGTGACTTGTCCAAGATCCCATGGTGGTAATTAGTGGGGCTTGTGAGTTGAACTTGGACAGTCTGCTTCGTGCTTACATGGGAGTGGAGGACTCTCTTGGCTCTGGTCTTGTCCCTCTCCTTCTGTTCTATGGAATTCCTTGGGCTCTATGAAACACAGTTCCAAAAGCTGCTCACACAGAAAACTGTAAAGAGAAGGGAACTCTCTTCTTTTAGGGATGAGGAAATTGAAACCCAGAGAGGTAAAGTGACTTTCCTAAGATCTCACAGCCAACAAAACGGTCACTCACAGCCTCTTCTTCATGTTAGAGATTCACCAGATTTTCTCCTTACAGGCACACTTTGTGTATTTCCCATTGAGAAAAATGCCTTGAGGGCATGTGAGAGTATCCTGAAGAGAGTTTAGATGGATGAAGGAACCCAATGAGCATCAAAATGATCAAAGAGCAGCTTGGGGAAAAAAATCCAAATTAATTAAATTGTGTCTTTCCTTTCCTCCTACTAATATGAAGCTCAGAATAAGGCGAGGGAAAATGAGACCCAAGTCATAAATTGTCATCACTCATTTACTCCACAAATAATGACTGAGAGGCTATTATGTGTCATGGACTGATCACATGCAGGAACATACCATGTTTCACCTACTAGGTGCAGGCACACAGTGGAGAATAAGTCAAGTTCCTGCCCTCTTAGAACTCACGTTCTAGGCTTGGTGGGAAGACCAATTAATTTTGCATGGAGATGGTATTTAGAGGGCTTAGAGCCAGTCTGTACCTTGGCCAGCTGTCTCATGGCTATGGGCCATCAGTCACTGGAAGACCAAGTGACAGGATGGATGGCCTAGAGAAAATCCATCACTATTTCTCAGATGTTTTTGTCTTCCTCATGGTGAACCATTAGGGGATTTGTTTAAAAGATTTTTACCTTAACAATTTTAAGCTCTGTGGTTCATTTCATATTTGTATAGTGAGTACATGTAACATCCCTTATTTCCATGGAAGCATATAGAAATCTTTCAGGAACTGATAGCATCTTTTTCTGTCTACTAACTCGTTAGGCGATGGCCTATTCCCATGGATGAAAAATGTAATACTTTGAAATTTTTAAATCATTTCTAGAGCTTGTGGATGATAGAAACTTTAGTAACAGAAGTGTGATGATTAGTAATGTTATATTTTTATGTGGACTAAATGATAATATATATAACTATGTGATCATTCAACAAATATTTATTGAACAATTTTGTGTTAATTTGGAAGCTTTTGATTGCAGGTAACTGAAACTCAAGGTAGCTTAAAATAAAGATCATTTGTTGGTTATATAACTAACAAAGGGTTATTTCAAGCTTCAGGATGGGCTGATCAGGGCTTTGTTTCTTTATTATTATTATTATTTTTATTTAAAGGTTGTATTTATTTATTTGACAGAGCAAGAGAGCACAAGCAGGTGGAGCAGCAGAGTGAGAGGGAGAAGCAGGCTCCCTACTGAGCAGGGACCCCTATGCAGGGCTTGATTCTCAGGACCCTGAGATCATGACCTGAGCTGAAGGCAGACGCTTAACGGACTGAGCCACCCAGGGGCCCCAGAGCTCTGTTTCTTTAAACTTTTCTCAATGCTGGCTCTCCTCTGGGTACTGCCTTTATTCTCAGACTGGTTTTCCTTCTCATAGAAAAATGGCTGTTTTATTTTAAGGCTCATATCTGCACACCACTGTGTCTAGAGTAAGAAAGCATTTCTCTCCTAATCAGCAAATGAAAGTCTGGGCTTCACCCACTAGACTAACTTGGGTCACGTGCTTT
Source organism: Zalophus californianus (assembly GCF_009762305.2). NCBI lineage: Eukaryota > Metazoa > Chordata > Mammalia > Carnivora > Otariidae > Zalophus > Zalophus californianus. The sequence continues at coordinate 88,994,343 of NC_045596.1, forward strand.
CTCTAAACTAACCACGGTGGGTAGGAAATTTGTGTTATACTGATTGGTCTAGGCTATTTAGGGTCTGCCCCTGGAGTTGGAGGAGAGGTGGACAATTCCATACAAACCGTACAGCTGCTACCCAACAGAGACGTAGATACTGTGAGGCAACTCAATTTTGCTTCAACCTACCATTTGCCAGGCACTGTGCTAGGCTTTGAGGGGATCACTGTGGACCATCCAGTCTAGCCGAACACCCATAAGCAGATCTTTAAAACATTCATAGCACAACTTTGGGATTCTTAAAATATGAGGTAGGGCAAAACTCCAAATTACTCTCCTGATATTTCTACAACGATTGCCTAGTCTCCAGGGCACAGTGAAGGAATTGAATCAGGAGTCAGAGGGCTTGTTCATTTACATCCCAAGAAGTAGATTTTGTGTATGAAACCCAGAATTAGAGGAGGCACAACCAGTAGGTTCACTATGGGGATTTATAATCTTCCTATTAGACTCCCCTTTAGATTATCAGTTGGAAGCAATTAAGCTCCCAGACTAGAAAGAATATATTTAAATACTTAGGTAAATTGAACTAAAATAATTGATTTAGGTGATTACATTGTGCACTGAAGCAAGTGTAAGCAGCATGGTGTATGGGAAAGAGGAGAAGGAAAGTTGTCTGGAAATAGAAGTAACAAGTTGTGTCTGCTGAGTTTGCTGGCTTAGCAGCCTGCACGTGTGACAGGATGGTCACTGGTGATCCTCCATGACATTAAGGCTGGAAGTAGGGATAAGAGCTACTGGAGACATCCTGAAAATTCCATTCCTCATACTCGGGGGTATGCAAGTTCTATCTACTCACTAGGAATGAATTGTATCCTTCCCTGAAGCATGCTGTATCCCTGAAAATCTTTAAATTGCTGTCTGAGCAACACTTGTGAGCTGTATTTTATAGATTTCTAAATTACATGATGCTATAGCATAAACAGTGATCTTTGTCTTATTCACAGTTTTAGCAAAGACTGACAGAAAGCACATGAAGTGGGCTCTAGGATGATCATATCAAGGCTTATTCAATGAAGCTCAGTCCAGTCCAGTCTCTGCCTTTCATCTACTATTCCATTCACTACCACTGCCACGACACGCACCAATTGTTCTTTGCCTTATGTTGGGATCCTTTGTCAACTTCGAGAGAACTGCAAAAATGTGAAAAATTAGGTATTGAGGTTGAAAGAGAAGAATCAAGTTTATGCTGTGTACATTTCATTACGCTTATTTTAGAACAAACTCTGCCTTTTCCCAATGAACCATAATGATAAAATAGGTAACATGGAAAGTTTCCCTTTCTCTATGTCTGCCATGACATCGGCAGGGGTGGGTAGGTGATAGTAGACCTTAGATGACTTAGTTGAGCTAGAAGGAGAAATCTTCTTACAGAGGGCAACAGGGTGCATTTCACTGCGAGGGTCAGATCCCATAATCCCTTAGTTAAGAGAACAATGGATGGCCTCAGAGGCACAAAGGGATAGCATTCTGCCTATTAAATGTGGTTCTGCATTAATCTAGAAATTCTTTGTTGATAACCAAATGTGTAGCAACCACATTTAAATTTCAGAACACTACAATCAGATGTGTTTAAATAAAGAAGAAAAAAAGGGACCCAAAAGCTATTAAGTGGAGCCTTTAAAGTCACGGGTAGGTGCTATTTCAAAACAAACATGTCAACTCTATCCCAGTTAAAGTAGATAGAATCCTCTAGTCTCTTCAGGAGTTGTACTTGGAATATGAAATAGGAATTTTGTTTAGGGTTCTCCAGGTGTGATGTTTTAAAAAATTTTTGCAAATACTATTTTCAATGCAGTTACGTTTCAACAGGGCAGTGGGGGAAGCCAAGTTAGGTTAACAGATCGACCATAGAGAATTCAAGAGGGTCCTTTGCAAGGTGAGAGGGAGTCTGTGGCTTTATCATGTGGTTGTGTGGCTCCCCCGAGTTGCTCTGCCTGTTTTGCAGGGGTTTGTGGTGTATTCACTGACACTTCGGTGGCTGCAGGGCTGAGGCTGGCTCTTCTGCGGGCTCAGCCCGCTTGGCACGCGCTCAGCTCTGGGAAGTCCACGCTGTTTTACGAAGAGCAGGTGGGCGAGAAAGCTCAACACTGCAGGGCACATTGTGCAGCTGTGAGAGGTGGAATTCCCCTCAAAAGGATCGGCACTGCTTTGAACATAAATTCGTCATTAAAATGGAAGGATTTCTGAAGCGGTAGACGAACACAGGGCTTGATTGGTTTCGAATTAACTCTTTGTACTCATCTTTCATTCATCCTTTAACAGAATGTCTCTGCTTCTTCCAGAGAGGTAACGCAAATAATCCTTGACATCTTTTCAAGGAGGAGAGGGCAATGTTGGAGCACTTAGGCTGCATCTGCTTTCCATTCCCCCGCGTCTTGCGGGTCTCCCGCGAGCGCGCGTGCACGGCAGGGAGGGCCCGGGGCTGCAGTTCCAGCACCCTGCTTGACTGCACGTGCAGTATTTCGAAAATGCTCAGGGCTGTGCTTCTCCCTGGAAGGAGGGCCGAGGCATCTGCTGCGGGCCACAGCAAGGTGCGGGTGTTGATAGTTGCTCCTCCTTCCTTCTTGCCTCCCCTTTTCTCCCCCCTTTCCAGGTCCCTGCTCTTCCCCGGGCTCTCTTCCTCCCTCCCCACAGCCGGGGAGGTAAGAATGGCCTTGCTTCTGTTCTTCTTGCTACTAACGGTAAAGCCTGTTCTCTGTCCTGGGGAAAGCATCTGATAACACCGTTTTCTCCAAGGGAGTCTATTTATGTATCTGTTAAAAGTGTCTTTCACCCACGAATCCCATAAACAATTAAACGCAGAGCAGGCTAGCCCGTGGAAACCTTTCTGGCTACTTAAGTGAAGTTTCCTAATCCTTTTCTGCAGCAACCCGGACCCAAGCGCTGGGGCCCATTCATCTGCTGTGGCTCCTGAAGCACTTTGATCTCAGGCCTTCATTACAGCTCATTTCAGCATTAAGGATGATCTGAATTCATGAGCTCTTCCCTTTCTAATAAGTGCCATTCATATCCATCCTCAGGAGCCACCACAGCTCACGGAAAACTGGTTCAAACCACACGCAAGAGAATAATGGACCAGCTTCAAACACCAGTGAGAAACGGGGGTTTTATTAGCCGAATGAACCTTTGAATGAGAGGCTTCATTAAACAGGGGAGTCTCATTTTCAGGGCGCTGTTAAATCCACCAATTGCCACTCTGCGATTAGTAAGTGTGAGTCTTTCACTTTTTTCAGGTGGGAATCCTGAGATGGGGAAGAGGCAGCGCCCAACTGTATCCAAGCAGGGCTAGAGTTGATTTGGGGTTCATTCGGCTTCATAGATTTTGAAAACCAGGGATGCTTTTACATGGCTTCCCTGTTTGATTTGTCTGGAGTGAATTGTGCCACTCCTAAAAAGGACTTACTCTTTTTTCAATTTCCTCTAAAAAAAAAAAAAGAAATTTAATTTGGATTCAGATAACACCCTTATAACTTCTAAAGCTGTCGAGCAAAAAGAGGAACAGATAATTAGAAGATGACAGGAGCCAGCACAAAGCCAAATGGAGGAAAAGACAGGCACACAGTAAGGTGGCAAAAGCCACCACCTAATCCATCAACAGCCTTCGCTATAATTATGTTTTGCTCTGGCTTTAAACTGGTGAAAGCACAAAGGAGGCACTATTAAAGTCTTAATTCCTGCAAGAGAAAGCTCATCCTGTATAACAGCACGCAGTGTGCACCAAAGGGGTTCCACAATTAGCGCTGTGGCAAATTGTAATTTAGCACTTAGTAGGAGCATTCAGCAACACGGCCAAAATAAAGGGGAAAGAGTAGGTAGCCTTTGGTTGAAAGGTCCCTTAGAGCTCCTAAGTAGCATTCCCTGCTACTGCTCTGTTGGTTCATTTTCTCCCCACCTCCCAATCTTCTGGACCCTTCCCCCACCCCCCACCCCAATCCATGTCCCCGGGCCCCCCTGCCCCTCCCATCCAGGCCTTATGAATGTGGCTTTCATGAAAGGTGGCTGAGGGGGCACCACAGGCCAAGCCTTCCTCCTTGGCAGAAGGAGGCATGGTGTGGCAACAAGCTTGCAGAGGTAACCTTGAGAAAAACAGGTCTAAGGGGATGGAACCTCCACGCACGTCTGCGCTGGCACCACCCAGTGCGCCCGGCTCCGCGGTGGTTTCAGTGGTGCTTTCGCAGGTTTCGGTGGGTCAGCCCTTCAGCCTCTCTCCAGGGGACCTCACGATTCAAATGGCCGCCCCCGCCCATCACCTTCACTCCTGTCAGTACACGGTGAGAGCTCGCATTTTGAAATTAGTGGCAGGAAGAGGAGCCTTGAGAGCCCCTTCACTGAGCCTTTCAATTAAGGCTACTGATTAGATCCTAGATTCCCTTACCACATAAAAAAGAGTGAGGGTTCTCTCACAGGAACGGTTGTTTCTCCCCGCTGTGGCCCAGCCTGATGTTTTTAATTTTGCCCGGGCTGCGGAAGCGAGTGCGGCCGCTCCACGGCTGCTGCGGGAGCCGACACCGAGCAGCCAGGATGCCCCTTCCCCCTGGGGCCCTGCCCCTCCGTCAGGTCTCAGGAGCACAACTGACCCTTGAATGCCTCAGGAGCCCCCTGCGGAGCTGAAAATCCAGGTACGACATTGACTCCCCCCAAGCTTCACTATTAAGAGCCTCCTGTTGACCGGAAGTCTTACTGATAATAAAGAGTCGATTAACACATAATTTGTATGTCATACATATTACATACCGCTATATACAGAGAGTGTATACTCTTACAATAAAGTAAACTAGAGAACAGAAAATGTCAAAAAAATCATAAGGAAAACATATTTATAGTACTGTGCTGTGTTTATCAAACAAAATCTGCGTGTGAGTGGATGGCGCAGTTCAAAGCCCTGTTTGTTGTGCAAGGATCAGCTGCGGCATGATCCCCACACATTTTGTCTCTGCGAGTGAATCAGTGTCGTTACAGCCAGGCCCCCTTAGACAGAGCTATCACTTGGTCAGAGTTCGCCCTCACTTCTGCCCCGTGAAGATTGGGAGCAGCCATTTGGGCCAAGACTTACACGTCTTTGCCCTACTATTAGTTAAGGGTGCAAATAATTTCTTTTTCTTTTCTTTTCTTTTTTTTTTACAACTGGTTTAAAGAAAGAATACTAAGACATTTGTGTATCTTTGGTGACAATCACTAGAACAAGCTGTTCCTTCTCCTTCTCTCTGTATAAGTCTTGCCATGAGACTTCTTTGCTTCTGGGACATTCTCTGCCTAAATTTGTGTGTCTGTAGTCCTTGCAGGGCAGATATGTTAGAAATAGGGTTGTCACAGGGGCCAAATATTAGACCAAAACTGTGGAGTGCAAACTAGTGAATTTGACCCTGAATAGAAAGTCAGTGAACCTAGGTTTTTAACTGTTGCTCTGAGGCCTGAATACTTCGGTTTGACTCCACACAGTTTATATTCATGAAGAATTACCAGAACTTTTTCTATTTTTGCTATGTAGACCTGTTACGCTAAGCCTGAATGATTAATTCTTTAAATTGACCACAGTGCGCTAAGAGGGTTTATGAGCAAAGGAACCAGTATACTCAGATCTTTGTAACTCATGATGCTGGAGAAGTTGAAAGGACCACTTTTTCCAGTTCCCTCTGGTTCCACCACAAATAGAAAGACAATTGCAATTTGCCATTCATTTCTTCCCCACATTTGACTTTTATGTGCCAAATATACTAAGGTCAGGACATAGGGAGGGCAGGTATTATTATTATCATTTTAGAGACCAGAAAGCTGAAAGGAAGAGTGAATCCACTTAGCCAGGGTTGTATAAACGAACTTACACCTGAGATCCCGACTACCAGCCCTAAGAAAATTGTGGTTAAGAATGGTGGCTCTGCAATCAGCAAACTTCACTGAAAATGCTGGCTTTCATGTCCTTTTTTTTAGATTTTATTTATTTATTTTGAGAGAGAGAGAAAGCGCGTGCTCGAGCAGTGGGAGGAGCAGAGGGAGAGGGAGAAAAGCAGACTCCCCACTAAGCACCGAGCCCAGCAAAGGGCTCAGTCCCACAGTCCATGAGATCATGACCTAGTCGGGCACGTAACAGACTGAGCCACCCAGGCGCCCCCAGCTTTCACCCTCTTAAAAGCACAGGTGAGTCACTGCACCTCTCTGAGGTCTCAGTTTCCTCACCTATAAAAAGGGGGCATAATGGCACCACCTCAGGGCTGTCATGAGAGTTAAAAGAGAGGTGTGTGAACTTGTTAGAACAGAGTCAGTCTCATAATACATAGTGAATACCCAATAAATGTACTTGTATTATTTTGATCATTATTACTGCTATTGACGAAAAAACCAAGGATCAGATCACACAATTAAAGAAAGAGTTAGGACCATGGCCAAAACCGTCATTTTTTGTTTTGTTTTGTTTTGTTTTGTTTTTTGCAGATTTTGAGCCCCTTCCCTAGAAGGGGATTTCTTTCTCTTATTTCTTTTTCAGCTAGAATTGTGAATTTCCTCTGAGATTGTTGTTATTCAGTTTGGTCAGTTTCCTAGGAATATACATGTTTTAAAGCAGGATTAGTTTCCAGAAGCAGCCAGATGGAGAGGTGGTAGAAGCACTCATCCTAATACTGATTCAAACATAAATTTTAACGTGGCCGAATGCCTCCAAGTACAAGGGCTCTGTTTAGTTGGGTACCAAGTAGTTCCAACAAGTATTTTTCCTCAGGGGCACCCAGCCTGATGCAACTTCAATTGCTCTAAAATGCTATACCATTTGGAAACGAGTGAGCAGTCAGATTTGCCAACAAACATGTCTGCAATTCTAAATCCATCATTCTAGCAGCACTCATAAAACAAGGTCCAGATTTATTTTCCACTTGCTGTTTTTTCTGCTCATTAATTATATTCATATCTGCTTCTTTGAAGTGATTGAGACTATTGGGAAATGTAAAAGAAAGCTGTATTGATTTCAGTCTTAATATCATTCCATCTCTATTTCCTTCATCTCTGAGCGCTCAGGCATGTTGAGTGACATGTGGTGGTGGGTGTAGTATGTCGGGCACAGAGTAGGGCATTATCAACAGAGGCCAGGCTCTCCAGATCCTCAGTCTCTTTGGTGTGAGGGTTTAGATTTAGAACGTCTGGATTGTATTCTACGAAAATCTCCACAGCCTTTCCTTTCAAAATCAATTTCAGTTGTCAAAAAGGGGGGGGGGGATGGTGGTGGTGGTGAGTCACTTTGAAATCATATAGCTTATTATGATCATCGTTTTTTAAAAGCTTATTACTCTAATTTTTCTCCCAAGGGAGTTGAGTTGATTTATAACCCCACCCTCCTTATCTCAACATGTGGCTGAGTTCAGAAGGGAATTAAAATTGGGGGATTTTTTTCCCTCCAGGAAAAACTGATAGAACACACCCCAACCTCATTTTCAAGTTCAGTGGGAACGTTTTTAGCCTCTTGACTTGACTTTAAAAATGCATATGCAGCAACTAAGCTCCTACCTCACCCCCAAATTGACATATTTGCCCTGGATACTTTGGAAGCAAGGCCTACCTGGGAACAGTCTTCACAGCTGTGGGGTGTGGACTCAACAACACTGTGATATCGACTGGATCAAATGTAACTTCTTTGAGGACAGGGATTCTTATCTGATTTGTCCATTGTTGTACCCCAAGCACCTAGAACGGTGCCTGTTTCATAGCAGATGCTCAGTAAATACTTGTGAAGTGAATGAATGGGGAAGTAACAGAGAGTGATAGCTGGGAGCCAGGGCTTTAGGGTCAAACAGATGGACCCGGGTTCAGATTGCAACCTGTTGCTCATGAGCTTGGTGACCTTGCTTAGCCTGCTTAGCTACAGCATCACTATCTGTAAATGGGCATGAGCATAGTGCCCCCTGCTCGGACTGCTGGGAGGCCATGCCTGGAGAAGCGTCGATGGGCTTCTGAAGATGTAAATGCCCCACACTTGCTTCATATTCTTATTCTCGTGAATCCTCCAGAACAGGGTCTGAAGGTTCCCCTTGAGTCAAGGTATTTGGGGCTCATGAAGCACCATCTGTCTTCCCAAACTGTGCCTCACATTAACACATAGGAAGTAACCCTCTCCTGTCCCGCCTTCGTCGGCATTTCGGTGATGGTGGGAGCGGCTCCTCTGTGTCCCTGACCAGGGCTCCTATCACTCATGGGCTAAGGGTCTAGGTCATGCCATCCCAGGCACAGCGAAGAGAGGAAGAAACTGTTTTAAGCGTGGATGACTGATGGCCTGGGATTATTATTCTTCAGCTTCCAGGACACAGTGCTCCTATTATTTCCAGAGAGCTTTCATTTATTTTTTCAATGTTGAAAGCTCAGGCCAGTACAGTGGTCTGAAACCTCATGGCAGCATATATATGAGACGATCATATTCCATTCTTGGTTCCCCTAAACAGGGTGCTACTGTTGCAAAAAGGAAGTTCCAGAGGTAATTATTCCCCTGTGACTTGAATGTGGTCAGCGGAACTGTCTTATGCAAAGTAGGCTTTGAAAAGGTGTTTGCTGGCTGCCAACACGGGAGCTGCCCATTCCCAGCCGGCTGGTTTGCCCATCCTGGCCTGCATCCTGTCTCTCACCAGTGCCACCATGTGATATGCTGGACGAGGCTTTCCTTTAGCTCCCTTTCCGTGAAACAAAAGAAGCATCCTTCTCTCACCTCTTTGGGAAAATGAATATGAAATAAATATTTTAAATATTTCAGATACTTCATTAAAAGAAGGAGAGAGATGCAGAAATTGAAATAATGCAGAAAACGTGCTGGAGTGGAGAGTGCAATGATAAAGATCAACGGGCCATCTCAGTTTCTGAGGTAGGAGGTTGTCAGAAATCACAAGGAGGTTTGTACTTGCCAGAGAGATGGCGGGAGCTGGTGGTGGTGGTGATTAAGGGCAGTCACGGCAGAGGGAAGAGCATTACTAAAGGCATGCAGGGGAGACCCTGCACAGCGTACCTGGAAAGCCATGAGTGGGCTTGCTGGGCCGATGGCAGGTGAGGAGGCTGGCTCGGACCAGTGTGGTCTGTCTGACTTTTCTGGGTCTCAGGTTGATCCAAAGATGGCAGAACACACTTCCACTCACCTCCAGCACTCACGGCGGCACGGCAGCAGCCTGGAGGACTGTTGGGGAACCCACATGGATATGTTTGCCTTTAGCCATGTCCAGCCCACATCTGCAGCCATTCTGCCTCTCTACTCACCATCTGCATTTCTCATCCCATTGTAACTGTATCCATTTAGCATCTGCTCGCTTCAATACCCACCCATACCCCGCATCTGTTTAGAGTTGTGTATGCAAGCTGGATGGCAGCAATACTGATATGCTAAAATTCTAATATTATGTAATTGGTTATCTTCCTCCAAAGTTTTTTTTTAATACACATCTGCAAATTCATATGGATGTCTTTAATAATCTTTGAATATGATTCCATTGTACTGGTCCTGTCTAATATGTTTGTTGTTCGTTTTTTTCAGTGTCTTGCCTTTATCCTCTTACCTGAGTTGCACAGGTCACTATATGAAATGCACATATATGCATTGCCTTTTTCCCTACCAGCTGTAACTTACAGGATGGGGCAGCATGATAATTAAGAATCTAACTGGTGCCTGGGTTCAAATCCCAGCTCCACATCTGATGTTGTGACAGCACAGGGTGGCTACTTTACTGTAATGGGTCGAATTGTGTCCCCTTCCCCCAAAATCTTTGTGTTGAGGCTCTAATCCTTAGTACCTAAGAATGTGACTGTATTTGGAGGCAGGGCCTGTAAAGAGGATGATTAACTTAAAATGAGGCCAGTAGGGGGGCCCTAATCCAGTGTGAGTGGTGTGTCCTTATAAAAGGGGGAAATTTGGACACACAAAGGGACACCAGGGAGGGAGCTGCACAGAGGAAAGCCCATGTGAGGACACAGAGAGAAGGTGGCTATGTGCAAGGCGAGAAAAGAGGCTTCAGGAGAAACCAACCCTGCTTACACTTTGATCTTGTTCTTGCTCTTCCAGCCTCCAGAAATGTAAGAATAGAAATTTTTGTTGTTTCTGCCACCTAGTCTGTGGTATTTTGTTATGGCAAACTAATATGTTTACCTCTCTGTGTCTGTTTACCATGTAAACCCCCGCAGGGTTTTCCGAAAGATTAAACGTGCTAACATAAGGAGAACACTTAGAAGTATATGAGCATTAGCTACTGTTAATAGTAGTGTTATTATTTCTCATGGCCCAAAGTCAACAAAAAGAACAGTATAATAAAATTCTATCTTCTGCTGGTCCATATGCTTCTCTGGCTCTATATTTGAAACAGGAAATTTTTGTAGGTGGATGAAGTAGATCCGTTGAAAAGGAATAAGAAACATTTTAGCACATGGACATTGGTGAGTATGGCATATTTTTTTACTTCTTTGTATTAACTGCACTGTGTAATTCTAGAATTTACTCTCAGATTGGTCAGAATAGGTTTCCTCTCTAGATTGAAGTAATAATAATCTCATTTGCCCCAACTCCGAAGCCCTTTGAAGTTAAACATTGAGAGAGAGGATGGCAGGCCCACTCAGCAGAGATTAGATCTTGTTTTAAACACTAGCTGCTCTGAGAATAATTTCCTTAATTAATATTCACAAGATATCATACACTTGAGACTGTATTTTCATGTAACCTACTTGCATGTAATTGTTCTTTGCTAAGGCTCTTCACTGCGTTTGTATCTTCCTTTTGTGTCAGTATTCAACCAAATCATTTCCATCTAAGAGCAGTGCTGAAGGGGGTGGGAGGTTGGTTGGCTCTCCCTTCTGTGTGAAAGCTAGCACACAGGGGCTTTCATCTCGTTTCTAAAGTTAATATTGTTTTGTGCTTATTCCTATTCTTAACTGGATACACATGGCTCCCAGACCCCCTCTCCCTTCTGGACTCAAGGTCCGGACATTTTCAGGCACTGCTCTCTTGTCTCTCAGGGCACATGGCCAAGCCTTTATCAAAGCACCTACAGCCTCCACAGGCCCAGGGGCCTTAAAGCCTCCAAGAGCCACATCTACGATCAGTAACAACTTCGGAGGTTATCAATGCCCATCTGTGTCAGGCAATCAAATATCCTCAACTGAAGGAACTTTACGTTATTTAAGAATTGGCTTGCTCAAAGATCCGTGAAAGGAGCTAAAATGACTTGGAAAGAAATCTTTCTGCATGTCTAATTTCAAAGCCTTGCAAGTATTACATACATCTCTGAGTAAATTGAAAAATTAAAAGCCTACCTTTTAAATATATTTTTTTTAAAAGTTAAATAAATTTGCTTACTGCTTAAGATCTCCAACCAGTGACTTTTCTACGTTTGCAAGCGAATGCCTCTTAGAGTAAAAGAGCAACCCCCACCCCCACCCCTCAACACATACACACTCCCTGGCAAAAATATTTTTTGCTTGTTTTGTTTTCGCAGCTGTTTGTTGTATATAATTTTTAAAATAGTTGATGATTCTGCCATCAAACAATCAGTGGCTGAGCTGTTAGGACAAATGAACATTTACTGTTACAAAGTTGCAAAATACTTGAATACTTAAACATATAATGTATATGTTATTATACATATTAAATATAGCATATTCTATGTATGTATTCATATTCATCTATCTATCTTTCTATCTATCTACATATAGATTCAGTAACTGCAAGACCAAATTTCTTTAGTGTGATAGATTAGAAAGTCTTACATGGGGAGGGTACCAAGTATTTTCAAGAATTTTTGCTTGTCTTGCAATTTCCTGATTGCTCTGTTCAACCTCAGCATAATATCTGCTAATAATTCTCTCTTTGAAATCATCACCCATCTGTGATTTTGCCAGCCTTAGGGACGTGACCTATGAACTGTTTCCGTGTCCGGCTGCAGGTCGCCACTGTCTAAATTTGCATCATGAAGCCCGGGCCCCTTCCCTGTGACAGGACAGCTCACCTGCGTGGCCATTGAAGTAATTGCCCCACCATTTTCACACCTGTCCAGGTGAGCCTTCAGACATTGTGTTGAAGACAGTTCACAAAATAAGAAAATACAGGTGACTGAAATGTATGGACATGGTTTGCTCAGCCTCACTCAGCTGAGATTCAATATGTCACCAATCAGATTGCCGTCATTAAGAAGTCTGATAGCGCTGCGTGGTGGTGAGTCTGAGGAGATGGGCACTCTCCTACATTGCTGGGGAGTCACTGGTACACCTCCAGTGGAAAGCAATTTAGCTACATCATTAGAGTGATAATTGCATACATATTTTGACCAGCAACTTGTCTTGTAAGTATATTCTCACATGAGCTACATGATGTTTTTAGATTATTTATTGTAGCGTTATTTGTGGTAGAGGTTGGAATGTTCAAGAATAAGGGACCGGTCGAATGAACTGTGGGGCATCTGGGCCAAGGGGCTATAATGCAGCTACAGAAGGGAATGGAGACGTTCTTTCCCAATCTAGAGGATCTCGAAGGTATTCTTAAAAGGGGGGAAAAAAACAAGAGGAAAAATATCCACTATTTTTGTGAAAAAGATGAAAGTGTGGGGGTGAATGGGGGTACAGAATATAAATACATAATTGCTCGTATAGACAGAGTATTGCTGGAAGGATTCTTAAGGAACTATTTACTCTCATTCCTGGGGGGTGAGGGATGGCACTGGGTGGCTTTGGGACAAGAATGGAAAAGAGACTATCACCATATACACTTCTGTAACTTCTGGATTTTGAAATATATAGAAGTATTCCCTACCAAAAATAGTAATTGAAATAAAAATAAAATAAAACCATAAAAATCATGCTTGTATCTTGTGTGTTCATTTCTCTGATGTACAAATTGCTCAAAGTGTGGTAAAACTAGAGAAATTAGAGGAGAAAAATCAAAATTATTAAAGGCCTTGGTTCAATGGCTCTAAGAATTGGATCATCTAGCTTCTTTTTTTTTTTTAAAGATTTTATTTATTTGAGAAAGAGAGAGAATGAGAGAGAGAGAGAGAGAGAGGGAGGGAGCACGAGCAAGGGAGAGGGGCAGAAAGAGAGGGAGAAGCAGGCTCCCCACTGAGCAGGGAGCTCAATTCAAGACTCTGTCCCAGGACCCCAGGATCATGACCTAAGCTGAAGGCAGATGCCCAACAAACCGAGCCACCCAGGTGCCCAGGATCTTTTAGCTTCTGAAAGAATAGGCCAGAGGCAGATTTTCTAACAGTCCTTAGATATCAGTAAGTAAGCTGGAGGACAAAAAGTTGCTGTTCTCCTGTGCTAGGTGTTAGCATTAAAGTTTCAAATGAGAAAAACATAGCTGTGAAATTCCAAGTGAATTGGAGTTACCAGATCATCACTTGAAGATTCTCTAAAGGAAAACAAAAAACAAAGAATTGGCTCTATAGTTCTTGAACCCCTTCAGCCAGATTGTGACCCAAAAGGGGTTAGAGTATGTGGGAGAGGACCAGGAAGTATTTGTAAGGAAGTTTCCCTTCAAGGGAACTGTGGGTACACTGTGATCCCCACTCCCTCCAAGACTGGGGTGCTCTTTCCTTCACTGGATTTTAGGAGGGGTTGCCAGGGGACTGGTCAGAGGACCTGGAGATGAAAGACAGGCTGGGCTTGGGTCTGGTCCTTGGGCAGATGTAGAGGACAGGGGAAGTGAAGGGCTTTGATGGCAGACTCAGGAGAGTAAAGCTCAGCTGGGAATGGGCTACACATCTGATTTCTTAGAGTAAAGGATGCACGGATGTTTCCCAGGGACCAGATGTGGGCCATGTCTGAGAGGAAAACACACTAGAGCCTCTCTAGTCCTGCACAAGAGGACCCCAGCCGCAGGTCAACAAGGGGAAGCCTGCCAGAGGGGCTGCAAGAGGCAGGGTCCCAGGAAAGAGAATCTTGGAAAGGGTAAGTGTCAATCATCTGCTAATGGCAGAGAGCACAAAGCCAGCAACCAAAGGACTATTCCACTCACTTTTCTGGGTCTGTCTTGCCTCCCATTACAGAGTTAGGGTTAGCATAAGTGGCGAGAAGTAGGGGAGCAAGCGATCAGGGTGGTGGGCAGAAGCTGCCCACATTCCCCTTTCCTCCAGGAAGGCAGAATCCAACTACACCTCAAGGAGAAGGAGGAGGAGGAACAGTCTGCTCTTCAATTGAAAATTGAAGAGTTGATTATCATCTTTGACTGGATACATTCTATCTGCTGATTTGAGCAAACAGGATGGTTTATTAGCCCAGAATGAGCAGAAAAGCCATAGGACCTGCTGAGTGTTCATCAAGTGGCAGAAGAATAAGTTTGAAGGAGACTGGATTACAGGAGACAGCACTTTTTATTTATTTATTTATTTGAGAGAGAGAGAGAGAGAGAGAGAGCATGGGGGGGTGGTGTAGGGTCAGAGGGAGAAGCAGACTCCCCGCCAAGCAGGGAGACCAATGCGGGGCTTGATCCCACGACTCCAGGACTATGACCTGAGCCAAAGGCAGTCTCCCAACCCACTGAGCCACCCAGGCGCCCTGAGACAGAACTTTTAAAGGAGAGACAAGAATAAAGTTAAGTTTTGGTTCCCCTACCATGTATCCAGTGCATTGGTGAGATTTATTTTCATAAAACCAATAGAACTGAATGTAAAGTGCAGTCAGGGATAGGGAAGCAGATTGGACACCATGGAGAACTTTCTTGCTCTAAAATTAGCAAGATATGAATTTGCTTGCTATGGAAAATTGTGATACCTTTCTATTTTTTTAAGACAAAACTTTACCAATACAATTTTCTTTTCTTTTCTCTTTCTTTTGTCTTCTTCCCCTGCTCTTCCTTCTTCTTCAATTCTCCTTTTAAGCAAGGTTAAAAAAAAGTAAATTAAGAAGAATTTAAAGTGAAAATTAGAACAAGTAGATGAAAATTTGGCCTAGCCTGTGAAGATGGGACATAAATGAAGTTTGAAAAATATTATTCTTAACAAGGTTTGTAAAGAAGTCAGAAAGCAAAATGCTTTGGAGTGCTACTCCAAATTAACATTCAGAGGAAGTCTATAGAATTCTCCTTAGCTAAAGTTTTCCCATGATGAGTTAAAAATAATCCATAGATTTATGACATTTTTCTAAATGATCATTCCAATCATTTGAGTCTAGTGGCAGGCTCGGGAAGCATCAGTGTAGGACTCAAAAGAAAAAAAAGGCAAAAAAAATAAAACTTAAAATAAAAAGAGAGAAGTGAAAGAACAGAAGGTAGGAAGGAAAGGAAAGGAGAAAGAACGATAGGTTCCAAGCAATGGAATATAGATTATGAGCACTTTGGGCCCTTAATTCCATTTTGATGGCTCTGATATCTCATAAGATATCTCGAAGTGATATCTTCGATTTGCACTCTTGGTTTAAAATATTAATTAAGCTCTCTGACTTCATAATTCTGAGCCTATAATACATAGGCACTATTCAGTTTTCCCCGTTATACATTTAAGTGTACAGACACTATGATTTTATTTAGCTAATTTCAAGATTAAAGATTTCCTTAATTGTAGTCTTCCGTTAGTTCTTTGTAGTTGCTAAAACTGCACGCTTTATAGCTTAAGGGAAAATTTCTACTATTTGAGTCCTTGTTAAAAGTAAACCATGGGCTTCCGCTTCCAGGAAGATTGAGTAGGCACATTTCTCCCTATTCCTCCCACTAAGTACAGCTAAAAACCCTGGCATTATATATAAAGCAAACATAAGAAGACTCTGAAGGGTAGAGACAAGAGGGTAATCCAACTAATGAGTTCAGGACCCTAGAAACAATACAGTGGTGAGTTCCCTGGGTTTTCTTTTTTTGCTTCATATATCCTAGTCCTGGAACTGAACAAGTTGACAACTGGAGACACCAGTGCGTATAGATGGAAAAAAAAAAAAAGTCCCAACAAAAGTTGGCTCCCTCTAACCAGTGGACCAGAAATGGGGCCATGTAGCAAAACAGAAAACCTTTGCACAATAACTGCCCTACTCCAGCCAAAGATTACAAAAAAAATATTCTGGCCCCATACCCTCTAATAACAGTCTAGGCTGAATGGAGCCTAGATGTCCACTCTCACCAGGCTTTAAGGAGGTATCCCAACCCCTGCACCAAGATGGTGCCAGAGAAGGCCAAGTAGGGAGTCAGGACTTTCACCACCACCCTGCAAGGCCAATAACCCCAGTGGCGTCAGTGGATGGAGGACACAGGAACAAGAGTAGGAGGCATTCCTACTCCTCCCAGTCCAGGGGTCAGTGGAGGCCCAGTGGGGAACACAATTCTTACCACTGCCCAGCAGTAATGAGGAACACCCCCCTCTCAGGTGTCAAAAGAGGCCAATAGGAGAGCTTGGATGTCTACTCCCTCCTGGCTTTTGTAATAAGGCAATGCTCTTTCCTTCTTGCTCTGCCAGAGTGGTATCACAGGCAGTTAAAACTGAGGTTTAAATAAGATCCAGAGTCTCATAACATAATACCCTAAGGGTCTAGGTTTTAATAGAAAATCATTCACCATAGCAAGAACCAAGAAGACTTCAAACTGAGTAATAAAAGAAAATCAATAGATGACAGCCCTGAGATGGCAGAGATAGTAGACTCATCTGACAAAGTTTTTAAAGGAGCCATCATAAAAATGCCTTACCAAGCAATTATACACATGCTTAAGACAAATAAAAAATAGGAAGTTTCCACAAAGAAATAGAAAATATAAACATGAACAAAATGGAAATTCAGAAATGAAAAATACAATAGCCAATAATAATAATCAAAGCCAAAGGATAAGCTTGACAGCAGGATGGAGGGGACAGAGGAAAGAATCAGTGAACTTAAAGATTAAACAATAGAAAGAATATAATCTGAACAATGTAGGAAAAATAGACTGAAAAATAAAAAAAGAACAGAATCTCAAGGACCTGTAGAACTATAAATAAAACTCTAATATTCCTGTCAGTGTTCCAGAAGGAGAAGAGCAAGAGGTTGGGTATGAAAAAAAAATCATGAAAACTTGCCAAATTTGGTAAAAGACATACATCTGTAGATTCAAGAAGCTGAGAGAATCTCAACTAGAATCCCCAAAGAAATCTACACCAAGACACATCATAGTCAAACTTCTGAAAACAAAGCAAAGAAAAAAACCTTGTAAACAGCAAGAGAAAAACAAAACATTTTCCATAGGGGGAAAACAATTCCAATGACAGCAGATTTCTTATCAGAAACCATGGAAAGCAGAAGAAATGAAGGATGATATAATAAAAGAATCTTGGGGGCACCTGGGTGGCTCAGTCGGTTAAGCAATCAACTCTTGATTTCATCTCAGGTCATGATCTCAGGATCATGGGATTGAGGCCCACGTTGGGCTCCATGCTCAGTGTGCAGAGTCTGTTGGGATTCTCTCTCTTCCTCTCCCTCTGTCCCTCTCCTCACTCTCTAAGCAAGCAAACAAACAAATAAAGTCTTAAAAAAAGAATCTTTGAACATGGAAAAAATCATATGTAAAAATATGGCTAAATATAATAGAATTTCTTTCTTCTCTTGAGTTTTTAAAATTATGTTTCACTTGAAGCAAACAGAAGAACACTCTCTGATGTGGTTCTCAACATATGCAAAGGAAATATTTAAGATAAATATAATGTAAATGTAGGCAAGTAAAGGCGCATAAAGGGAGGTGATGTTTCTATAAATCACTCATACTAAGAGCAGTAGGCTGTGAGAAATTATGTATATGTAGTGTAGTACCTAGAGCACCCACTAAAAGGGCTATATAAAAATATACATTTAAAAACACTGATATATAATATAGATATAGATAGAGTATATGTTTAGTTACATGTGTATATATCCTAGTGGCTCTGCTTCTCTCTCTTACCGAACCTAGATATATCATACAAAATATATTCTCTGACAATAATGGAATTAATGTAGAAATCAATAATAGATAATAAAAAAATTACCAAACAGTTGGAAATCAAAAAACTATTATAAGGAATGAAAAAAAGCTTCTCACTAAAAACCCTGTAAACATCAAAAGATAAGACAATATTACAAATATCTCTGCACATTTAAATTTGGCTTAGATGAGATGGGTAATTTCTTGAAAAATATAAGCTATTACAACTCACCTAGTATGAAACAGAGAATTTGAATGGCTCTCTGTTAAAGAAATTAAATTTGTCATTTTAAAATTTCCAATAAATAAATCTCCAGGTCCAGATGGTTTTACTGGAGAATTCTACCAAATATTTTAAAAAGAATTAAGACCAGTTCTATACAGTTTCTTTCAGAAAATAGAAGAAGAAAGAATAGTTCCCAGTTCATTTTATGAAGCTAGTATTACCCTGATACCCAAACTAGACAAAATTAGTACAACACAAACAAAAACCCAAGAAAATTACTCTTTCATAAGTATAGAAGCAAAAGTCCTTAACAAAATATTAGCAAATAGAATTCAGCAATACAAAAAAAGATTTATACACTATGATAAGTGAGATTTATTCCAGGGATGCAAGGCTGATTTGATATTTGAAAATGTATCATAATCCACCATATTAACAAGCAAAAGAACAAAAATCGTGATTTTTATCAATCGATACAGAAAAAGTATTTAACAAAATTCAATACTCATTCATGATAAAACTCCCAGAAAAATAAGAAGAGGAAATTTCTCAACTCATTGCATCTACAAAAAACCTA
Organism: Zalophus californianus; assembly: GCF_009762305.2. Taxonomy (NCBI): domain Eukaryota; kingdom Metazoa; phylum Chordata; class Mammalia; order Carnivora; family Otariidae; genus Zalophus; species Zalophus californianus. The sequence goes on from NC_045596.1 coordinate 89,013,039, forward strand.
CAGCTAGTATTATAGTTGGCGAAAAACTAAATGCTTTTCCTGAGATCAGAAAAAAGGCAAAGATGTACACTCTAACCACTCTTCTTCAATAAAGTACTAGAAGTTCTAGCCAGTGCAATAAATCAAAGAAGGAAATAAAAGGCATACAGATCAGAGAGGAAGAAGTAAAATGGTTCCTAATTTTAGAGGACATGATTTTCTATGTAGAAAATCCCAAGGACTCTACGAAAACTGCCTAGAATGAGAAAGTCAGTTCAGCAAGAATGCAGATAAATATACAAAAGATGCTTAAAGATAAACATACAAAACCTATTTTATTTCTCTATACTAATAATCAACATATGAACACCAAAATTTAAACTATAATACCATTTACAACTGGCATAAAAACAGACACATAGACCAATGAGCAGAATCAAGAGCACAGAAATAAATGTAAGTATATTCAGTCAACAAACACTTGACGAGGGAACCGAGCATATTCAGTGGGGAAAGATTAGTCTTTTCAATAAATGGTGCTAGGAAAACTGGATATTCACATGCAAAAGAATGAAATTGGATCCCTATCTTATACCATTCACAAAATTAACTCAAAATGGATTAGAGATTCAGATGTAAGACCTGAAACTATAAAACTCATATAAGAAAATATAAAAGTTTCTTTGACATTGGTCTTGGCAATGGTTTTTGGATATGACACCGAAAGCATAAGCAACAAAAGCAAAAATAAACAAGTAGGACTACAGCAAACTAAAAAGCTTTTTCATAGCAAAAGAAACAATCAACAAAATGAAAAGGCCACCTACAGTATAGGAGAAAATATTTGCAAACCATATATCAGGTAATGAGTTAATATCCAAAATGTATAAAGAACTCATATAACTCATATATATGCAAAAAAGAAAGAAAGAGAGAAAGAAAGAAGGAAGGAAGGAAGGAAGGAAGGAAAGAAAGAAAAAAACCCCCCAAAAATCCAATTAAAAGTTGGGCAGAATACCTGAATAGACATTTTTCCAAAGAAGACATACAAATGGCCAACAGGTAAATAAAAAGATATTCAACATCACTAATCAGCAGGGAAATGCAAATCAAACCACAATAAGATATCACCTAATACCTGTCAGAATGGCTATTATCCAAAAGAAATAGCAAGTGTTGGCAAGGACATAGAGAAAAGGGAGCTCTTGTGCACTGTTGGTAGGAATGTTAATTGGTATAGTCACTAGGAAAAACAGTATGGAGGTTCTTCAAAAAATTAAAAATAGAACTACCATATGATCCAGCAATCCCACTTGGGGGTATTTATCCAAAGAAAATGTAATCACTATATTGAAGAGATATCTGCACCCTCCCCATGTTCATTGCAGCATTATTCACAAAAGCCAAGACGTGAAAACAACCCGTGTCCATCAATGGATGAATGGACAAAGAAAATGTGTGTGTACACACACAACACACACACATACACACACACACACAATCATCACACAGTATACCTTAGATATTCCCAGTGTTTATGTCAATTTTATATCAATAAAGCTGGAAAAATTCTCAAAAATATAATATAAAAATACACAATATAATGCTATTTATAATCACAAAAATATGAAATACTTCGGTTAAATCTAACAAAACATGTATAAGACTTGTATGATGAAAACTACAAAATGCTGATAAAAGAAGTCAAAGAAGATCTTAATAAATGGGGAGACATACTGTATTCAGAGATTGGAAGACTCAGTATGGTAAAGATGTCAGTTGTCCCCAGATTGATATACAGGTTTAATGCAATTCCTATCAAAATCCCAGCAAGATTTTTTGTAAATATAGACAAGGTTATTCTAAAATTTATATGGTAAGGCAAAGGAAGTAGAATTCTAAAACAATTTTGGTGAAAAGAATAATATAATAGGAGGAATCAGTCTACCTATTTTAAGCCTTGTTATATAGCTACAATAATGAAGGCTGTGTGGTACTGGCATAGAGATTAGCCACACAGATAAATGAACAGAACAGAGCACCCGGAAATAGACTTCCAACTGATTTTTGACAAAAGTGCACAAGCAATTCAATGGAGAAAGAACAGCCTTTTCAACAAATGAAGCTGGAGCATTTGGACATCCACAGGAAAAAAACAAACAAACAAAACCTCAGCCTAAGTTACATGTCTCTTACAAACATTAATGCTTGAAAATGGATCACAGATAGATGTAAAACAAAAGATTATAAAACCTTTAGAACATAGTAAGAGAAAATCATTGGGGATCTAGGGCTAGGGAGAGAGTTCTCAGACTTAACAACAGAAGTATGATCCAGAAAAGGAAAAAAAAGTGGTAAACTGGATTTCATTAAAATTTAAAACTTCACTCTGTGAAAAAAGCCATTAAGAGAATAAAAAGATAAACTAAAGACTGGGAGAAAAATATTTGCAAAGGACATATCCAACAAAAGACTAGCATCTAGATATATCATGAACTCTCAAAATTCAACAGTGAAGAAAATCCATTTAGAATGAAATGGATTGAAATGAAATAATGAAATCCATTTAGAAAATGGCCAAAAGATGTGAAGAGCCATTTTACTGATGAGGATATATGGATGGGAAATAAGCACAAAAAAGGATGTTCAACATCACTTGTCATTAGGAAAATGCAAATTTAGACTACAACAAGATATTACTACATACCTATCAGAATGAAGAAAATAAAAAATAGTGACAACACCAAATGCTGATGAGGATGTGAAGAAACTGGATCACTCATACACTGCTGGTAGAAATGTAAATGGTACAGCCCCTCTGGAAAATTAGTTTGGCAGTTTCTTTAAAAAAAAAAAAAAAAACAAACAAAACATGAAACTACCATATGATCTAGCAGTTGCAGTTCTGGGCATTTATCCCAGAGAAGTGAAGAGTTGTGTTCACACAAAAACCTGTACATGAATGTTTATAGCAGTTTCATTTGTAAAAGCCCCAAATTGGAAGTAACTCAGATGTCCTCCAACAGATAAATAGTTTAACCAACAGTGGTCCATCCATACCACGGAGCGCCGTTCAGCAATAAAAAAGGAATAATCTATTGATACATGCGACAACTTGGATGAATCTCTAGGGAATTATGCTAAGTGAAAAAAAAGCCAAACCCCAAATGTTACATACTATATGATTCCATTTATATGACACTTTTGAAATGACAAAATTGTACAAACGGAGAATGCAGTGGTTGCCGGGGGCTAATGTGAAAAGGAAGTAAATGTACTATAAAAGGGCCACATGAGGGATCCTTGTGGATATGGAAACGTTCTGTCCCTCCACAGGACCGGTATTGATAATGTCAATATCCTGGTCATGGTATTGTACTACAGTTTCGCAAGATGTTACCACTGGGGGAAACTGTGGTAAAGGGTACATAGGATCTTTCAGGATTATTTCTATAAATGAACATGAATCTACGATTATCTCACATAAAAAGCTTAGTTAAAAAGTCAAATGTATTATAACATATATGCATGATATATCAGCCCCCAAACTGCTGGTGGGCTACACCCCGAGTTTTGACAGAGATTACCTCTGGGAAGGTAGACGAGTGAATCTGAGGGTCAGGTGGGGATGAAGAGAGGCCCCTTTCCACTTTACTCCCTTAGGAATTGTGTGAAAATAAATTCTTAACATGAGCATGTACTGCTTTATATAAAAGGAAACAAGTTAATAAAATTTTTAAAAACTAAACCACATTCACTTATTATTACTTAAAGAGGGTCTTTTCCACACTTTTCCATGTTAAAGAAAAAAAAAAGTTTTTTGGCAGAGACAGCCCTGGTATTTAGGAAATGCATTAAGTTCAGTCTTTTACAGAAGGAAAACCATGAACCTAGTCTTTCTAAAGAGAGACTTACGCCAAAACCGTTAGCTCACAAGATCCCGGCATCATGAAATGTAATCGTATTCTACAAAGTGCTTCTCAAATATTTCAACACAGTCTCTGACCCAAAATGCCAGAGGTGATTTAGGATATGTCAGGGTCCTTTGTCTTGTTCACTCATGGCAGTGGAGGGTGCAATCAGCATACCAAGATCCCCACATATTGCAGTACCAAGGGCCTGGGTGCCCAGCTATCCCTGAGAAAACCCTAACCATTGGGAACAGCCCAGCTGAGGGGCCGGAAAGGAAGCTGGGACAGTCATCCTGGTCCCTAGCAACCAGGAGACCCTGACTGCTCTCCTGTAAAGAAAAGTTCCCACCCCATGGTAGACCAACCCCTTTTGGGTGTAGGCAACGTGGTGAAACAACAACTTCATTCACCGATAAAAGTCACATCGTATTCTGTCTTTATCCTGTAGACCACTTTCTGTCATGGTTCTCCACTTGATTCACAGCTTTGTGAAAAGGAATGAGGCAATGGGTTCATGGCAGCAGGTTTGGGGTTTCCACATCTTCTGAATATTTGTGAGAAAGCGCAAATGGGAAGATGGTTGGGAAGCTCTAGAGAACATCTTTAAGTGGACAGAAACAGACTTTTGTCTGCTGGAATTACTTTGAAGCCACAGGTTATTTTAACGTGCTCTTTCCCCACAGATTTGGAATCGGACCATGGAATGCTTAAGTGCAATTAGTGACTAAAAAGTTGACCCGGCAAACATGCGTATCGCCAGAGGGTAGCTGGACACATCGTAGATGGTGATGTCATCTTGTTGACCCAGGAGAAATGAAGAACTAGATTAAATGAAGACTATTCTCAGATTGCTTTATTCCAATGAACTCCAAATAATAATTAAAGTTACTGGTTACTGGGGCGCCTGGGTGGCTCAGTCATTAAGCATCTGCCTTCGGCTCAGGTCATGGTCCCAGGGTCCCGGGATCGAGCCGCACATCGGGCTCCCTGCTCGGCACTCCCCCTGCTTGTATTCCCTCTCTTGCTGTGTCTCTCTCTGTCAAATAAATGAATAAAGTCTTTAAAAAAAAAAAAGTTACTGGTTACTGCACATCTACTCTGTGCCCAGCACTTTCCTGGTACCTAATTCTCCCCAAACCATGTTAAGGTCAGAGTCATAGGAGATTTACAGATAAAGAGACAAAGCCTCAGAAAGATGAAATAACTTGTCAACATCATACAGGTGACGAGTACAAGTCAGGATTTGGATCAGACCCAGGCCAGTCTGATACCAGAGCCCACATCGTATTTATTCTTGAATGCCACCATCCACGCCAGTGCGGCAGGGTTTTGGGAGGTTTCACTATCACATCACTGATAGAACGTCACTGATATCCTTCAATCTTTCCTCACTTAGAAAAGAAACAGCTGGGACAGCCATGTCCTCAAAGTGGAAAACCCTGACTCCTATTTCCCCCATTTTGATGGACCTCCTTTGCCTGCGCTCTACTGGTGAAAACACTCTCCCCACATCATAGAATATTTGGCTGGAAAAAGCCTTAGAGATCATTGGTTTCTTGGTAGAAACAGGCCTGGTAGAAAACTGGTAAACCTAATATAACGCTTACCTTACAAGCTTTTGATAGGAAAGTGAAGTCAGAGAGGTAACTGGTCCTCAAAACCATGCGGCTAGCTAATGCTAAACAAGACACATGCTCAGACATAGTGAACCCAAACGTCAAGTGAGATCATGATTGACTGTGGTGCTGTGGAGAAAATCCCTCCACAGAATAACATTCAATGACACCTTTAACCTCTAGATCCTTCCTCCTACCTCTCTGTATATGATGTGTCTCATTTAGTTTGAATGTCAAAGGGAAAAATACTTTGTTACTCACACTTAACAATTTAGCAAGCACTTTTTTACACATCGTTCTACTTAATCATTAGACACTGCTATTAGGTAGAGTACACATGAGTCAACCAGCGCTAGAGAGATTAAGTGATTTGCTTGAGGTAACAGAGCTACCAAATAGGAGAGCTGCGACCCAAAGTTATCTCTAATACTGAGCTGCAAAGTAGTAATTTTTGAGATTGCTTTCAACATATCCTTTGTTCCTAATATTTGATTATGAAAACTTAGACATTTAAAATTAATATTTTCTTATTATAAAAGTAATAGATATTTATGGTAGAAAATCTAGAAAATATAATAAGGCAAAATAAAAATCACATCCTATCTCATTATCCAAAGATTTCACTGTTAACAATTTGGTGTAAATCTTTCCAGTCATTTCTCCATGCCTGTATATGCTAAGACAAAACAAAGCAAAGGCAAAATGGAATCATGTTGTATGTACTATTCTATGTACTGTGTCCTCCTTTCTAGCATTATATAGTAAACATCGCTCCAGGTGTTTCAGTATTCTACCTCATATTCAAAAGGTCATCATATTCTAGAGTATGAATGCATCGTAGCTTTATCAAGGCAATACCCTATGGTAAAACAATAGTTATTTGCAGTTCAGGGTTTTTTGTTTGGCAATTACAAGCAAAGCTGTGGTTAACAATCATTGTAACCAAATCTTTGCACACATCCCTGATACTTTTCTTTGAAAATAAATTCCTAAAATCAGAATTTCTTGGTCAAATGGCTTGTAAAATCTTAAAGATTTTAAGGTGTATTTGGATAGTCCAAATTAAAAGTTAAGGTTAATTTGACATGGGATTTGTTTTAGCGAATTTTTAGAGTTCCTCCAAGCTTTCACTAATGGCAATGTCTGGATTTTAATGCTAATTTTCTGAGCCAGACGATAAAAGATTCACATGACTGTTCCTATTGTTTTGCTCTTTAGTGAGGACTCTAAAAAATTCAAACCTGCAGAAGAAAATCAGAACTGAGGCACACAAAGCTACAGCTTGAGATGTACTGGTCACCGACAGACCTAGCCCCCCACCCCCCCCCAACCCCATGGTCCCTCCTCTAGTGTTCATGCCTTTGTGTCATCCCTTTCCTTGAGAGCTGGCATGGCCTGAGACTTGCTCTTAACCAATAGAATGTGGCAAAGGTGATGGGGTGCCGTGCACAGGATTGAATTATGTTATCGCAGACTCTCTCTTGGCCGACCGGACCTAGAGACCCTCCCTGTGGCTTTCATGAAGTAAGTGAGCATGCTGGAGAAGTCTGTGTAGCTATGAACTACCTGCAGGTAGCTCTAGGATCTAAGGACAGCCTCCAGCTGACAACTAGCAAAATACGGGGCCCTCGGTTTTACAGCCACAAAGAAGTGGATTCCGCCAACAGCCCGAGTGAGATTTGAGGTGGACATTCCCCCCGTCAAGCCTCCAGATGCAAATGCAGCTCAGCAGACACCTTGATTGCAGCCTCGGAAGACTCTGAACTTCACCCACGTAAGTCATGCCCAGACTCCTGACCCATAGAAACTAGAGAGAAATAAATGTTGTTGTTTTATGCCACTAAATCTGTGGTTATTTTATACCCAGCAACAGATAACTAACTTACCCACCTACACTGAAACCAGTGAGCTTCTATGGCTTTGACTTTCACCCCTTCAGCCCATTCTCAGCCTGGCCTTGAATCCCCTCCAAAGTAGTCCCCTTCCCACAAAGTACAATATTATCTATGTGGGCTGATCCTGGGTATGATGACCTTCCAACCCAGTTCCCAGCCTCCCTGGGCTCTGCTCCATACTGGAGGGGACTGACCGTGCAGGAGGCACTCTCCAGCCTCCCACCTCAAGGGCCTTGTAGCTGGGATAGGCTAATGGCAGCACTGACCAGAGACTGGAATGTGGAAGGAGAAGCCCCTGTCTCCCTGTGCTGTCTGTGTCCAGCCGGGGCTGGGTCTCCTTGGTGGCCCCCGCTCCTCAGGATAGGCCCTCTCTGGTTCTGCCCTCTGTTGGCTGCCCCTGCTCTCGGGCTCTGGGAATGCCCCCCTCCCGTATTTGTTTCTCCAGCCCGTGAGTTGTAGCGACTCCCATCTGTTGTTAATTTCTGGCTTTGCTTTTTCTCTTATTTGGCTTCTAAAGTCCTCTGACACCTGTGAAACCCATTCTCTGCATTAAATTTCCTTTGCTAGAACACTTCAAGTGGTTCCTATTTTCTGTGCAGACCCTGGTGATTCACACCCCACACCCCTGACCCCATGCTTCCTTCTGCCCCGCACCAGAAGCAACAGCAAAATCCCTTGTGTCAGTGCCACCAGCACTGCATGTGTTGCGTCACCAAGTGGTTGGTCTATGCCACGTCCTGGCAATGCTTTCTCCTCAGGTGCTCTCGGCAGGTGTCGGGGAAACAACAGTGAATGGAACAGGGCCTCTGTCCTTGGACATGCGCAATCACAGAACTATAAATAATTAGATCAACGTGCTGAAGACTACAAGAGAAGTATGTTCAAAATGGGATGGGAGAAGAGATTTGGGTGGTAGAGGAGGTGGTTGGGAGGGAGGTGGAAGGGGGTTCCTTTCAGAGGGAATGGCCTGTGCAAAGTTGTGGAGGCCTAGAAGAGCACAGCGGGATCTGTTATGAAGGTGGGTAGTCATGGGATCTAGCAAACAGGGTTGTTTTCACTCAGTACAAATTTTCCATCCCCAAAATACCATGTAGAATTCTCCCAATCTACAAATACAGGTCGGGGCATTTTCCAGCTGGTACCGAAGGAAAGACTCTCATTTCGCCGGTCCGTGGCACTTTCTCCTTTCTTCCTAGGCTTCTTCGTAAAATATTTTCAGGTTGACAGTGTCTCTGGAACACAGCAGTGTCCCGTGGAGAGGTCTCTGAAGGCTGTAAGGGCAGGCAGCTTGGTGTGGTAGAAATGGAAGGTGGCCAAGCAGTGTGTGAGCAAGACAGACGTGCGTAGACTGACAGGCCCACTGACTGCTCTTTAGCTGTGTGATTTGGGGTAAATTGCTTTACTTGTCTGAGCCTCCTTCTATACGGGTATAATATCTACCCAGGGGAAGAGGGGAATTACCTTGTATGGACATTTGCTGCTTACTCTGTACCAGGCACCGTGCTAGAGTTTATTATTCATTATCTCATTTTATCCTCAGAAAATCCTATGAACGAGGTACTACTATTAGCTCGAGTTTAGAGATTTAGCGATTTAAACTTAACTTCTCTGAGCCTCGGTGTTTTTACATGTTTAGTTAAGAGAGGCTCAGAGAAGTTAAGGAATTTGTCCAAGGTCACACAGCAGTTAATAGGCAGAAACCTGAAAATCCATTAACCATTACTTGAATATCACCCCACGGCAAAGCATTGGCCCTTGTGTTTCGTTTGAACGAAAGGCACAGGGAATTTTGTTCTTCCCCTTCCCACTCCCAGAGAGTGGGTACAGTGCCGTGTTATTTTATGGAATTCTCATAGCAGGAGGAACACGTTGTTATGTATGTTCTCCAGATGTCAAAACGGGGCCCTAACGCGTGTGTCCCTATCACTGGGACGTGTCAAGGCTGAGGCATGAACCTGGGGATCAGGTCAGGCAGAAGTCTCCTGCAGACGGCATCATCACCTCCTAGTCCCGTGCTCTCTGAACGGCCACAAATAAGACCCGTGTTCCGCAGCGCAGCCCGAGGGCCAGGCAGAAGCTTGGTGGTGTCCCAGCCAAACATCCTTAACTTCCAACCCTTCCCCGCGGGGCTCCAAGGTGTGGTGCTTTAGCTGCGCTTTCTTTTCTCCTACCCTGGGATTTAGCTCTCCGAGCGGGCGGGACGCAGGGCCAGCTGCACGCCTTTGTGCTACCATCAAAGAGTTAAGGGCAGGCCTGTCTGCACAAGTGCCTGCCCGCAGAGCCTGCGCACATGTTGCACACACACGCATACACACCACACACGCTCTTATATGCCACATAGATTATACACCCACACCACACACGCTCATACTCAGCACACGTAACCCCCACCTCACACCCTCTTATACGCCACATAGAATACACACACACCACACACGCTCATACACACCACACATAACCCACACTGCACACCCTCTCATAAGCCACACAGAATATACACACACACCACACACACTCATACACACCACGTGTAACCCACACCGCACACCCTCTTATATGCCACATAGAATATACACACACACCACACATGCTCATACACACCACACACAACCCACACCACACACGCTCATACACACCACACACGCTCATACACACCACACGTAACCCGCACCACACACGCTCATACACACCACACACAGCCCACACCACTCATGCTCTTATATGCCACGTAGAATATACACACACACCACACGCTCATACACGCCCCACATAACCCACACCACACATGCTCATACACACCACATGTAAGACATACACACCCACACTCATATATATCCTATATAATACATATGCGACATGTACTTGTATATACTACATAGAACATACCACACCCCCTACCCTTGCATCACACATGCAAACCACACACATAAATATACCACACACACCCTAAATACCATACACAGCACATACACATAGCCCACACACCCTACAGAAGCACACACCAAATCTCACACCCTTCATCATGTATGTATGCCTCATACACATAAATATTCTACACACACACCTTACACACATAAGTGTAACACACACTACAGCACATTATCATCCCTCATACCCCTAGACACACATGTTCACACACCACACACATATATTCTTCATATACATGTCTATAACACACACAACACACACGCACCATATACTACCTCACACTTTCACATAACACACACATGCCACCCTTCACACTCTCACATCACACATGCCACATACATATGTACAACACACACACACACACACTACCACATTCACACACACATCACTGATAGTTATACACATCACACCAGACCACATACACACAACACTAAAATCATATCACACCTGTACCAACATATAACACACATGTCACACACATACCACTTTACCACATACCATATATACCACACACAAACCACACACAAACACAGAATTTTGAGTTCATTCACATCTAGGCTTCAGCCTCAACCCAACGGTACCCAATCATTCTGAGGAAAGCCACAGACAGACCCCTGCTCCCGGTGTTTTTTTTCTCTTCCTGGCATCATTATAGCCTTGTTGCTGGATAAATTAATTACAGAGTTGAAGAAACAAATTCAACTCCCACCCACCATCCCCCTGAAGTATCAACATTGTGGATCTATTTATGAACTTCAAAATCCAAGGTGTGACACGCTCTGTCACTGCGCAGCGGCACTCTGGCAACGAGCCGGGTTCCGTCCTTCCCTGTGGTGAGAAGTTACACCTCTCTGCTCTGCTCTGCTCTCCAGCATTCACCCCGGAGTGTGTCACCGTGGGGGGAACCGACGTGTGTGTAGTGCCTGCATCTGGAGCACACCCAGCCCTGGGGCAGGCGGGGGTGTCAGTGTGGAAGGGGAAGTGGGGTCCACTCAGGGAGGGCAGAGAATTCTTCCTGTGGGCTTACTTCCCTCTTTGGTCCGATGGGGGAATTTTGCCTGCCAGGGGCCAAGGCATTATGGGAACCATGCTGTTGAGCCTTTCTTGGGGTGATTTTTAGGATTGTTCGGTTTTTGCAATGGTGGGCAGCAAGAAGGCCACTCCTGATCTTGGTGCTGTCTTGTCTGAGTAATGTCCTCCACATATTCATGATTTGGGTCTTATTCAACTTTGGGCGCTCCTTCCCCTACGGGTGTGCTGCCTGAGGGTGCTTCACTCTCCTCAGAAGGCCGTGTATAAACCATATACACCTACCTGTTTCAACAGCAGGTTTGAAGTGCATGAGGTGGGCGGGACAAATGCTGTTACCCGTGGCCAGCCAGTGAGAGGCCACAGGAGGTCCCAGACAAAGAGCCGTCCGCCAACAGACCAGGCTGTGCCTGTTGCTGACAGCACACAGTCCCCCGCTGCTCTCCTGGGTTCCCCGCGCCAAACCTGCTCTGAGAGACCTTCCAAACTTGCCTAGGTCTGTCTCCCCACAGATTCAGGGAGGGCAGCGGAGGGAAAGTTCCCCTTTCTGCACAGCTCTGGAGGGTGCGTGCTGCCAAATGGGAGGCAAAATGTGGAGCCAAAGTGGGAGAACCGAGCTGCATGGTATAATGATTTGTTATGTTTGGTTCAGCACTTCAAAGGCGATTAGCTTTCATTAGGGGCCAAGTCAAGACACTCTAGATAATGCTTATAGCAGCGGCTTCTAGATTTGCCACAAACGTGAAGTGGGTGGTCATGGCACCCTTCAGGCTGTTGAGGGAAACATGAAGTGGCGCGAGGAGAGATGCAGGGTAGGGATGGGGGGCAGAAGTTTTTGGCAGGTGAAAAAAAACGGAGAGCAGCCTCTGAGTTGGCCTTGGGGCCAGGGACGGACTGATGTTAGTACGATGTAGCAGGGTGGGCTGGGTAAAATTCAGGTCTGCAGCGGTGCGGTAGTGTTGGTAGTGACCTGCACTTCCCTGAGAGGAGGCGCCTCCTTGATAAGCTGTTTTCATTTCATTTCAATTCACGTTTTCTCCTGACCCACCTCTGTCAGCCTTAATGTCAAGTTTCAGTCCCATCGCCAGCTATTTGACGCGTGTCCATCTCGAACACAGGGAGTTGGGGGCCCACAGTGAGGAGGCAGCCAGATAAGTGTTCCAGGGTGAAGCCAGCCAGACGGCTCTTAAATGTCTTGTGAAGGAGCTCAGCCAGAAACTCGTAGGAGAAGGTTCCTGCAGCGCGCCCTGGCCTGTGGTCACATTTCTGAACGTAGCCTCCCAAGAATTGTAGGGTGGGCTGAATAATCCTGCTTCCTGAGGGCGTGTATGTACCATGCATCCCCTGATTTCAAGGAAAAGCTCAGGAAATATGTGGTCCGAGGAGAAAGGAGCCTCAATAGGGTTTTTGTTGTTGTTATTTTGCAAGGATCTTGAAGTGAATGCCCACAAACTGCCCACACGATGAATAGCAGCATTCATTTCCCAGGGCAGTGAGGCCAGAGCTGGGCCTGCTGGGAGATCCTGCCTTCCTTCGGCCTCGGGCTACCTTCAGCTCCACCGCCACTTTTCCCTGATGCGGGCCGGGGATGGCGGGGAGCTGGGGGGGAGGAGCAGATACCAGGAGCTACTTCCCCTGCCCCCCCCCAATCCGGGCTCTGACACTGGCTCCTTTTGGCCTTGGGCCATTTGCCTGGCTACTTCACCTCAGTTTCTCTATCTATAAAATGGGGATAATGGTGTTTACTTACTTACCTCATGAGTATTATGGGAATTAATTACTGTTTGTAAAGTGCTTTGAAGATGAAAAGTGTGAGGTGGCATCATCATTATTATTACGAAATATCTTCCACTGCTACCGACCAGGTTCTGCCAGATTCAAGAGAACATCTCAGTTCGAGTTCTAAGTGAGACCCTCACAGCCCCCCCACAGGCACATACGTGTGCATGTGCGTGCACACACAGCCCCGGGGACTGACTATCTGGATGTGGAGAACAAACCACTTTCACCTAGAAAGGGGTCCTTCCTATTTATGGAGTTGACAGTAGTTAGGAAATTTGGTGGTGAGAAGGGGAGAGTAGCCGGTGGCCCAGATATACAACGTGGTCTATTACGTACATGATTAAGCAGGAGCAGAGCCAGCCATCTCCACTTCAACCCTGTGCTCATGATCTACAACACAGATGTTAATGCTACTTTCGTATGGAGGATTTTTGTCTTTGTTCTTGTGGTACGAGAAATGTAACACGTTGGATATGTAAAATCTATCTGCTACTTTGACCTTCACTGAGATGAAGTGCCTCTGTCAAACTGCCTTTCATCAGGGGCCACGGAAAACAGCACATTTTCAGAATTTCAAAGTCTCCTAAAATATATTAGATCATCCCTCTTTTCCAATGAGTGTAATCTGACTTTTTGGAATATTTAGAGGCAGAAAATGAAGTTTTATCAAATTGCCTTTTATTTGGGTTCTGGTATTGTCCCTTGGCTGACTGTGGGAATTTTTCTCATTCTGTATATCTATATCTGGTTGAACAATGGTTTGTGTAGCAGGTTATGCTTGTTAATGGGGCTGAGTTATGTGGGGATGCCAGGGGCAAGATTATTAAAGAATAAAGGGTCTAAACTGGAGGAAGAGATACTGTATGAGAGTCTAAATCTGACCACTACCGATGATCTCTTTAAAAGTTCTAAGTTTCTAATGTAGCATATACAAAATATATGTAAATTTAATTTTACTATGAAAAGAAAAATAGACAACATCCCAAATTCCAGAAGATACCATTTATGATTATGCTGTTTGTTTATATAATAATCTAGGTACCTCTTTTCCTAGTAGAGTAATTATACCTAGGAAGCCAGGAGGTAACTATGTGAATTACCCCACAGGGCAGGAACACTGGGTAGGGAACCAGCCAACTCAAATTATTTATGTAAATGGAGTGTACAAAGTCTTCGCATTTCATGGCAGATTGTGTTCTTGAAATGGGGGTTGAAAATCCAAAAGCTGTAATTCAAATGTGATTTTTAAAGAGAAACAATGGTGTGATTGGAACTTGTGTCCCTACTTAAGGTTGTAATGGCCAAATTGGTTTCTTCATTACAAAATTAATTCATTGTCATTATTTTATAAATAATTAAAAAAAAGAAAAGATACTTTACATTTAAAGCATCCATAATTCTTCTTCCCAGAGGTAGCCACTGTTCCTGTCTCGTACCACTACTCTTCCAGAACTTAGGTATATATAAAAAAAATACTGAACACAAGTTTTATACACTTCTAACATTTCCCTACATCAACAAAATATATTTATTTTAGTGTGGTTTGGTAGGATTACAAATAAGGGTGCAACATATCATCATATGCTTATTGGATATATATATATACATATATGTATATATGTGTGTATATGTATACGTACATATATATGTATGCATGTTTTTTTCTGATTTGAGCTTTGAGCTCTGTTCCAAGCCCATATTTTTCAAATGGGAAGTTCATTTTATTATTATTATCACTAATTTGTTAGATATTTTTTAAAAATGAAAACATGAACATATTTTCCAAATATTTTTTCAATTTGTCATTTTCACTTATAATTTTGTTTATAGCATTTCATTTTATTTTGACTTCAGAGAGAGAAAGGTTTACATTTTGTATCATCACATCTATAAATCTTTCCCTTTATGATTTTGGCCTTGGTGTCATGCTTAGAAAACTTCCTATACTCTAAAATTATGTAAATATTCACTAATAGCTTAGCCTAGAAGTATGTGTGTGTTTAGTTTTGCTGGAATTATTTGTGTATATCTTGTGGGGAGATTAGAGATATTTGGTTATTTTTGGTAGACAGAGTTCTAGGAATGTCTTTCTGTTCTGCTGGGTTTTTTCCCCCTCATTTCCATTTTTCTTTCTTCTTCTGAGTAGGCAAAAAGCAGAGAGTTTAATTATTTGGCTATCCGTGACCTTTCTGGGGCTTTCCTGGACTTCCATTTCATTAGTGCTCACTACTTCCTTCTTATAGCAATGATGGTATAAAAATTATATCTGTCTTTTTAAAAGATTTTATTTATTTATTCGAGAGAGAGAGAGCGTGCGTGCATGAGCTGGGGGAGGGGTAGAGGGAGAGGGAGAATCTCCAGCAGATTTCCCGCTGAGGGAGGAGCCTCAGGCGGGGCTCTATCTCCTGACCCTGATATCATAACCTGAACAGAAACTAAGAGTCTGATGTTTAATCAACTCAGCCACCCAGGCACCCCAAAATTATATCTGTCTTGGGGCTGCACAACCCATTCCCTATTTGCAGAGAATCTTCACCATCTGATCGCTCTGCATGTTGTGTGCCACATCAAAAGCCTTCAAAGTCTCTTCTAACACTCAAACTCAAGACTTGATTTGAATCCTGAATCCATAAAATAGAAACACTTCCTACCCTTGGCCATATCTAATGCTCAGTAGCCCCTCACAGAGCACCACTCTGTCCCCAACTCTGGATTCCAGTCTTGGCCCTTACTTCCCAGCCATGAGATGTGGAGCACCTTCATTTAATCCCTCTGAACTTCAGTTTCCTCATCTGTAAAGTGGCATTAATAATAACCTTCCTTGGCTAGTTCACAACATTACTCTAAGGATCAAATGAGATCATGGTTGTAAAAGTGCTTAGTAAGCTGTAAAGCAATATACAAATATAAGATGTTATTATTTCCCTTTTATTTGACATTATAAAGGATTAAATATGATGTGTGACTATAAAGTAGTAAGAACCATTTTTTTTTAAGTAACATGTCAGACTATAAACACCCAAAGAAATGCAATCCTTTCAGGAGGCCTCATAGGAAGCCTCAAATTAATTTCTATGCTGTTATCCATGCTCAGAAGGTGTTCTTAACTTCCTTTGTCTTTGGGACCGTCATGGACATTCTCCCTTGGTATGACATTTTCTGTCCATTCACCTACTTCACCCTTCCCCTCCACCCTCCTCTTTTCCTTGAACTTCCTACTCAGAGGACATGAAGGGAGATCGAAGCAATGGGAGAGAGTGAGATCTCAGGGAACGGCGATGAACGGAAGGTAGGACTAGGCTACATGACAAGACTGAAACTGGCTGCCAGAGTGAGTCTTCTGGGGTTCATCTCAGGAAAAAGACTGGCTTACACACATTTATGTGCTGTTTGTTGCAGATCTACCTTTAGGGTATCGGCGAATACTCTGTTGATAGGAATCATCAGGAAGTGAATCTTACTCTCTGCTGAAGTCTTTCTGTTCAGTCTCATTAGTTAGCATCTGTAGAATTGTAGCAGCTGCACTGGACTAAAAGTAAATAAACCTGAGTTCTGGTTCTGGCTCTGCAATAACTGAGTGACTGGGTGATGGTGGACACTCAGTTTTAGTTTCCTCATTCTCAGAATAAGAACACTGAAGGTCCTTAAGGTCCCTTCCACCTTGAAAATAATAGGATTTTGGTAGCCTTCCTCATCATGGTTTTATGGAGGTGCAGACCATTTCCTACCTTTGCAAATTTGGGCAAGTTGTTTAACCTGTCTGAGTCTCGGTTTTCTCATCTTTAAAATGCTTATAGGATGTGTCAATGTGGGTTCATCACTTGTAATAAATGTACTACTGAGGTAGTGGATATTGATAATAGGCAGGTTATGCATACATGGGGGCTGGGCGTGTATGGGATATCTCTATAACTTCCTCTCAATTTTGCTTTGCTACTCTAAAAACTAGTCTCAAAAATAAAGTCTTAAAAAAAAAAGGCAGAGCTAGGAAATGATCTGGACCTCCATGGTGGTAAAAGCTACGATAAGGAAGGCCTTTGGAATCCTAGCTCTATATGGACCCCCGTGTTAGTACAGAAAGTCTTAATTGTTACTTTAAAATTTATTTCATTTACATTAAAGGATGTAAAAAGCTGAGAAAATAACATTGTCTCTATTTGCAGATGTGTGTTATAGAAAACTCCAAAGAATCTACAAAATAACTCCTAAAATTGGTGAGTTCAACAAATGTTGCAGAATACCCAGTCAAAATAAAAAAAGTCAATTGTTTTTCTGTATTCTATCAAGAGAGAATTGAATTTAAAAAGAAGAAGTATATATAGCATTTACAAAACAGGTATAAATATATCAAAATATGTACAGGATCTGTATGTTAAAAACTTCAAAACAATGATGAAATAAATCAATGAAGATAGGCGTAAATGGAGGGATATTTCATCTCAAGGGTTGGAAGGCATATCGTTAAGAAGCCAGTTCTCCCCAGTGTAATCTAAATCAAATCCTAGAAAAGTTTTTTTTTATAGATATCAAAAAGTTGATACACACATATGGGAAGACAAAGGACTCAGATTAGCTAAAATAATTTGAAGAAAATGAACAAAGTTGGAGGAATCCCGTTACCCAATTTTAAAACTTACTTTCACACTAGTAGCTAAGACAGTGTGGGCATAGACACAGAGACCAATAGAACAGAATAGAGGGCCAAGAAATAACTGATCCACATAAATATAGTCAACTTGTTTTACAAAGGTGCAAAAGCAATTCAATGGAGAAAGGAGAGTCTTTCAACAAATGGTGCCAGAACATTTAGGTATTCATATGCAGCAGAAAGAACCTCAATCTACAATTTACATAGTACACAAACACTCAACTACATTATTCAAAATGTATCATAGATCTAAATGTAAAAGTGTAAAACTTCTAGGAAAAAAATAGAAGAAAATCAGTGTGACCTTGGGCTAGACAGTTTTTAGCTATAACACCAAGAGCACAATTCACACACACACACACAAAAACTTGGTAAACTGAACTTAATCAAAATTTAAAACTTTTGCACTATGAAAGACACTGTTGAGAATGAAAACCCAAGCCACTCACTGGGAGAAATTATTTGCAAATAACATTTCTAATAAGGACTTGTAGCCACAATATATAAAGAACTCTTAAAACTCAGCAATAAGAAAACAATCCAATTAAAAAATGGTCAAAGATCTGAAGAGACACAACACTAAAGAAGGTGTACAAATGGCAAATAAGCTTATGAAAAGATGCTAAATATCACTGGAAAATGCAAAATCAAACAACAAGATACCACTACACCTCTATTAGAATGTCTAAAGTCTAAATAATTGGCAATATCAAATGCTGAGGAAAAGTGCAGAGCAACAGGGACTCCCATTCATTGCTGGTGAGAATGCAAAATAGAGCACCACTTTGGAAGACAGTTGGAAGTTTCTTATAAAATTAAACATAGACTTACCATCTGACTCAACAGTAACTCTCCTAGGCATTTATCTAACTGGTCTGAAAACTATGTCCACACCAAACTTCCATGCAAATGTTTATAGCAGCTTTATTCATAACTGTCAAAAACTGGAAGTAACTAGAGGTCCTGCAATAGGTGAGTGGAGGAACAAACTGTGGTATGTCCATACAATGGAATACTACTCAACAATAAAAAAGAATAAAGATATCATTCCACACACCAACATGAGTGAATCATAAATGTATTTTACAGGTGAAAGAAATCAGGCTGTAAAGGCTACATACCATATTATTCAATTCATATGATATTCTGGAAAAGGCCAAAATTATAGGGATGTCTTTAGTCCAGTGGTTGTGAAGAAAAGTATTCTACTAGGGGAAGCACTGGAAATTTTTTAGGGTGATCAAACTAATCTCTGTGGTACTGTGGTGGTATATACATGATTCTACAAATCTGTCAAAACCCAGAGAACTTTGCAACATTAGTGAACCTTCATATATGCAACTTATAAAAAATTAAGGAGCCAAAAGATCTCAGAATAGAATGTAGATGCTGACACAAGAATTAATCTGTACTACAAAGATATGACATAACCTCACTGAGGAGGATGGAGAGAAAAAGGTCTTGACCTAAGTAACTTTGGAAAATGGTGTTTTCACAGGAAACTGTAAGTCAAAAGATAAAGGGAAGTGAACATAAACACTGCATTCTAGTTGGTAAAGTTGTTTCTCATGGGATTTGTTTTACCAATTCTGAAACTGCCGTCTCTGTTTACTGGAACTGAATAAATAAATAAATAAATGGATAACAGATAGTGAAAGCCAGGTTTCTTATGATTGGAGAGGGAGGTGACAGATAAACAAGGAGGGAAGGCTAAAATGAACCACTTGGTAATGGATTAAAATTGGAGATATTAATATGAACTTATATATGAGTTCAATATAGATACAGATGAACAGGTACAGGAATAATTATAGATTTGTGTACATACATGGATTAGTATACACACATACATTTCCTAGCTCTGTCTGCTAAAAAGAACTGGAATGCCACCACAGTAACAATGAACACACCTACTGCCCAGATCTTGGTTTCTGATATTGTCCTCTAATAAGAGGAACCTGGGATCCCAGGAGAAATGGCTAATTGTAGGGCGGAGACAGGAAACACACAAGATGTACCTGGGACATCTTTCAGTGGCAGGAAGTAAGAAACTGCTCAAAAAACCAAAGGATGGATGCATGTCAGAGAGACACAGGGGCCAACCTGAAAGAGCACTCACTAGCCACAACTGCAACACTGGGAACAATAAAATAAATAACGTGGTGTTGGATTATAGCTCCAAGTTCAAAGCAAATAGCCTTGAATCCCATACTGATATGAATAAATGACCAAACAAGTACACAAAAACAATGAATCGTGGATCACCACATCAAAAACTAATGATGTATTGTATGGTGATTAACATAACATAATAAAATAAAATTTAAAAAAAAACAAGTAAATAAATGAAGAAGAGACAAATCTCTCATACAGAAATATTCCCAGTAATTTACATAGCTTCCCGTCCCTCCAGGTGGTGGAGCTCAACTCCATCCCCCTGGGTGCGCTGTGCTTAGGGACTTGCTTCCAAAGAGAAGAATAGGAAAAGAAGGGAAAAGTCACTTTCCAGGGAAGAAACCTGGCCAATACTACTTCAACCAGGTGATCAAAATTACCATTATCAGTGATAAGTCATGTTGATTAGCAGGCACTCCTAATATGAGGTGTGATGAAAATGGGACTTCACCTCCACAGTCTTCCTCCCCAGACCCACAGTCTTAGCCTGACCGTGAAAAAAAATCAGACAGATCCAAGTTTGGGAGGCATTCTACAAAATGCTTGACCAGTACTCCTTCGATGCCAAGGCTGTGAAAAACAAGAAAGTTCTGAGAAACTGTTGCAGTCAAGCGGAGAACAGGGAGACACTACAACTAAATGTAAAAGTGGTATCTTGATGGAATCTTGGTACAGAGAAAGGACATTAGGGAAAAATAGCAAAATCTGCATAAAGTGTGGAGTTTAGTTAATAGTGATGTCTTGATGTTGTTTGAGCAGTTGTAGCAAAGTTTCCGTAGTCATGTCAGTGTGGGCGATAGAGGAAATGGGCTCAGAGTGTATGGAAATTCTCTGTAGTATCTTTGCAACTTTTCTGTAAACTAGCCTAAAATAAAACATTTATTTAAATTTAAAAAACATATTGAAGAAAAATATTAATCATATAGGATATATTATAAAGAAGCATGTATAGAGTGATCTTCATTTCATATAACTAAAATACATGAGTGTGTGCCGAGGAAACCAGATGTGTGTGTATTCAGAGACGTGACTTTTATTTCTCCTTTCTGCTTCTCTGTATTTTTTAAATTCTGTACTTTACAGCAAACAGGTATATTTAAATAATTTAAAAAGCTGTACTCAAATCAATCAGCAGGAGACTGTGATACTGAGCAGTGGGAAGAGGTGAGATGGGTTCCCCCTGAGAGAACAGACACTGTGTTTGTAGACAAGCATCTTCAGTCTGACTCCAGAGACAATCATTTTTTTAGACACTAATCCCTGAGTCTCCATGATCATCATTTCTGAGTCACAGTGAAGAATGGTTCCATCTTTCATTTTCCTACCTTAAGAAAATTGAGACTAAGTGACTCAAGCAAAGCCGCATGGTTGGTTAGCGTGCTAAGCCATCCAGATGTGTTTTATTTGTACTATATGGTGTTTCAAAATTATTTGAATACGAATGCCTTTAGGTGATGCCTCTTCTCTGTTTTGACTACAGGAAGCTCAGTTCACAGGATGTTTCTTTAACTGCCTGGCCCCTGGAGGAGTTCATGGGCAAACCCTTGATTTAGGTAAAGCAGCAGAAATGAAGAACTGGGTATAGGATTCGGAGTTCTGAGATTAAATGAGGGAAAAGCAACTTCTTCTTCAATTCAAGGAGAGGATAAAAGGGAAGTTCTTATTCTTGTGGGTTAATTTCTGACTAGAACCGGCATAAAAACCCAGCAGACCGTGTGCATGTCACCACCACTGTGAGCGGAGCCCCTGGAATTGTGCGGTGAACAGACTGTGTAGCCATATGCAGCAGCTCTGACTCTCCCCCCTCCCTGTCAAACTGTAAAAATAGTGCATTTTATAATGTGGTTTAACGTCCTATTTTAATAAGGTGTGGTTTGGAGGAACATCTCAATTCAACACTCCACTCAGTCATCATCATCATCATGACCTCATAATATTTATTGAACATTTACTACATGTCACACTCGATGTTGACTCATTTGTTCCTTCTACTGACCTCAACCAGCAGTTCTAATGTCATCCCCATTTTACAGATGAGAAAGTGGAGACTTGGAGAAATGAAGTAATTTACCCAGGATCATGCTGTGGAGCAGGGATCTGAATCCAGCCATCTGACTCCTGCCCACCTTCTTAACCACCAAACCACATGACATTTCACAAATCTCTGCTTCTTCTTCTTCCATGGACAGCACAATATAGGGTTCCAACTCTGTAGTGTGGAGCCCTTTCCAAGGTGCAGTACGTTTGTGAAGATATTGGAGTTAATGATTTTGTTTCATTTACAAATAATTACTAGTAATTTTAATCTATGCAACTCTGATTTTTCTGTATCAATAAATTATTACATATATTATCACTAATAATTTCTTCATTCCTTTACTTAGGTGAAAGTAACTGTATTTTGACCTCTCATTTTTACTCTGTATTAAATTTTCCTTTTCAAATTACATTGTTTTCTTGATTGTTTTCAATAGACGCAATATTTCAATATTTGTCATGCATAATTTTTTGTATAATGGTTTATGATAGAGGTCAGTGTTTAGAATTTCATATCATCATAGTCGTCTCTTTTGTATTCAGAACTGATGCAGATGTTCTTAAGCTGTTAGGAATCTAGCAACACTTTGCTTATTTGGATACTAATTATATTAAAATCTATTAGCTAATTTTCCTATTTAATCTCCTCCTGCAATGGGCAACATAACCAAATGGATTTCCAAGGAGGACATATTGAAGCCCAGATGGTTTTTTGGTCTCTCTCAGGGAAGTCAAGTGCTTAGGGAAAACTAGAGAATTACAGTATTTGAAAGGGGGAAAAGGGTTGTGTCAAGAAAACAGTGTCAAAGCTATTGAATTCGGTGCCTAAAGCAGAAAGTCGGCAAAAGTTTCCCTGGGTCAAAGTCAAGGTCAAGAATTTTGCTGATGGCTGTGTTTATATCACTTTTGAATGTGCAGGACAGAAGCTGCTACCAAAAATATACCTTTGCTTCTCAAGTTATCAAAAATGAAGACCTTTCCTCTCCTCAGTAAACACATCCTCCATGAATGAGCTGAGCATTTTCCACAACTTCTAATAACTCCCAGATCTGCATCTCCAGGTGAGGGCTCTCTCCAGAAACCCAAACCTGTGTCCTGTTGTTCACCGTACCCTTCATTTGGATGCTTTACTGGAACCTCAAATTCTTCCAACACTAAGCTTGTCATCACCAGCCCCTCCCCCGACCCATTATGTTAATAACAATCAGAATAACAACCGCAACTCAATTCTACCTCTTGTATTTCCAATTTAAGGCCTGGAAAGTCCAACCAGCTAACCGAATTAGTCCTCTCCTTCCATCTACAAATATAGCCGATTACCAATTCATAAAGGTTCTATTTCCTCAGTATCTCTCACATCTGTCTCTGTCTCTTACTCCCAGGGCCATCTTGTGTGCCCATCCCCCTTCCTCCACCATGGGCACCTTGACAACAGACTGTGCCTAATCCAGAGCTGAGACAGTTAATGGGCCCCGCGTGCCCATCACCCAGATAGTGCCCAACAAAATGTTTGTTGTTGGAAAGAAGGAGAAATGAATGCACTGCTACAGTGTTAGTATTATGGAAAATGTGCTTGGTTTTGGTCATTTGAATCCAAAGTGGAGCGATTTTGTTTTCTTTTGTTGTGATCCTTCCATCTAAAGGTTTAAATGACTTCTGGAACAGTTCTTGGATTTACCTGAAAGAATTTTCCCTAAACCTTGCGACTATGTGCAAGTTAAATTTCAAGCATGCACACTTATTTTTAAGCCACTTGAATCATCTGTGCTTCTGGGAGAGGCAATTTGTATCTATCTCTTCTGACTCCAGGCTTGGGCCTTTAGGTGTGGTGTTTCTCTAACAGCCTTCTTCAACCAGTTCGGCGATGGAATTAAACCCTAATTGTTGTAGAGTATCCATTGTATAAATTGAATTAATTTCTCTTCCGTGCATCTTCCAGAATGGCACTAGCTCTCTGCCATCCTTGGAAGGACTGAGAAAACAGTCACTCAAATCATTTTCTGTTTTGTGGTTCACAAAGAACCCTGGTGGAGAAAAGCTTTAGTGTCTCAAAAGAGGCCTAAGGAAAAATTTCTCATTAGAGACCCTCACAGATGGAGATTCTCTACATAATGGGTCAGTCTCACCTTTCCCTTGCCAGCTCATTCATTCACTGCCTCCTGCCCCTAAAAGCCAGAAAACCCCAATAAGCAGTGGATCTGATGCCAGAAAAATACTCTTGCACTTTATCGTCTAAGTCCTTTTTAAACATTCTACCAATATTTAGCCTTAAGACTGGAAATTTAGGGGAAAAAAATGCAACCTTTGCTTCATTTGGAAACTCTCTTTGCTAGGAAGTAGGCTGGTGCGGAAGGAATGGGCATCAGGGAAAGCTGTGTTTTCTTTTGCTTCTCTTTGGGGAGGAATGGTTAGGAGCTGTGATGGCAGACATGAAAATAAGCCCAGGCCTTTACAACTGGCATCCTTTGAAAGGCCTTTCCTTGACCCCTGTTCCCTAGGAAGAGGAAGGTTGCTCACAGAAATATCACAAGGTTCCATTGATGAAATGTCTCTCCAACCAAACCATGTATGATGACAACTAGTGGGTGGAAAAATTTCCCCCAAATCAGGACTGGCTATCCGCCCTCCAAATTACTTCACGGCATGCCAAAAGGTTATCTGTGAGGAACTAGGAAAGGAAGTGTATTTGAAAACATCTCTGGGACTTGTATACAACATCTTAAGGTGTTTGATCTTTTTATGAACTGTTGACAGCTTTTTTGCCATTGAAGTCTATGTGAGAGTTGCCAGCCAAGCAAAAGGAGGGAGCAGGGACAGAGTGCTTGACCAAAGAACCCCCGAGAGCTGGTTAGATCACAAGATGTGAGACAGCCAGAGAGAGGGAATAACCCAGAATTCCAAGAAAAGCTTCAGCATCTGTATTCATAGTTTCAACAAGACCTATTCTGGCCACCCAAATGTATCCCTTTTCACTTCTAGGATCGTATGCATTCATTCAAGGCTCTGTGCAAATGGTAATTCCCAGAGCACCCAGAGAAGTATGTAGTGGCTGAGGATTATTAATAATCACTCCAGTGCACAAAATCAGTAAATCAATCAGTCCATCACCAAGCAAACTTATTTGAGTTTCTTAATGCCATGACAATTGCTTAATTGGGATAGTAACTCTGCTTAACTGGGATACATTTACCACTGCTTTGGCTAGGGTGTCTTTCCCCAACTCCTGGTGAGTCCGTCTGTCTGCAGTTCATAATGTTCTCCTACTCCTTCCCATGTAGGAGGGAAGGGTTCTGGGTTGCAGCGCCTGCCTGGGACTCCGTCACTGTTATGAGATTAACAAGCCATGAGTTGGAGGCCCTAAGCTTAAAAATGCACATGTAGTATTCCTGCTCAGTACTGACTCTAGTAGATACTAGGTACTTATAAGTCAATAATAATACAAAGTTACCCTCATTCCTATGGACAAAAGAATCTTTACCCAAACCTTCTCATCCATCACTCCTACTCTTAATCTTGGTTTCTGTCCACTCCTCATTGCTCCCTTTATATATATAATCTTTCCAACACAGGCTTTGCATTTCTTCTGCAGCTCAGCTCACAGCTTATAACACACAGCTCTTCCCCACACCTCTCTCCTTAGCTCTTTCCAAAAACTGACCTTGTGTCATCATGGTTATCTGGGTTGTGTTCCCGTTAGTGACCCATTTTATATGAGCAGCCATAGACATTGATGTAAATACCCAGCTCCTTTTCACTGGTGTCTCCTGGTCACTATCTCCATCACCCAGTACCCCTGTACCATCCAGGCCATATCATGGCAAGTTGATTCCATTTGTGCTATAAATTCCTACAGTCTTAGGAGGATCCAGAGCTTTAAAATCATATTGTAATAGACATACTGATATTACAGACAGCCAAAGAATAGCACAGAGTAAATAAATGACTTTTCTGGAGGCTCTAGTCCATCAGACATTTACATTTTGGGGAAGGGGACCACGAGTCCTACATTTCCAAGCCTGTGTTGCAACCACCTGACCACACTCAACAACCATAGGGTTTCTTAGAAAAGCCTGATTTCCTTCCAAAACAATCTGCTTAAAACAAAACAAAATAAAACAAAACAAAAACAACAACCCCAAAAACAACTTAATTATTTCTTTTGCTTCATTCAATAGGCCTCAAATTATGTTTGTTTTTTTTAATAAGTTTGACTCATTTTCATATTAAATTGCTTGATCATTTCTTTTAAGTTAGTAAGGAGTTTCTGTGCTTTGAAGTACAGTTTTTGGTTTTTTGTTCCCCTTCAGGGTATGACAAACTATTACATTGTCTTGAGAATTGAGGATAAACTGGATCAGAGAAGGAGAACAAGTGGAGCTCAGAAACATGATTTCTAAATAACAATTCCCATGTGAGTGCTCCTACAGCATTTCCCTTTTACTCATGTTTTTGTGTTGGTGTTTTTGTTGTGGTCTAGACTGGGACAAAAAATGAAATAGTAGATCCAGATGTGAAATATATCTTTTGAAACTGATGTAGGCGCACACACACACACACACACACATCTAGTCAAAGGGCCATAGGGCCTAAATGTTTCTGTAAAGACCCCAGATAAGACAAGGAGTAGTGAAGGAACCTCATCTTTACGGATCTCACAAACAGCTTTTTAAAAAAAGTACATCTTCTCTATTACACAAATGATGACATTGGCAGATTTTTAGTTTTAAGTTATTTCATTGTAGATCTTAATTTCCATGGTTTGAGAGAGAGTGTGTGTCATGGGGAGAAAGGCAATAACTTTAGGGTCAGCAGATCTGAGCTCAGGCCTGACATTAAGCTGTTGACCTTCAACAAGTAATTTTTCTTCCCTGATTTTCAATTTCTCCCTAAAGCAGAAAGAGCAAAACCTACTTGACATGGTAACCGAGTATTAAATGAGATTATGTACATAGCACAGAGTGCTGGACCCACCTAGGCCCAGCACTCATAAGCAAATGAGCTCCTCCAGCCCACCCCATTCCTAGAGAGTACTCACAAGGTTGTGGCTACGTCTCTGGTCAAGTGCACAATGGTGCCCCCTGCTGCCAAGGCAGCTGACCTAAAGGGAGGAAGTTTCAGATTTAGCAGGGCTTACTACTAAACCTCTCCTCAACAATACAGTCTATATCATTATATAATACTCTGTACTCCTTGGATATTTAATTTACAAAAGTGTCCACTGGATGACTAGATCTAGTTGGCCGCGGTGGACAACCAATGCATAGTCTCCTACTAGGCTGTAAACCCCATGGGGCAGGCAACATATGTTCTCCTCCAACTACTCCGTCTCCAGAACTCAGCACAATTCCCCAGCCATGGTAGATACTCAGTAAATATTTTGTGGAATGACTGAATTAATGAGGCCAGCCATAACCTAAGAAGAAGTTACGACTTGAACTTTTAAAGGGTTTCCCTATGAAAAAATTATCTGGAAAATTCATTCCCCCATACTTTAGTAGGATCAGAGAAAGCGATTGTTAGTGACTTTGCTACCTTGACTATAGCCGTTGCTCTTTTTTCCACCCAGTATCATTGAGTAGACCTGGGTTTCTAACTTCACGTTGAGGCAAGCTATGAATTACAACCTCTTTGGTTTTTACCTTCTTTCCAAACCCAATCAATACTATCTTACTTTTTTGATTCGTGTTCACTAGAGACAAGAACAGTAGAAGTAGCTGTCAGATGAAACACATTCTAAAATGTTCACCATCAGAGGACATTTATTGAAATCCCTGGCATGAAAGGATCAGTACTGAGGAACACTCGTGGTTCTTGGGCTTCTGAGTGGCTGGAGGGTTTTCAGTCCTGAACAAGAGAACCATGTCAGAGGGCATTGGCAAGAACTGATATTTTTAAAATGTTCCCTACTGTACCATCAGCCAGGATGGGTGTAACTGAGTCAGAGGCCAGAAGAGCCAGAGGAAAGGGAAGGAAGCAGGGTGTGTTAGCCACATGACTAAAGTGATAGGGCATATGTTCTTAAGCAGGAAAAGACGTGTAGGCTGAACAAAAATGTAAACACTGGTGGCGTTTGGAGTATTCAGGAGGGCTGGGAATAAAAAGCTCTGTGAGTCTGGTGAAAAGAAAGGGTGGCTTTGATGTGGAACAGATTTTCAACTGTAGCAGAGTTGCCATCTCTTGTGGTTGCCAGAGAATATTTAAAGGAAAACGAAGAGGGTGTTCTTTGCTTAGGGGTGGCTCGTGAGGGGAAGAACCCTAAGTGTTTTCAGGTTGAAGGAGAAGACACTGTTAAGAATCTAATGGACACGGGGCGCCTGGGTGGCTCAGTTGGTTAAGCGACTGCCTTCGGCTCAGGTCATGATCCTGGAGTCCCAGGATCGAGTCCCACATCGGGCTCCCTGCTCAGCAGGGAGTCTGCTTCTCCCTCTGACCCTCTTCCCTCTTGTGCTTTCTATCTCATTCTCTCTCTCTCTCTCTCTCTCTCAAATAAATAAATAAATAAATAATCTTTAAAAAAAAAGCATCTAATGAACACAACACATCTGGTCAGTAGCCACCAGATGCTGCCAGGCTGTTTTGGCAACTACTGGACCTCCAGTTTGCTGACCGGCAAGCTCTGTGCTGGTGGATACAGCTGAGGAGTCTGGAAGATGCCTCTTACCAGCTGAAAACCAGGTTCCTGGGTGGGCTTCCTTAACCAGTGCATTATTCTCCCTCTGGGTCTCATATTGGGTCTTCACAGCCCCCAAAGGAAGGGCAGCTAGCCTCCGAGAGCAGATCATCTCTGCGGGGAATGAGGAAAGAAGCACGACCTTGCTGCAGAAAGCTAGAAAACGTCCATAGGAAGTTCCTTCTGGGGCTCACTTCACAACTGCCTGAGCAGGGCCATATTCAGGCTGTGTGAACGTAGGAAGAGCCCTACACTAGGATTGAGGGGTCCTGGATTTTATTGCAGCTCACTTACTAACTATCTTTGTAACCTTAGGCAGATCGTTAGATCTTCCTGTACCTCAGTTTCCACATGGAGGATAGAACTAGATCATTACTATGGACTCTTAGGTTTCAAACCTCCATGATTGCATGGTTCATAGCGAAGTCAAAGGCTAAGTTCCACTCTTGCTTCCCTGTGTAATTTTGGGCAAGTTTTTACTCTACCCAGAGTCTCAGTTTCCCCATCTGTAAAACTGAGTAAATCATACTAGTTTTACAATATTTTGAAAACTTACAGATGAAGGATATTATGCAAATGTTAAGTACCATCAAAGCCTTAAATGCAATTATAGTTACTTAACTTTTTAACATCATGTTTGTGACTGAAAATGAGTCCCTGGTCATTTTACTTGAATAAACATTATTTGTTTTTAACTTGCTACAATTTTGACCTGCTTGCTCAAATCCATTCTGGTCAGGTTAAGTTGATTTGCTTGTCCCCTTCACTTCCTCTTGTAAACTCTTCTGTCCTGATGTCCATCTTCTGTAGAGGAGCTCGTGGAGCCATGGTTTGAGTCAGGACCTGGTATTCCAAAGACCTGGCTTCTAGATCTGGCTCTGCCATTACAAAGCTGTGTGTCCCCAAGCAAGTCATGTCATCTATTTGAGCCTAGTGTACGGGTCTCCAAAAGACAGGGAGATTAGGCCAGGTCATTTCAATGGTACCTCCCAGCACCAGTGTATAACTTTAGAAAATCCTTAAGGCAATGGAGAAAAGGATGAGGCACAAATCATATATGGAGTCCTCAATCCTATAAACCCATCAGAGTTGAATTTCTACAATGACCAAAATCATGGTGCTTAGAGTAACTTACCATACAATCCTTGGTGACAGTATTAAAGCCTTAATTCCTGAAATATTATTAGTATACTGCCGTGATAATTATATCTGTGGGATTCGAATTCCAGCTATGAGACTACACACTGCTCTTACTGTGGAAATGCTATGAGAAGGAAAAAAGGAATGGAAGTCTTGAGATTTATACATGTCATTTTGAAGTTTGGATTCAGGCTTACTTGTATTTAAAGCAAATAAGTTGTACTTAAAATGGAAAACAACCTTGTTTATCTTTGAATATCTGTGGTGGAGAGTAGCTTTAGTTGGTTTGCCCTCTCAGGAGCCATCTCCCCCCATCTGTAGGGTTGGTTTGTGCTCTCAGCCACTCACTGGCTTTTGTGTCTTTCACAAGTTCTGCCATGTACCAAACACTGGCTTGGAGGTTTCCTTTGGGTTTTCTAGAGTTGTGCTTACTAGTGAGGCAGAAAGACCTCTCTTCCCGGTTTACATTTTTAGCCATTGATTGGAGTTCTTGTATGTGGTTTTCTTCTCTTGGACGA
The DNA here is from genome assembly GCF_009762305.2 of Zalophus californianus. Taxonomy (NCBI): domain Eukaryota; kingdom Metazoa; phylum Chordata; class Mammalia; order Carnivora; family Otariidae; genus Zalophus; species Zalophus californianus. Next base: position 89,043,367 of record NC_045596.1, read on the forward strand.
AGTGTCCCTATATATTCTCTATATTTGCTGGAAGTGTTGAACTACTTCCCCAAAACGTGCATTGCCAGTTTTCCTGCAACAGGCAGCCAAGGCTGCTCTGGGTCTTTTCTGGGCCTTCACATAAAATACACTGCTCAGTGATCTCTCCAGGGTTGGCCATAAAATCTCCGTGATGCCCGATCAGAGATTTCAGAGGTGTCTCCGGTGTTCCCCTCCTTCCTCTCACTTCCTGCTTCCCTGCTTATACTGCCAGGAAAAGGTCTTGTTACCTCTTAATCTAGTGTCAAATCCTACATGACAAAGGACTTCCCCCACTCCCGAATTTCATTCCAGGGGTTCTATCCAGTGACTCAGTAATTTGTTTGATGTTTTCTTCTTAACGGATTTTCTCTTTTGGAAAATCAGGATGCTGAAGAAGGAAGGTCTCGGGTGTTCTTGAGAGAGAAGAGATTTCTTTGGTTCGTGACTAAAAGTATCCATCACCTAAAACTCAGTGCTCAAAGTTGAAATCACAGTGTTTTAGAGCATTGACGTAAGTCTGGCATTCGATTGCACCGCCTCAAGAGTAAAAGTTCAGAGGACATGGTGAATTGTTAAATTGTTGGGATCATGAAAACTATTTTCACCAAATTTAACAAAATAGGATGGGGGGATGGGTTAGCCTGGTGATGGGTATTAAAGAGGGCACATTCTACACGGAGCACTGGGTGTTACACACAAACAATGAATCATGGAACACTACAACAAAAACTAATGATGCAATGTATGGTGATTAACATAACATAATAAAAAATTTTTAACAGAATTGGAATATAGAACACTGGCAGTTGGAGGAAAGTGGACAATTGTATTGCTTAGGACTTTTTTGGTGGTAAATGACAGAGACTCCATACTTAGAGAACTCAAGCAAAGAAGTGGTCATTATAGACTCCCAGGACCAAATCACAGGCAGGTAACCATGGAGCTGCCCTCAGTGTCACTCAGACCAAGCAACCTGAACACCACAGGAATCTGTCTTCTCCTCCCTTCTCTCATCTTGGCTTCTGCTTCAGGCTGGCCCCTTGCTCACCAACTCTTTCACATGTTAGGGGATATGAGGGCAGGCAGCTCTGGGGCCACATCCTTACAGCTAGAGTTCCAAGTGGAAAGATACCTTTCCCTGCCAGCTGCTGTATGGAAAATCTCAGAGAAAGGCTTGGGTTGGCCGGATTCTGTTCATATGCTCATCACTAGCTCATCCCTGTGGTCAGGTGGGTGGGGCACTCTGAGTATCTGCCACACCAGAATTACAAGCCAAGTGGTTGTGGGGGTGCCGGGGAGAGTGGAGCAGTTCACCAAGGCAGGAGTATGGGCGGGACAGGCGCTGTTACTGAAGAAGGAGGAAAGGGTTCTGGGAAGCCCCAAAAACAGTTACACAGAGAAGGAAGAGTGGAACTTAGCCTATGACCTTGCTGTGAACCATAGAATCATGGAAGGTTTGAAATGTAAGAGTCCATAGTAATTATCTGGTTCCATCCTCCAAGCATGAAAACCAAGGTGCCAAAAGTCTAAGGCTAAGGCCACAAACAACAGGTACCATTACAGAGGGTCAAAGATTATTTGCAGTGTTCTTCTATAGCTTGGGCTTAACTTCGGGCTAAATTTTTCTTTCTTTCTTTTTTTTTAATATTTTATTTATTTATTTGTCTGAGAGAGAGAGAGAGAGAGATTAAATGCACAATCGGGGAGCGGCAGGCAGAGGGAGAAGCAGGCTCCCCGCTGAGCAAGGAGCCTGATTCAGGACTCGATCCCAGGACCCTGGGATCATGACCTGAGCTGAAGGCAGACGCCTAACCAACTGAGCCACCCAGGCATCCCTCCAGCTAAATTTTTCATCTAAAATACATATTTGGTAGGTTTGAGCTTTGCTGATTTCCAGTGTGTCAGAAGAGTAAAATAGATAATATGGTCGTTGGCAATTTACTGGACATTTGTCTACAATTATTTCACCTGTAGAGAGATGGCCATTATCTGGAAGCAGGAATGATTTAACTAATAAAATCTCAGAATCTTGAATTAAAAAACAGAATAGAATTATAAGTGAATCATTTAGAAAATGCAAGCTGAAGAATTTAAATTATGTAATAAAAAACCTTTATTAACATTGATATTACTTCAGTAATTTAGATTTATTTCTTAGTTATCCTTTATGAAGTGATTGAAGGGGTGTTTGGTTGCTCAGTTGGTTAAGCATCTGCTTTTGGCTCAGGGGTCCTGGGGTCAAGCCCCACATGGGGCTCCCTGCTCATTTGGGAGTCTGCTTCTCCTTCTGCCCCTCCACCCTGCTGGTGCTGTCTCTCTTGCTTTCTCTCTCTCAAGTAAATAAATAATATCTTAAAAGAAAAACAAGCATCCCTAGTAAATAATTAAGCTTAAAAGTTGTATTTTCTGTGTTTTGTTTGTTTGTTTGTTTGTTTTTAAACAAGATCATTTCTAACTTACAGACTCTGTTTTCATGACTGGGTTTCATATGACTTATTTGGTTTTATCAAATAAGCTAAAATGCTGAACACCTATGTTTTTGAGATTCTAAGAGTCTTACCTTTAAATATTAGACATTCAGTCTCATTTGAATACTTGGAGCTAGACAGAACTTTACATTCTAGTTTAAATTCTGATCTATCACTTAATAGCTCTGTAACCTTGGGCAATATTACCAAATTCTTGTCTGTAATATGGACATAATAAGAGCTATCTCTTAGCATCAATGGGAAACTCAATGAGATCAGCTGTGAAAAGATGCCTGCTATGTATTAGGCCTCAATAAATATTACCTTTTTCCTCTTTTCTCCTTTAATTAAGCAAAGAGTTAAGTTTGAGAAAAGCTAATCTCTTACCTCAGACACTAGCCAAAGTTTGAGTTAATGTATGAAGACACCATCTAATGTCTTTTGTATGAAGACAGTAAGTAAATTATAATCTTAAGAAGTATACTGACCCTTTTTAATAGTGCACTGAATTTGCTCAAAATAAATCAACTGTCTGATTTATTCACAAAAACATTATCACAAAACATTAATAATAATGAAATAATATGCAACATCTCAACACTGAAAATGTAACAAGTATGGGCAAATGTAGGTAGTGATATTAGTGTTATTATTAATGACCATAGTAATGTTAAGGGCCAGAAAACAAGTCTCAATAAATTCTGGAAAATTTAAATGATATCAAGCATTTTTTATGACCACAATGGTATGAAATTGGTAAAACCACAAAAGAAGAAAACAGGTAAAACCACAAAAACCTGAAAATGAAAAAACATGCTACTGAACAACCAATGGGTCACTGAATAAGTCAAAGGAGAAATTAAAAAAAACAACAACAAAGGAATCTAAAGGCAAATGAAAGTAGTAATACAACATACCAAAATCAATGGGGCACAGCAAAAGCAACACTTAGAGGGAAGTTCATAGCAATACAGGCCTACCTAAAGAAGCAAGAATGATCTCAAATAAGAAATCTAATTTTACACCCAATGGAACTAGAAAAAGAAGAATAAACAAAGCTCAAAATTAGTAGAAGGAAGGAAATAATAAAGATCAGAGCAGAAATACATGAGATAGAGACTAAAAAGACAATAAAAAAGACCAATGAAACTAACAACTGGCCCTGTGAAGAAATAAACAAAATCAACAAACTCTTAGCTAGACTAAACAAGAAAGAAAGAGAGAAGACTCAAATGAATAAAATTAGAAATGAAAGAGAAGTTACAACTGCTACAACTGCAGAAATGCAAAGGATCGTAAGAGGCTACTATCAACAATTAAACACCAACAAACTGGACAACCCAGAAGAAATGAATAAATTTCTAGAAATAAGAATCTTCTAAGACATCTTCCAGATTCATGAAGAAATAGAAAATCTGAATAGGCTAATGCCTAGGAACAGATTAAGCTAATAATCAAAAACCTCCCAACAAACAAAAGTCCAGAATTAGACAGCTTCACTGGTGAATTCCACCAAACATTCAAAGATTTTTGATACCTATCATTCTCAAAGCCTTCCAAAAAACTGAAGAGGAGGAAAAGAATTCAAGCACATTTTATGAAGCCAGCATTGCACTGATACCCAAACCAGACAAGGATATCACAAAAAAAGAAAGTTACAGGCCAATATCTCTGATGAAGATAGATGCAAAAGTCCTCAACAAAATTTTAGCAAACCAAATCCAATACATAAGAAGGATCACACATCACAATCAAGTGGGATTTATTCCAGGGTTGCAAAGATGATTCAACATCTACAAATTCATCAACATGATACATCACATTAATAAATGAAATACAAAATTATATGATCACCTCAATAGATGCAGAAAAAGCATTTGACAAAATTCAGCATCCATTTATGATAAAAACCCTCAACAAAGTAAGTATAGAGGGAATATATCTCAACATAATAAAGGCCATATATTACAATCCTACAGGAAACATAATCAATGGAGAAAAGCTGAAAGCTTTTCCTCTAAGAACAGGAACAAGACAAGGATGCACACTCTTACCACTTTTATTCAACATGGTAATGGAAGTCGCAGACACAGCAGTTAGGCAAGAAAAAGAAATAAAAGGCATTCAAATCAGAAAAGAAGAAGTAAAACTGTCACTATTTGCACATGACATGATACTATAAATAGAAAATCCTAAAGAACCACCAAAAGACTGTAACATTAATTAATAAATGAATTTAGTGATGTTGCTAGATACAATATCACTATATAGAAATTGGTGGCATTTCTATACAGAAATAACAGAACAGCAGGGAGAAAAATTAAGAAAACAATCCCATTTACAATTGTATCAAAAGAATAAAATGCTTAGAAACAAATTTAGCCTAGCAGGTGAAAGATATGCTCATTGAAAACTATAAGACACCAACAAAAGAAATTGTAGAAGACACAAATAAATGGAAAGATATTTTATTCTCATAGGTTGGAAGAATTAATATTGTCAAAATGTCTATACTATCCAAAGAAATCTGTAAATTCAATGCAATACCTACTAAAATTCCAATGGCATATGTTACAGAACTAGAGCAAATAATTTTAAAGTTTGTATGGAACCACAGATGATCCTGAATAGGCAAAGTAATCTTGAGAAAGAAGAACAAAGTTGGAGGTATTATGCTCCTGATTTCAAACTATACTATAAAGCTATAATAATCAAAACATTATGATATTGGTACAAAAACAGACTCACAGATGAATGAGACAAAATTGAGAGTCCAGAAATAAACTGACATACATATGAACAATTCATTTATGACAGAAGAGTCAAGAACATACAATGGTTTGGGAAAAGCGGACAGCCATGTGCAAAAGAATAAAAGTAGACCACTATTTTATACCATATACAAAAACTAACTCAAAGGGAATTAAAGACTCAAATGTATAACCTGAAAACATAAAATTCCTAGAAGAAAATATAGGTGGTAAAGTCATTGACATTGGTCTTAGTGATGTTTTTGTGGCTCTGACTACAAAAGTAAGGGAAACAAAATAAAAAATAAGCAAATGAGACTAAACCAAACTAAAAAGCTTTTTCACAAAAAGGAAACCATCATCAAAATGAAAAGACAACCTACTGAGTGGAAAAAGATATATGTTAATCATATACCTGATAAGGGGTTAATATAAAAAATATATAAAGAATTCACACAATTCAACAACAAAACAAAGAACCCAATTAAAAAAATGGAAAGAGGATCTGAACAGACATTTCTCCAAAGAAGACATACAGATGGCCAACAGACACATGAAAAGATGTTCAGTATCACTAATTATTAGGGAAAAGCAAATCAAAATCATGAGATATGATTAACACTGGTTAGAATGGCTAGTATCAAAAAGATAAGAAATAACAAGTGTTGGAAAGGATGTAGAGAAAAGTGCACTGTTGTGGAATGTAAATTGGTGCAGCCAATATGGAAAATAGTATGGAGATTCCTCAAAAAATTAAGAATAGAACCATGACCCAGTCATTCCACTTCTGGGTATTTATTCAGAGTACAAAAACACTAATTTGAAAAGGTATATGCCCCCTTATGTTCATTGCAGCATTATTTAGGAGAGGAAAGATATGGAAATAGCCTAAATGTATATCAATAGACAAATGGATAAAGAAGAAGTGGTATATATATGTATACAATGGAATATTATGCAGCCATAAAAAAGATTTCAATCTTGCCATTTGTGACAACACGGATGGACCCTGAGGGTATTATGCTAAGTGAAATAAGGTCAGATGGAGAAAGACAAATACTGTATGATTTCACTCATATGTGGAATCTAAAAAAAAAAAAACCCAAACAAATAAACAAACAAAATCATACAAAAACAAACTCATTGATAGAGAGACAGACTAGTGGTGACCAGAGGGGAAGGGGGTTGGGAGGTGGGTAAAATGGCAGAAGGGGTCAACTGTATGGCGATGGAGGGTAACTGCCTTGTGGGGATCACTTTGTAGTGTATACAGATGTCGAATTATAAAGCTGTACACCTGAAATTTATAAAATAAAAAAATACTGTTAAAAGGAAAGAGTCAAACAGAAACAAGGTTAGCAGGTTTCAAGTTGTAAACTATCCTAATTCTACATGCAGAGAAACAGAAGGTGGAAACGTACAGGATGTGAAAAATTGGAACAGGCAACCAACCCATTTATAGGTCATGTTGGTCAGGGCAACTTCCTGAGCCTGTCTTTGCTGAGGTGATTCTGGTGATAATAAAACGTTCCCTGGGGTGCCTGAGGGGCACTCAGGTGAGGTTCTGGTTGCAGATGCAAACAGGCTTACAGAGTTCAGGAGAGCCTGGTCTAGAGCATCATCAGCTGCAGTTGCTCATGGCCGCCAGCCTTGAGGGCAGTCACTGCATGGCTCCCGGGATTACACACTAGAAATGACCACTGCTGCTTACTGTCCAGGGCCCCCAGCCGGAGGTGGTCTCTGCCCCTGCAGGGTGGATTGTAAACACATCCTTGATGATCCTGAAAGACAGGAACAAATACAGAACAGTGACAGGCCCCTTGCCCTCTAGTGCGAAGTCAAACAATACATCAGGAGGACGGCTTTACATTCGCGGTCAGGATGGCAAGAAAGGGGGAGATTTTCTTTTTTCTTCTTTTATTTGTTTGTTTTTTAAAGTTTTTTTGTTTTTTTTTGTTTTGGTTTTTTTGACAGAGAGAGACATAGCGAGAGAGGGAACACAAGCAGGGGAATGGGAAAGGGAAAAAGCAGGCTTCCCAGAAAGCAGGGAGCCCGATGTGGGGCTCGATCCCAGGCCCCGGGGATCATGACCTGAGCCGAAGGCAGTCGCTTAACAAGCCACCCCAGCATCCCAGGGGGAGATTTTCACTAACAGGACATCAAATATGGAAAGGCTGTTCATAATAGCCATGGGAATTCCGTTGGAGAAATGGGGCTGGGGAGGAGCATAGAGGGTAAGAAATGTGAGCCTTCCTCCAGAAAGAAGGGGTCCCCCGGCCCCTTTCACTTACATATTCTGCTTACGCATCACTTCCATTTGCTCATTTGTGGCCAGAGAGCAGAGATTTCGCAAGAGTGGGGTTGCCCTCACTTTTTAGTGCCATGTTACTTGAAGCAGTTAATATGTTTATGGATAATGTCTCATTACTGCCTTTTAAGTCACATTCCAGACCCCCTACCTCACGTCGATAATAACACACCTGTCGGTGTGACTCACTAAGCCCGCGCCCTCTCGGTCTATCACAGGCTGCTCTTCAAACAACCTGCATGGCCATCTGCCTCTGTGCTGATAATGTTGTGCCATAAAACACAGGGGTGTCTCTGGCTCTGCTCCCCTCCCCCCCGTCCCGCCGGCCCCACGTTACTTTTGCCCGGGCACCCGGTCAAACCTTGGGAGGCCGGCGCAGTCCCCAGGACTGTCAGGTGGGTGTTCCCACTTCGAGATGCGGGCCCAACCTGTGGCTGAGAGGCCGGAGAGGGGGAGGACCACGCTTGAGTCAAGGCCACCCCCTTGCCTTCAGTACCTGGTTTAGAAGTTTTATTACATGAGAATGGTGTGGCTCAGGGGTTTGAGAGAGAGGCCGTAAAGGGTGCCTCAGGGTTTTTGGTGCTGGGAGTCTCCCCAGGTTGGTGGGAATCCAGTCCTGCAGGGTAATGACCAGATATTATTAGGTTGTGTGAAGGGGGTGTAAAGGAACCGGAGGCTCCATCCTGGTGAACAAGTGTGGTCCCATGTCTAACGCTCTCACACATGTCAGGCACAGCAGAGAAGCCAAAAATAAAATTGCTTTGGAAACCATAGATCTTCCCCTGCCCCCGCCCCAGAGTAGAGGCCATACTATGGGAAGGAGATGTTAGGGGAAAGAAAGAAACCAATTTAAAGCAAGTTTAAATCTATTTATCAATAAGATGAATCCCGTAAGTAAATCTAGTAGGTAAATGTGAATCAACTACTGTTGGAATTTAAATCTCCTGGTGATATTACTGGTTTCAAAGTACTATTTTTGCATTATCATCAAAACTTGATAAATCTCTAATTTGGTTATGTAAAATCATAGAAGATTCTGAGAACCACAATTTACCTGATGCTCTTGGGTCTTGAATATACATATACCTGGCCAGGACATGGCTGTATGTTGTGTGTATGTTCTTACGGGCTTTCCTTAACCACACCCATTGCATCAGTAATGTCCACTTCTGATTTTCTTTTATAAAAGACAGAATGTCTGATCTATTATGTATCATTTTTAGACAACTTCTAATAACAATTACCTAACATATATATATATTTTTAAAGATTTTCTTATTTTTATTTATTTGACAGAGAGAGAGAGAGCACAAGTGCAGGGCGCAGCAGGCAGAGGGAGAGGGAGAAGCAGGCTCCCCACTGAGCAAGGAGCCTGGTGCGTGGCTCGATCCCAGGACCCTGGGATCATGACCTGAGCCGAAGGCAGATGCTTAACCAACTGAGCCACCCAGGCACCCCTGTATATGTGTATTTCTTATAGTTTAAGCTAAGTTTATCATATTATATTATTATTGTTTTAATGCTTATCATGATACATTAGAAATTTCACTGCTAGTTTACACAAACTTGTTTGCTCTGCAAGAAGTCCTTCTACTTAGGAGTAGCTAAAGTATAAAAAAAATGTTGAAGAACATATTCTCACTATCAATGGTAGTTACTTCTGGAACAAGCTGGGGATTGCAGGTGACTTTTATTTGTTCTCCTTTCCGTATGTTCCAAATATATTCACAATAAAAATAGTTTGTATCTGAGGAGTGCTTTCTCTATGTCGGGTTCTGTGTTAAGTCTTTTATATTCAGTAGTACATACTATCTTCACAATAGCCCTCTTATAAGGTCCTATGATTATCCTCACTTTACACATGAAGAAATTAAAGTTTAAAAGAGTTTAAATAAATTTGTCCAAGGGACTCATACGTGGTAGGGCCAGAATTCAAACCCATGTATATGTAGTTCCAGAACTTGGGTTATTAGCCATCATGCTCAACTTCGTTTCTTTTGTACTCAGAAACACACACACGCATTTTTATTCTAAAAATAAGCCATAAACCCCACCGTTGCTTTTAGCATATAACTTGCATGACAAATGCTAAATGTACACCCAAATCTCCAGGCATAGTTACTAAGATTAGAGTCCAACAACTAAGAAAAAACTTAGGAATTACTTAAATTGAGGCTCACCATTTTTAATCAGCTTCAAAGTGTTATTTGTCCATGATGTCCACTTTTAGGAAACTCAGAAATACATTAGAAAAAAAGAGTTAAGAAATAGGCATAGAAATGATTCACATAATGAAAAATAAATAAATAACATTATTTGATATTGAATATTAAGTAATATTTAAGAAATGACCATGTAAATTGGGCTTTGTTTTGTTTTTGCCTGAAGAAGAAAAGGCTGCAGGAAGATTAAACCACCATTTTGAAATAGAGTCAGAACTCTGGTGTGGTTAGTGGGAGCAGCTGTTCTCCAACCACAAACTACATCTGGAATATTACGTTTACCTCTGGGTAGCACATTTTAAGAGATACCTTGATCAAGTGGAGTGTGTCAGACAGGGGTGAACGGGATGGGATGTACCTAGAAACAGTAACATATGAGTTACAATTGCTGAAACTCTGGTTGTTCCAGGGAAAAGACTGGAGGGAAACAAAAGATCTGGGTCCAAAGCTATGAAGGTCTGTTGTGCTGAAGAGGGATTTGGCTTGTTCTGTACCATGCCAGAGGGCAGGAATAAGACCAGTGAGGTCAAGTGTCAGTTCAATATAAGAAGAAATTCGGGGTCTAATAAAATGGGCTATAGGTGCACTAATGAGGGTCCCTGGGGCTCATCAAGCAGAAAGAAGAGTGTCTGAATCTTCTTGTTACAGGAGAGGTGGTAGAACTACCTGTGGAGATGATAGAATTTTCTTAGTTGTAAAGAAATAAGAGGTAACTTTTTTTAGGGAATGATTTGAGGGTTCTTTTATCAGATACCGGTGATACATCTTATATAATCTTTCTGTTCCCTTCTGCCACACACTTCTTTCTTTTGTTCAATAAGCATGTCTCCAAAATTATATGACATGGAGCTGCCTTCTGGAAATTTGCTTTTTTTTTAAGATTTTATTTATTTATTTGAGAGAGAGAGAGCATGCGCATGAGCTGGGGGGCGGTGGTGGAGGGCAGAGGGAGAGGGAGAAGCAGACTCTCCGCTGGGCAGGGAGCCTGATGTGGGGCTGGATCCCAGGACCCTGAGATCATGACCTGACCTGTAGGCAGATGCTTAACTGACTGAGCCATCCAGGTACCCCTGGAAATGTGCTTTTAAGCACTGATAAATATCCCTTTTCATAACTGTTTATTTAACACAACTCACTAGGAGAAAAAGGAGGGGGAAGAAAAAAATCCCACAACCTTTGAAAACAAGTAGATAACTTTTTAGACAAACATGAACAGAGAGCATGAGAACTAGACATACTCTCAGTTAAAATTTTAGTGTCCCATGTGGCCTTGAGTAAATGAAGTTACTTAAATTCTCTGTGCCTCAGTTCCTTCATCAGTAAAATGGGTATAATAACTCTTGCCTCATGGCTCTTATGGGAATTAGTGAGTTAATGTGTGCCCAGTTCTTTGAGGTGTTCGGATGAAAGGTGTTGTGTAAATACTAGGTATCATTATTAACATTTAATGACCATATCTATTCTTAGGATACCAAGTATCCTAAGAAACAAAAGCTGTTACAGGCCACAGACAAGCTTTCAAAGACAGCTTCACAAGTGTCTATGAATATAAGCTAGAATTACCGAGAGAGCTTTGTGTCTTACTGTCTGCTTAAAAATTGCAGTTCCATAGATTCAACCCGATCATACAGCTGTAGATTCAAAGTGTGCTTTTGAAAGCACTTTTGCTGTCTTCAAACTAGTTTTCATTACTACTTTTAAACTAGTAGTGATTTTGGAATCTTCAAACTATTTCATTTTTCTTATCTCATTATAATTATCATCAGTGGAACCCTCTCAATAGCATATGCTACACGTGGCAGTTTTTATCTTTTTTTTTTCTCTTCCAAACAGTAGTTTTGTCCTGAATGTGGGGAGAACACATAGAAATATCTGTTGCCCTGGGTGAAAAAAATAGAGCCTGCCTTGCTTTGTCCTTTTTCCTGGTGGCCCCTTGCCGTAACATCCTGCTTGAGTCTGCTTCACACTCCACTCCTTGTAGTTTTCAGAAACAACAGAAGTCGGTGGAGAATAGGAGAGTGGGAGGTCCTTCTCTGATCTCAGAGAAGAAACTTAAAAGATAAACATTTAAAGAGAAGGAAAAACAAGTACAGAAAAAGGAGAAACGCTGAGATCCTGAACGGCTCCGTTGTCAGCTACGTATAGTCTTCAAGATGCCTGGTGGAAGAGTCCTTCACCTGAAAAAGCGAATTACCCAGTAGAAAAATGGGCAACAGTCATGAACAAACAGGTCGAGAAAGATGACTGACTGATCAGTAAATATCAAAAGTTGCCTGGAAAAATGCAAAACCAGCAGAGACACTGTTTCGCGCTTAGGTCGCAAAACATTTTCACTTAAAAAATACCAAATGTGGAGAAGAGAGTGATGGAATATTGATGTTGGGAGTATAGATTGATACAATCCCTGGAGAACAATTTAACACTATCTAGTAAAGTTAAAGATGGGCATACACTAAAGTGCAACATTTCACTTCCAGACTTACACTCCAAAGAAGCTCTTGCATATGCATACAAGGAAATGTGAACACGAATGTTTCATAGCACCATCGGTTTGTAATGGTGAGAAACAACCTAAATGGTGGAAACAATCTAAATGTTCAGCGAAGGGAGGCCAGTAAATATACTGTGGTGTATTCATACAATGGAATACTATGCATTACACAGCAGCGAAATTGAATTAACTAGAGCTACAGGGGTCACTCTGGATCACTATAGAAAACTCTCAAAAAACACAAATTTCAGGACAAAAAAAAGCTGCGGAAGTATATAGGAAAAATATCATTTACATAAAATTTAAAAATATTCAAAGGAAGATAATTAGTGGTAGAGAAATTCAAACTCCTAATGTGTATATAGAGTAAGAATTCCCAGTCTTGGAAGTCTCTTTGAAGTTAGTATTTCAGCACTTTCTTGAAATTTTCATCCTGCTAGTGCCAAGTAATTGCTACAATCAAGATTTCTGTACAATTCAGTAGGAATGGGCTCCAAGGGTCCCCATACCCCTCCAAGATATATTTGTTCTAACCCAGAGCTTTCCAATAGAAACACAATGTGAGCCATATGTATAATTTAAAATTTTCCAGTAGCCACATTTTAAAAAATGAAGATGAACAGGTGAAATTAATTTTGATAAGATTTTACTTAACATACTCAAAATATATGTAATCAATAAAAATTTTTAATAAGCTATTCTAAATATTTCTTATACTAAGTCTTTAAAGTCTGGTGTGCATTTTAAACTTAGAGTGCATCTCTATTTGGATGCTAAATCTTCATTAGAAATACTTGCTCTGTATTTAGATTCATAAAATACAGAATTGCAAAGATAGATTCACATATCCAACTTATTTCAAACATACATGAAAAGTTTGTAATAACTGAATCAAGTATTGGTTTTTAAATTTAATTACTTGAAATTAAACAAAATGACAAATTCAATTCCTTAGTTTCACTTGCCACATACAACAGCTCACTAGCTATATATGGCTCTTGGCTACCATATTGGACAGAGCAGGTCTAACCTGCCGGACCAAGAAACTATCTATATCCACCTACCTGTCATCTCTGGAATTCCTCTTTTCATATGATGAAAATCAAACTAAAAAAGTATAGAATGGCTTTTCTGGACAAAGGTAGCTACACAGAGCCACCTGCTGTGAAAGGATCAAGGCCATGAAACGACAGGAGTCTAGCCTGATGTATATGCTTAGCCACCTACTTCTAAATTCTCAACTGCCTGTTGTAGCTCTAGTCTCCCACTACACAAAACGGGAGAATTCCCCAAGGTTCCGTGCTCTTGAATCGACTCTGTGCCTGGAGTGCTTGTCTTAAATTGTTAAGCTCCCCAAATGCAAGCCATTGGATTTTACTAAAACACCAGCGCCTTTCCGGGCGCCTGGGTGGCTCAGTCGTTAAGCGTCTGCCTTCGGCTCAGGTCCTGATCCCGGGGTCCTGGGATCGAGCCCCGCATCGGGCTCCCTGCTCCGCGGGAAGCCTGCTTCTCCCTCTCCCACTCCCCCTGCTCGTGTTCCTGCTCTCGCTATGTCCCTCTCTGTCAAATAAATAAATAAAATCTCTTAAAAAGTAAAATAAAATAAAATACCAGCGCCTTTCCAACTTTGGTGTTTGGGCATTCTCTGGGACTCCTTGGTAATTTCTAGATTGAAAAATTTACCACAAAAATCTAAAGGAACTCAACTGAGAAAAAGTACACAAAGGTTTGCAGAGGAGAGATGGTAGGGCCCTCAGATGCCGTGATGATAAAAGCAACAGTACAGGGAGGCAGAGAAAAAAGAATTTTGGAGTATTCAAACCCAAAGGGAACCTGTGAAATTTAGGCAGATGCCAGGGGAGTGTGATTTGGCATAAAAGGGTGGGAATCACTGGGATAGAGCCTTAGGACTAGAAAGTCAAGCTGACCAGAACCGGAAGTGACATATGTCTATACTGTCCTTCCGACTGCCACTTGGGAGTCCAAAGCAATAGGCAACATGCCTTGTTGAGGAACAGCAACCAGAGTATCAGCGGTTGAAATGGAGGGCTCTTTGATTTTTAAATGAAAGTCTATCAGACTCTACAGTATTCTAAAGTATCCTCACACTTTTGTTAAGCTTAATGCCAGCTTATGCATACAACATATTCACTCACACACACATTAAACAGAACCATAGAAAGGGCATAGAATTGTTCCTTAAGAAAACAACAGCAACAAAGCCTTTGAAACTATTGATAATTAATAAGCCAGGCTGTAGCAATTAATATGTGCAGAGATGGGGCGCCTACTGTTCTCCAAGCCATAGCTCTTTTAAAATACTCACCCTGTAATTTATGAATGATATTTAATACCTCAGTGACCATAAACCTCAATGTTTTATTACCACTGCTTAGCATACTTTTGATGTGCTGCCCAGCACTACACAATCCAAAACAAATTACTTTCAGGAAGCTGGATATTATATAAATGCAGGAAAGTCATAAATAATGCACAGGAGGAACATTTTCTGTGGGTTCTGACATGCCACAATGGGTCTCTATGAGTCTGACTTCTCAAGCCTCTCATTGGCCCTAAATGAAGGGCAAGAGTGCTGTCCATCTGAGGAGTCTTTGTCAGGTGACTTCCAGGCACCACAGACACCATTTTTTAAGCCTATAGCAGAAGCTTATATAAATCAAATGAGGACCCTTCAGGAAGCAGACACTCTCATACACTGTTATTATGAGTGTGAATTTGTATGTCCCAATTCGGAAGGCAATTTTGGCAACATCTTGATTAGTACGCCCTTAGATCCAGCCAATGTCACTTCAGAAAATCTGACCATAGATAAACTTGCACATATGCAAAATTAGTTATGCTGTCTGTGATGTTGCCGTGTCATTCAGTGAAGCAATGTTTGAATTGGCAAAATATTGAAATGAGCCAGAAGTCTACCAATAAGAGACTGGTTAAGTAAATTATGAGACATCAGCCCAAAGGAATACTATGCGGCCAATATAAAGAACTGGGAAGATCTCTATGCTTAAGTATCTACAAGATATATTGTGCAGTGAGAAACACAAGGTGTAGCAGGGTGTGTATGGTACTCTAAGTGTTCAAGAACTAAAAAGTCAGTTAGGGTGCACCAAGACAATATTAACTGTAAAATGTGCCCACCATTCCCAAGCTTAGGAAAACACAAGGAGGACAGAGGAGTTGTCAGAACCTAGAAACTTAAGGAGACATTCCATGGAGCTAGGACTCAGACGTCTGAGAAGGGGCATCACCTGGCTGGTGCTGCAGTCTCTTTGGGGAAGGAGGGCGCAGACACTAGGACAGGTTCTGGGGCTGCAGGTACGAGCTGGAGTTGGGAACCAACCGTGCCGCCATGCTCCCATCTTCCTGCCTTCCAATCTTCCTTTAGTATATGGAGGTGAAGTTGACAGGCAGTCGGTTAGTAACCAGCACATTGGATTTAATAAAAAATGGCCTTGTTGGGCACAGGCACATACATGTGGCTGTGGGAACTGGTGTAAGTTATGATGAGCTTCCCACCGTACTCTGGAGCTGCCCTTTCCCACCATAGCCTGGGATTAGCACTGGCACTGAGTGAGGTTTAGAGTCACACCGATAGATGATGTCTTTTCTATGGGCCAGAGGCTTGGTGGGCTTTTTTGCGTGCATTATTTTTATTTACCCCTCTGATCTTGCTTATGACAAAGAATATCATTGCCACTTTACACATGAGAAGGTTGATGGGGAAAAAGAAATCCTAAGTAGAGGACCTCTCTTCCTCTATTTCTCTCACCTACTCCTTCCATCAGCTAGTGGAGGGTTAGTTGTATTAAACAAATCAGTGGTTTCAGCCCCTCACCTGAAAGCACCCCTTGGGTCTTATTTGGGATGGATGAGGCGGCAGCCACGCTGTGACTGAGCTATTGCACAGTTGTAGGGGAAACAAGTTGGGGCCTGCTCCTTAATCCAAAAGCACCTGGTCCTGGGGAAGCTGACTTATCAAATGCCTGGCTGTCTGCACTCTCCAGCTTCCTCTTTTCTGCATCCATCTCTAGGTGCCCAGTCCTAAAAGATGGCTCAGCCGCCAAATGAGCTTTGCAACAGGAAAGACAACAGTTGACACCATCTCCTTGAGTCAACAGCTGTGGCCCAAAGCAAATAAAAAGATAGCTCTGTGGTGTGATTCCAAAGGAAATGCTTAGAGGAGTGGGTTTTACACGTCTTCCCCAAAAGGCAGAATTGGTCTATCACAACAAGTTTTTAAAGCATGTTTGTTAGTCGTGTCAGTGCCTTGCCAGCTCCCTCCCCACCCCCCTCCACCCCCAGTGTTTTCTATTCAGGTCAGGGAACACCCCTACACATATTTCTCTCATGATGGTGACTGGAGGGAGGGCTAATTTCACTGTTTGTCCTCTTATCGGAGGCCATACTCCAACAAAGGAAATTCTTAAAAATCAAAAATAAACTTATTTACCAATAGCTACGATGCCAAGTGAATAGTAAGCAGCTCTTAACCGGGTTTTATAAATAGAGTAGAAAGAATATTTTCACAAAGCAGATAAACAATAATAAATTAACCAAGACATAAATCTTGCCCTTCAAGTGGCTCGCTTGGATAAACAACACTTGTGCCCTCTTTAAGAAGTCCTGTCATAAGAAAATTCGAACTTACAAAATAACCAAATTGACAAATGATTATTTGCTTTACAAAGGAATCTCTGAAAAATAATCATAAAGCCTTCT
The DNA here is from genome assembly GCF_009762305.2 of Zalophus californianus. Classification (NCBI taxonomy): domain Eukaryota; kingdom Metazoa; phylum Chordata; class Mammalia; order Carnivora; family Otariidae; genus Zalophus; species Zalophus californianus. Next base: position 89,060,367 of record NC_045596.1, read on the forward strand.
TTCCCCAATAGGGTCCTTTTCCCCAAATCCCTTTCTGTTCAGTTACCTATATGTTTTTAGAGGGGAGGGGGGAGGGGGGATTGTTAGCCCGGCGATGCGTACTAAGGAGGGCACGTACTGCGTGGGGCACTGGGTGTTATACGCAAACAGTGAATCGTGGATCACCACATCAAAAACTAATGATGTAGTGTATGGTGACTAACGTAACACAATAAAAAAGAAAGAAAGAAAGAAGTCCAATACTCAACACAAAGGGTTTTCATTTTACCAGTGAAGCTCTCTTTGAAACCCGGTATTGAATCCTCTCTCCAGGTCTGAGTATTTCTCACTTTGGTTTCATTTCTCTTGCTTCCTATGGAAGCCTAAACCGATGGTCCAGTGATTTGGGGGTAAATTCCCCAAGCCTTTCCTCCATGATCCTCTGTCTGGTGGTGTTCTCCCCAGTCTTGCTATTCTTGAGACTTCTCTGGGTGACCACAGAGTAGACATAAATATCTGTTCCTTGGGTACATAGATTGAACTTGAGTCACTCTACTTACCACCTAACATGTTGAAGGTAAACTGGGTTGTTTCACTTTCGGTTGCAATGTTACTTCGGACAAGGACTAAAGAAAAAACATTTGAACTTAGAAAAGATTGGAATCACCTTCCCCCACCCCAGTACACTTGTACCCCCCACTCTCTTCTTCTCATAATATTTTTATATGAAAATGTATGTACTGAGATGTTACCACAGACTTCTCAGACTTTTATCCAAACCCACAGACCTCAATACTGGGCAAAAAAGTCTAGCAAAATTAGCTAGTCTTGGTAGATTTCTAAAGCCTCTGGTTTCCAACCAGGCTAGAAATAGGATCGGGAAAAATCCTTTTGTGCGATACGATGGTTTTGTTGCCAATCCTAAGTCACCTTTCAATAGGGTTAAGGTTTGAAAAACCACAGTTAAAAATGTTAACAAAATAGATTAGATTTTCAGAAATTGGAGTAGAGTTTGAATTGTGTTAAAGATTTGTGTTGTCCTTGTTTTACTTGAAATGATTCCCCTTGCCCCAACTGATGATGGATTTGCCTAGAAATGTAGGTGTTTAATGCCATTGTCTGTTGCTGGGGGGCCAGAGAGACCCAGTGGGAAAGACCAGCTTCTTTAGCTTCATGGAATGCTCAGTAAGATGGTCAAGTATATGCCTACTACTGTCCACTTGTGACAAGTAATGCCCATTTCAAATGGTTTTAAACTAACCTTTATAATTTCTCCATCTGTTTTCTGTTTCTCTCTCTCCCTCTTCCTCTCCTCTCTCTCTAAATATATATATTTAATAAAATGTAAATTTCCTGAGAGGTACTGTTGCAGAGAGCCCTATTATTAATATGTAAGTGGAAATCTGATCATTTAGAAGTAAGGTAATCTCTCTCCTAACAGCTGGGTGGGCCCTATCCAAGTTTGAGGAGGCATTTAGACCACCCAAAAGCAACCATAATGCCAATATATTTTGAATATAAATGTAAAGTAAATGTTAGCTTTCCCGTGATTTGTGCTAAGCACAATAAACATCAAGTGAGTCCAGAAAAATCACAGGAGCTTTAAGAAATTTGCTTTGATGATATTAATTATCAAACAAAGATATCAGACTCAGTTCCCTTATGAACACTTACATATTCCGCTTCTCTCAGGTCAGATCTATATAGCACCGAATGTTGAAAAAGGCTCTTAGTTGTTCTCTCCACACGGGCAGAACAGCTGGCCACTGGCAAATAAGATGAATCTCTCTGCAAGTGAGTAGGGTTCCCCACCTGGGAGACAGGATTCATCCTGATCTATTTATTACCCCATGTACAAAAATTGTTTTTCCACTTTGTCTATATGAGCTATTAACTCCTATGTAGAGGCCACCATCTTCTTTCCTTGTTCATACCCCAACTACATAGAATCTATTTAAAAATATAGACAGTGGGAGCCTAAACGTTTGACTCAAATGAACTAGGGTATCGGCAGATTGTGGAACACAAGTCAGAAGAGAGAAGAAAACATGAGCCACAGCAGGAAGACTGGAGCTAAAAGAGTGAGGATGAGCTCTGATTTCTAAAAAGCAGGGACATTCATATCGATTTGAGTTGGTTTCTCATGGTGCCAAGCCAGTGAATAAAGGTTCTGAGACAGACGTCAGACACTCCAAGGCATGCGGGGGCAACATGATGAGTGAAAAGCAGTCTGGGTGATGTGGTGAGCTGAAAGCATACACTTTGTGTAAATGGGTGCATGGGGCGAGGGGAGAGAGGCTACCGCACTCCAGGCTATTGATGCCAGAAGGGATACAGCACCAATGTAGTTAACTGATTTTCAGGAGAAGCTAGAGTTCCAAGAAATCTATGAGAACTCTCCCTATTTTTAAATGTTACAAGCTAAATTTTAAAAACATCTAAATACCAGGCAAGCCAAACAAAACACTTCCGTGGGCTGCCAGCCTGCAGCCTCTGTTCTATGGGATGGACATCTTGGGGGAAGCCAGTAGAGATGGGTAACATGTCCTCATGGGGACACAAGCACGGAGTGAGTGGTTAGACTCTAACACCGTGAAGGTCCTTTCCAACCCAGAGACTCACCCGGCACTGATAAACCCAGACCAGGGGTCAGATATGCTGATGACCACGGATTCTGGTCCTTACGCTAGCAAAGCATGAATTCTACTCCCACAGTATTGAGTACCACAGGTGCCCCAGTCCCTTCCTTGATTTTCAACTCAAGCATTTCTTACTGGTCTCAAAGGAAGCCCGTGAGAACAAAGTTAAAAGTAAGCCAAGTGCTTTGATATTTATCAAATACCAGAGGTACAACTTTCTCTTCCATAGAAGAAACTCAGAAAATTATACTTAAATGCTTTCAGTAACAGAAATCATTTACCCAAAATGTCAGTGCATGGCTAATGCCTGGGACTTAGCAAGTGAATGGAGTCACAAACTTGGTACTTGGGTGGCCCTCACTGAATGCTTTACCAGATGTCACTTGCAAAGCAGCAGGTCCCAGACCTTTCACGGAAACCTAGAACCAAACTAAATCTGAAGAACAACAATAAAAATAATGTTAATATTTTAAGATCAGGTGTTTATGGAATCAAAGAACCAAGACAGAAAACTCTAAGAAAGAGAAAGTTCACCCATAATCTTTTTTATGAACTATGACCAGTGCTTTCTTTCTCAAAGCACCACCTACCAGTCGTCTGTTATTCAGAACCTCCTGGGCTCAAGCCTAGCAGAGAGAGGGGACTACCTCTCTCATCACCATCATGGGTCACATGTAGTTCTTCTGAATATGGGTAGATAGGCAGAAAGCGGTTCATCCAACAGGTATAGGTAGCTGCCCAGAGACTTTCAAATTATGAGACCTGGGACATTTGTCCTGGCCTGTTCTAAGACCTCATGTCTGGGCCACATAGACTTACTTTTTTCATAGGCACCTGTAAGTCATATGTTTAGAAATGAATGTATTGTTTCTTCATTTCGCTAGAGAAGTGGCATTCCTTTTTTTTTTTTTTCGGTATTCATTTTTGGTTTTCATTGGCTTTGTTATTCTTGGGTGTGAAATGGTATATAATCCTTTTATTCTTTTATTGAATAAATATATCAGGCACTGGAAATGCAGTCAAGGCAAACTAAACTGGTAAAATCTTTACCCTTAAGGAGCTTATACTCAAGTGGCCAACACAGTGCTTATATTTTTTGTGTTTCAGAAAATGACACAGAGAGCTTGTCCTGAATTTTGAGCTTCAGTAGAATAATTCATGTTGGGGACTCTGTCACAAAGAGCATAGGAAAACATATTTTCTTATTTCATGGTACTATCATCAGACTTCCATGGGGTCCCAAAAGGAAGTCAGATTTTAGGGGACAAGTTCATCTTCTTGGAATCTTGGGAAGGCAAAGTGATTGAATCTCTTGTAAGCTTCCATATGGGAGGTGAAGGACCAGATATACTGAGAAACCGGCAAAACGAAGGTAAATTATCTTCTGAATTGATTCAACTATTTGTAGCAAGCCCTTCTGTGCAAATTTTCACGACTTCTTTATGGTAATTAGTTTCATGGATTATTGCCAAATGGCATATTTTTCCTACTCCAAACCCCATTCTAAACACTCCTGGGAATGTCTGAAATATGAGATAAGCACTCTTAACCCAAAGTTTTATTAAAAAGTTTAATTAACACAAATGCCAAGTGACACATTGATTGCTATTAAGTAGTAGACTACATGTAATCTGTGAACTACTGAGTGACTATAAAACCCACTTCCTTCAGCAAGGACAGAGCTTTATTTCTCCTCCTGAGCAGGCAGGAGAGCCCTCGGGAGGCACTTGCCCACTGTCAGCCTCCTGGGTTCTCAGGACTTCGCTGCACACTGTGAAGCTTGGTAGCTTGGTCGTAGTAGGGAATCACCCTGAATTTGCTCTCTGTCAAACCCTCCCTCCTCCCCACCAGCCCGACCCCACTCTGCTGGGTCCTCTGGCTTTCATCTCCCTCATGCTGCCTTCTGGGAAGCCACCGGCCTCAGAGAAACTCTCTCACTTGTCTACACCTCGTCCCTACCTGGGAAATACACTTTTACTGGGTCCTCTCTCAAGCCTCCAAACTATGGAAAATTACCTAATTTTTGTCTTTTCTAGCACAGTCCCCCTCTAGAACCTTGGTTCTTCAAGGGCAGAAACCATGTTCTTATACACCCTTGTATGCTCAGCACCTAGCACTACCTGACAATAGTAGGGGCTCGATTACTTACAAGATGAAAACATGAAGGCCTTGTCCTGGTTTCCCATATTCTCTTTTCTGTTTTTAAAAAATCCTTTTGGAGAATCTTCCTTTCCCACTGTGTCTTCTGAGGGCCTCTACGTTCCCGCAGCCCTCCAGCTCCTCTTCAGATGATTCCTTATATCACGGTCATGTGAAATAAAAATAGCCCAGCTTCTCCACCTGTCATTAGCGGAGTGACTGAAGGAGAGGTCTAAAAGATCACCTGGAATTTTAGGTTACCATGAAATGAATGGCAGAGTTCACTACATATTGCTGAGCAATTCCAGCTTGCTCAGTGATCAGCAGGAAATGAGAATATATTCACAAACACTAGCAGATGAGAAGAGAGAAAATGAGTATGGACAAACAAGTAGAGTGAAGGGAAGGAAGTGGAAAGAACAGAAACCAGAAGGGCTTCAGTAACTGCATCAGTAATCTATTGCCACAAGTGCTGTGCAGAAAGAGCAGTGGCATGTACGTGTTTTTGCCCCAGAGTCTGCCCCAGGGTCTGCTAGCTGATCTGGGTCGGGTTCAGCTGAGGGGGCTGGATTCGCTCACGTATCTGCAGTTGGCTGAGCCAGCTAAGGGCTGGCTGCCCTCCCATGGCTTCAGCCTGTAAGAGGCTCTCACTCCACGGACCGTAGCACATTTCCAAGGCCAGCAGAGATGCAATACGCCTCATCTCTTGATGAGAGGAGCTGCAAATTCACATTACAAAGGGTATGGGCACAGAGAGTCCTGGAGAGTTGGGGCCATTTTTGCCATCAAAACATCACCCTAGGAGAGCCTCGGTGGCTCATTCAGTTGTCTGCCTTTGGCTCAGGTCATGATCCCAGGGTCCTGGGATCGAGTCCCGCATCAGGCTCCCTGCTCCGTGGGAAGCCTGCTTCTCCCTCTTCCTCTGTGATCTCTCTCGCTTTCGCTCCCTCTCAAATAAATAAATAAAATCTTAAAAAAGAAAAAAACCACACAACATCACCCCAAGCCTCAAGCCCCATTTATGAGTAGCAAGGCACACATATAACTGTCTTGAGTTCCTCCGGGAGCTGATCCTGAGACCAGAATCTGAGTGCGAGTGGTGACTTTAGATAGCCATGCTGGGAAAGACTGGCAAGGGAGTGCGGAAGTGAGAAAGTGAAGGAAAGAGCCCTCCTTTGTTATCAAGCAAGTTCCCACTGAGGATAACTGAAGACTACTCCTGCTGAGTAGCTCAGAGCGTGTAGAGAATACACCCTTAGAGGGGTCCCACTGAAGGAAGAGGAAGCCGGGGCATTTATATGCCAGTTCTTCTCAGTCATGGGCTACAGCTGCTTGGGGGGCGGGGGGGGGCGAGGTGGAAGTGGTATATCCGTGCATGGGGACTTTGGACCTGCTGCAGGAGCAAAGTAAGCTCCAAGGTCAGCCAGAGAGAGTCTTCAGGCCAAGAACTGCCAACTGAGAAGTCGAGCAGTATTCACTGAAGTGGTAAGGACGAGAGGGTGTGGCAGGGCGCTGAGCGTGTCCGTGACAGCGCCCGACAGCTGCGGACTGCAGCAGAGCCTGCCAAAGGTTATGGGGTAGCTAAGTGGAAAGACTAAATGGGCAAATCCAGTGTTTCGTTATGGACAAATTCCCTCACATCTCTGAACCTCACTTTCCTCGATAATAGGTACTTCATAAGCATTTTATGAAGATAGAATTGAGATCATGTGTTTACAGTGCCTGGTAGATACATAAATGCTAGATGTTAATATCAAGATTTTTTTTCATTTATACCTTTCTAAATAATGTGGGTGGAATCAACTGCATCCTTTAAAATGTTTGCTTGGAGCCCCACGCTGGGGCCATCCTTTGGCATCTGCTACAGGTTCCCAATAGCAAAGGACAGACTAGAACTTAGAAGTTGAAGAAATGGCAGTGCCTTTACATAGCTTGACGACACAGGAAGTGTTCCCACAGGCAACTTCTCTACTTCACTGAAACAGGACCAACACCAGCCAAAGGCTTGCAATAGAAAACTGCTCCCTCCTGTGTGCACACAGAATTGAATATGCACCGTGGCAGCCAGTGTACATTTAATTATGCTGTGCTTTGCTTGGAAGGCACTCCTTTTTTTAAGATTTTATTTATTTACTTGACAGAAAGAAAGAGAGCGCGTGCACAAGCAGGGGGCGCGGCAGGCAGAGGCAGAGGGAGAAGCAGGCTCCCTGCTGAGCAGAGAGCCCAATGCAGGGCTCGATCCCAGGACCCTGGGATCATGACCTGAGCGGAAGGCAGACGCTTAATGACTGAGCCATCCAGGCGCCCCATCGGAAGGCACTCTTTCCTCAGCCTTTCTGGAACACATCCAGACCCATGCTTATCTTGTTTGTTCTTTACTGATGACCTTTCATAATGGGCCCCCGTTCAATGAAATCGTATTTCTAAAATAGAATCCCCTTTGCCTTTGAAGTCTGTGCTTCAGACTATCTGCTTTTTTTCATGGAGCATAGGGCCACGCTAGGTAGGAGGACAGGGGATCCAATGGATGCAGACTGTGCATGCCATGAAGAGAGGGCAAGGCTCGATCCCCACGTAGGCAGGTTCTCCGATGTGGACCTACTTCTTCCACTAACCACCTAGAGGCTTCATTTGATTTTATTGTACAAACTTCACCAGTGTGCTTGAAGACACTAATTTGGTTTCCACTGGAGAACTAGAGAAAAACTTTTTTACAGCATCAAAACCTGCAAGAGACTCGAAGAGATTATTTGGGTCATTATATTGCCTCTAGGCAAATCCTTCTGGAAGCCATCTGTGTTAGATGAGAACCGTCTCTACTGAAGTGTCAGGGGATCACTGGTGTCCCAAGGGCACCACTGTGGGAACTGTGCCTTTGGTCTAAAGAGAACCCCTCCTGTTATTCTATGATTAAAAAACAGTCCTTCACCCCCTGTCTCTGATAGAGTACCATCTTCTCCATAAAATCTATTCTATTTTTGAAATGTTTTTCATGTGTTCTCAGCATTCTCTTACCAGCATTTGCTCACAGCTTTATTTTTCTATTAGTAATAATGTAGCTAAGGTAGCTCTTTCAAGATTTGCTTCCAGTACTCGGTAAACTTTCCTAATTGTGAAGTCCCCAACTCTGGACTTCAGGAAACTTGGGTGACCGTGAAAGTATGTGGGGTGACAGGGAAGTCTTCTAGGGTTGATTTTTTTTTTTTTTTTGGTAGAGTTAGGAGGGGGGTATTCCTTGTCTTCTTTACTCCCACTTACAACCCTCCCTCCACCAACACCACTGATGACAAGAGTGCCTCTAGCAGAGAATAAGCCTTTTTCTACTCCATTATTAGAGATGAGACAAAGTGCACCTGTTCCAGGGAGAGATATTGCCAGGGTTTAATTCACATAGACACACAGATGATGGACATCAGGTCTTTTCCATTTAGTTTTTTTCTGGAGTGGTTGCATACAAGGGTACCTCTGGTAAGAAAAAAGGAAAGAGGGGTAAGGTGTTTGTCATTCTTTGAGGCCATTCTATATCTTTTAAACATCCTCCCTGTGTTTTAGGAATTTCCTCTAATATCTGTCTTGCTTCCCCGGTATTGAAAAATTACTCAGTTTTCCAGCAATGCTTGTAGCTGGGCAAAATCTTACATGGTGTCAAGATTTCCATTCAGAAAGAACACCTGGAAGAAGGACATCATTGAGCAAAGTTGGTGGTGAAGGCATCCGTGGGGGGTGGGTAGAGATGTTAACAGAACTATTAGGGGGCCAGCTCCAGATCCTCAGTATGAACTGCCCTGACTGGCCCTCTGGGGCTCCACAGAAGCAATCCCATGGCAGGGTTTGAGCACTCCTACTACCTGCAACTGCAACCCATCCCTTAATAAATTAATTTTCTGCTTAGACTAGCTGCAGTATGTCCTGTTTCCATCTGCAGAGACGGACTGATATAGGGTTGTTTCGACAATAGCATTCCACTGTGGATTTGCTTCCATTCCACTAATACTCAATGAACTTTTCATTCTGTTGAAATTCCTACCAGACTCTTCAAAGATACCACAGCCATGTCCCCGTGGAGACAAACCCATGCAGTCTGGGCATTGATGTGGCCCTTTTAAAAATTATAAATAATTCTCTCTGATACATCACTTTCTGGGTTTGGAGAATTAACACAACAGAGAAAGGACAAAGAGAGCCCCATGTTTTGAATTCTGAGTTAGATAGCATGACCTAAATCACAGACTGGGTCCCCATAAGTTTTCTGCAAGTTTAAGAGAGAGATGTCTCGTGACAACAGGCTGTGTAGCAGGACGGCTGGTACTTTTAAAAGTCCTGCTAAAACAGTAGTTTTCAACCTTGGCTGCACATTAAAATAATCCAGAAAAATTTTTTAAATACCTGTGCCTGGGACCCACCCTTGGGAATTCTGTTTCATTTGATCTGGAGTAGAACCTGGGCATCTGTATCTTTTAAGAATCTGCCAAACGAATTCTCAGACCATGGTTGAGACCCCTACAATAGGATGAATTCAGGTCATATATACAAGCTAGAGTTTGTTTTTTTTTTTTTTTTTGGTGATATCACTGTAACTACTCGCCATGTCCTGGTATAGATTCGTCTCAGTTTATACAACTGGAATGTTTATACATGAGAATATACGTTAAATGATATGTTCACAGATCCTGAGAGTGGCAAAACCAACAATAACCCATTCAGGTGCCAGCCACCTTAGTCTGAGGGACATTGTTCACCTGATCTGCCCAGTATGCTCTCCAGGAGAGGGACTCCATATGCTGATTGGATCCATCTGGTTTAGGTAAGTCTCCTCGGTAATATCTGCAGCATTTCAGTTAACATTGAACTTGATAAAACTAACAAGAGGGCTAGTTAAAAGTGACCCTACTTTGTGGCATGCATTTGATATTCTCTTACTAAATAGTTAATGTAGAGACATACACAGGGCGCCTGGGTGGCTCACTCTGCCTTTGGCTCAGGTCATGATCCCAGGGTCCTGGGATCGAGCCCCACATTGGGCTCCCTGCTCCGCGGGAAGCCTGCTTCTCCCTCTCCCACTCCCCCTGCTTGTGTTCCTGCTCTCGCTCTCTCTCTGTCAAATAAATAAATAAAATCTTTTAAAAAAATATAGAAACATACACACATCGCGCGCGCACACGCGCGCGTGCTCACACACACACAAATTAAGTTAGCTATCAGTATGAACAATAATGGGTTGTGCAGAAGATTTAGCCCTGGGTTAGCTTGGAGTCTCGCCCAGGAGGCCAGCAGGCTCCAAAGGACAGATGTTCCCGGGAAATAAGTGGTTGCCGGAGCAGCAGGGGGACTGCTCAGGAATAGAAAACCAGAAGGCAAAATGGCACAAATGGGGATCATTCTAATAGCAAAGTAACAGAAGTCAAGAGACTAGAATCAGGTAGCAAATGCACTTAATGCCAAATAAATCAGTTCCAATGAAGACAGGCACAGAAGTGAGTGCAAGAATGAGAAGCAAGTCACTAAAATAAGGCAGGCTTGGCTGAACCAATGCACACGCAAGGTAAGAATTGGGGCCAGTTAACCAGAATGAAGTTCAGGAAGGAGGGAAAAATAAGGGAAATATAGAGACTTGATTTAATCCAACTAAAACCCCAAAGCTTGTGCAACCTGATAGGGGTGCCGCATGCCCTGGTGCCCCTCAGTCCTTGCCCTCAGGAGCAGCTTCTGATCCCTCTTCATGAGTGTGCTGATGAGACACCTCACCGAGAGGCGCTGAGGCCATCTTTCTCCATGACTGGGTCCCAGTCCTTTGTAAAATTGCCTAGCTCTTTGTCTTCTTCTTCCTAGCCCTGTCTAGTTGGTCTGCTTGTTTTGGTAAACACCAGTCAGTCGGTCACTTCCAGTACTAAAAAGGGTATAGAAATGACAGAGCACTCCCTCAGGCTCTTCACTTGCAATTGCTTCAAGCTCAGGCTTTTCCGCTTTCATGACACAGGCTTCTGCCACTTGATTTCTGTTCGCCGTGCTAAATATCATTGAAATGTAGCTTATGTAAAAGTCATTCTGAAAATCTACAAGACACATTAAAAAAAAGATACATGTTTATTAAAAGACATAAAAGAAAATCCAGATAAAGACTTTCCTGCTGGAGAAGACACAATGTTGCTAAGGTCCATGGAGAAACAGACAAATACATGAATGAAATGGTAGTAAAAATCCAGAATCACACTCACGTGCACATGGAAAGTTCAGATATGATCAATGTGGCATTTCTAACCAGTGCCAAAAAGACATTACTTTAAGTGTTAGGACAGTTGTTCATCCAATTGCGGGAAAGTAGTTAGGTCTCTGCCGTAAAGTTCAGATCGGCCACCGTGGACAAAGAGAGAGGGCTGTCCAGGGCCACCTGCAAGGTCGTTGTGCACCACACCAGTCTGCATTGTGCAAATGTCTTCTATTGAAACGGGAAGAAAGGGGGAAGATTAAGCCCAGATTGGGGCTTCTGCCCCTTGTAGTAAACCAAGGACTGGGCTCATTGAGGATGGCCTCAGAGAACTTACAAGAGTGCTCCGAAAAAATACACACCTGACCAAGGGAACTGGTAGATTTTTCCATTAGAAACATCCTTGTAATATGTAAAAATGTGGGCTTAGGTTCTTTGAAGGCCTCCTTAATGATTACTGAAAAAGTGATATAGACCAGGGATTAGCAAACTACTACCTGTAGGCCAAATCTGGCCCTCGGCCTGTTTCTGTAAATAAGCTCACTGGAATGCTGGTGCTCCCATGTGTTTAAGCATCGCCCACGGCTGCCTTTGTGCCCTAAGAGCGGAGTTGAGTCGTTGCAAGAAAGACCGTAGGGCCCACTAAGCCAAAAATATTTACTATCTTTCCCTTTATAGAAAAAGTTTGCCAACATCTGACAGAGACCAAATGTCCCAAGCGCTAACATCTTAGCAAGAAAGCAAGGTAGACTCCCGTGGAAAGAGCTCTGAACTGGGAGCAAACGGGAAGTGGTCTGGTTTCTAGAATCAGACCTGCCCCCTTTAACTTACCCATTAGACAAGCGCAAACTTGGCTTTAACGTCCTCAGGCCTCAGTTTCTTCATTTTTAATAACAGTATTAGAGTAAGATTATTTGACATCTAAAGACGGTAATTCCAGAATGGTCTCCATGAATGAAAAAGGGTAAAATTCATTCACGTTCTTACATTTCACTGTCAAGGATGTATCTTACTTTCAAAGAACAAAACTGTTTTGTAAGACTTGCTGTGAAGGAAAGAAAGGAATTTAGAAGACCGAAATCCTCACGTCTGAGCACAGATGAGAAATCAAATTGCGCCTCACATTTTGCAAGGCTTTTATTTTAACTCTTCACACACATCAATAATCTGACTCTTTGCCATGGAGAGACAATTGCATGTATTTGCATTTTGTCTGTGTGTGAGAATTTAATTTTTTACAACCCGCTGTGTTTTTCAGGCCCTTTAACTAATAGGCTTTTATCACCTTATGATTGCCTGATTTTCTCTTAATTGCTTTATGACAATACAATTTATTTGGATCACTCCCACCCTGCGGTTTTACTTTCTAATGAGGACTTTCTGAATTTTATGCGTACGACTAGGCATCAGCTTAATTTTTCAACCCCCCTTCTTCCCCAGAAATGGAGAAGTAAAACTGGAGTGAGGCAAAAGAGCTGGAGAGGGCCCTTCGTGCTTTCCTCTGTGGGGAAATGTAGGCACATGGAGTTTCCACTGTCCCAATAAGCCTCGGCCCCTGTGCACTCTCGCCCTGGAGACCTTTCCTGTAACCCCCACACGGCCCTTGGAGGCTTTTACACACACGCGCACATGCCGTGGACAAGGAGGACCAGCTGGCCCAAGGCCATCTGGAGGGGCGGTAGGCCCTCCTGGTCTGTGATTTGGACTTTATCTCCCCAAACACAGTATTTATTAGTTTTTTCATTTGGGTATAAGTGGAAGAACTCATTGATTTGAGAACAACCTGAAAGGGCTCAGAACTGATTTTCAGAATAGCCATTTCTTTTCCTTTGTAAATTCTATAGTTAAGGCTTCTAGCAAGCCATTTGGTAAGTGTTAACACACTTTGGGTTTACTCAGTTCAGCTCAACATGAAAGCCTCATGCCTCTCTCGTCCTGCCTGTCACTCGGTTCTCCAAGTTAAAGATCTACCAAGATCCCAGACAGGGAATCCTACTAAGATGGAGGCAGCAGTGGACAGGACGAGATGCATAGCCCGTTAAATGCAAAGCAGATCACGATCCACTGCTTTTGTAAAGTCTGCTAATGGTTTGATAATAGCTCCCATTTCTTGAGAGTCCACCTTGGGTCAGGTTCTTTATCTACCCTTTCATTAAACCTTCAAGCAGGTTTAACAAGATGATAAGCTTTATCCCCATTGATGAGATGCACTGACCAAAGGGACATAAATGATATATGGCAGAGCTGGTGTTCATGACCAGTATGTTCTGACCCCAAAGCCCTGCTCTTACAAGTGTCCACTTGGTCTTTCTTTCAAAAACTTTCTCCTGCATTAGCTCATCAGATACTGTAGCTCCCCTGCTAAGGTGGCAGGGTGGGCATCCCGTTCTCCCTTTTTATAGAAGACTGAAGAATAAGGGCTATTCCCCAAGCTTACAAGGGAAAGAGTCAGAAAAGACAGGCTTCCTGATCCCTGATCTGGCTCCTTCCATAAATACGTCTTCTTTCTTTTAAATGAAAACCTGTCATCAAACTGGAAAGGCTAGTGCAATGTGAGCTTACAGAGGGGTCAGAGGACCTGTGCGCTCACACATCTTCGCTCAGTGACCAACAGGAGATGGGAGTCTTCTGGTCCCGGGACCAGGAATCAGCTCTAAGATCTTAGAGTGAGGGCAGAAAACAGAGGGACCCAAAAGAACACCCTGGCCCACAAAGTGACGGCCAGGCCCTGGGAAGGAGGAGGAAGACACCGGCCAATGGGTTGAGGCCCCAGCAATGCCAAAAGGAGGGCAGGAGGCGAGACCGCCTAGGGGCCGATGAGGATGTCACTCTGTGACCACTGAAGTCCCCGGTGATGACCCAGAGTGTGCAAGAAAAGGCCAACTTAGATTCAATGGGCACGATTTTAAAAGCACTAACACATTTTAGGGAAATGATGGCACTTGGCATTTATTAAGCTATCGTCCGGTGCCCAGCACTGTTTCAAGCCCTAGGCTCATGTTAGCACGTCAGGTACCATGAGGACTCTTAGGTGACATATGACAAGCACAGAGAAGTGACACGGTCAAGTCTCCTCACTGGTGAGTTACAGAGCTGGGATTTGAACCCAGGCAGTTCTGTCCCACGGCCTTCCTGCTAACTGCCACTTTCTGTACGGCTGTCACTCAACAAGGATGCCTGCATACCCCCCCACCCCAGAGTCCACCTTTCTGAATCACTAAGCAATTTATTGAATGATACTTGTATGATTTTGAAATCCCACTTACAAAACTGTTGAGTCACATAACTGATGAAATTGTTTCTGACTTCACAGAACACATTCATGTTCTCAGACACCAGTAAAGTCACCTCAACTTTCACCACCACTGTTGAGACAGATTTAAAGGAAGCAATCAAAAAGTAATATTAGGAAAATGTTGGTGTACAAGCAATAAAGTCACATTGTTCTGAAGAGAAGTGAAATGTCTATTTCCTGTGAAACACATATCCCTTAATATATTCCCAGTTTATAAATCCGCGGTTGAAGAACAGTGAAATTCAATGCCAAATACCACATTAAAACAAAACCATAATGACCAGGGTTCGGTTCCTAGAAGAAAGTGGTGCTGTTATCAGTCAGAAACAATAAATAATGCAAAGAGAAAGCTTTGAGATTCCAGGCCCTTCTAGTGAGAGGCTCAGATCTGAGGCAGTAAAATGGGCCCCCCCGGCTGGCCCCACTGAGCCGTGGGATAATGAGACTGGCTTCCAGCCACAGCTGTGGGTTACTCCAGTCCCTGAACCCACAAGTCCCCACCGCAGCTTTTCTCCTGCCTCGAGGCAACCTTCAATTTCAGAAGGGCACGGAATCAAACAGAAAGCAATTAGTGTGGCAGAACCTTGAAAAGAAACCAATAGCCAGGATCTAGAGTTTTCTACAGAAAGCCAGGATTTCCTTATTTGCAGAGAGAAACAACAAGAACAATTAAAAGTTTCAAATCATGCACAATTACTTTCAAGTCAGTTTTGGTGAAACATAAATAAATTTCATATCAGAGCTTGAGCCCGAGTCCGGTGTTGTTTGTTTGTTTTAGGGAACTCTGCTTTCATCTTCGAGGAGGATGTCATAAAAGCACATTTCAAAAAATTACCATTGGCACCCAGTTTCCTATTTGATTACATTTTGGCCCAGAGCCCTGCTAGTAATGTAGAGCCCCTATCTCGATCCCTTGATAGAGAAAGAATCAGATGTACTACCTCCCTTTCACCACGCTCACCCCCTACACTGGAACAATCTGAGACTGTGGAAGCTACAAGAAATAACTGAAGTTATTTAAGAAAGTCGGTACTTTCCATTTCAGTTTACCTGGGGCAAATTCATCAGGCCCCCTTGAAACAGCGACACTGAGAGCACTACAAGTTAGAAGCAGCAGATACCAATTATGAGCTGAGAACTAAATGCCATAATTAATGAGACATACACTTTAATCTAAAACAAGTCAAAAATGTTGCTGGATAAAGAAAAAAGTAAAGCAAAACTCCATAATTATAATAAATTGGTGTACAGAGGATAGATTTCTCCACCTATCAAACAACAAAGTTACGTCTTTGAGATACTAGTCGAGTGCTACAATTAACATTTAACTCGGAGTAAAGATCTCACGTTAACAAATACACGAGTCAATTGTACGTTTGAACCTCGGAGATTTATGCACATCAGCAGCACCCACCCCACACCAATTTCAAATGGATGCTTAAAATCAGAGTGTGTACTCTTGTCCCAATCACCATTTGGATGCAATGTCTCATGCATATTTTCCTGACTCACGGCTTCCTGGTTTCCTTTGTTCCTTGCAGATGAGTTGATGGCTAAGTGCATTGGATATTTTCCTTACGTGCTCTTTTGTGCTTTCCCTGGAAATCTGTTAATTTCAACAAATTCCTTTTTGGAAAGCAACACTAGATGCATTGACTCTCCATCGAGGGCAATACTCTCCTCTTTTATAGCCTTCTAGAATATGTGTAAAAAATATTATCAGACTCCCATCCTTGAGGGTTTGTTTTTCATCGTCTTAGTAAAGATTGGTGAGTACATACGGGGAAAGATGAGGCGGAAGAAGGGACAGAGAGAGAGAGAGAGAGGGAGAGAGAAATATAGAACCATTCTCTGATAATTTTAAAAGCTTCTGCCAGGATCAGGGCAATATGAAAAGGGGAAACTAGACCGATAGGCGCAGGGCTTTGTGATCATAAAATGAATGTGTCAAGGTTAAAGCATTCCTCTAATCCTAGGCTACAGGAGGAAAGCTACTGCTAATAAAGTCCTTCCACGCAGTTTTATTCAGCAGCTTGCTCTTGACAAATGGAAACACGAGCGCAGTCTGGAGACCAATTACAAATCACTCTTCTGATTCCCTTAATCCCTTTGTTTCCATTTCTGATCAAAATAAATTTTTTAAGACAGTAAAAGGAAAGAACTTATAAATAGTCTAAATCTTCAGCTTAACAGAAAGACCTTGGCTAGAGTTGTTTCTCCCCCTCAACCTTTTAAGCCACTCAGTGACCCCTTCCACATCTGCCTCCAGATGCTAGGAAGCCCTTGCTCCTGAGTAAAGTCAAGGCAGCAATGTGAAGACAGTGATGGCTGTATTTTCCATGTGACCAATGGGGTCATTAAATGACCCAAACCTAAAAACAAGACCTTGCTTAAATATCTGTTTTACCATGAACAAACTTGGAGGAGACCATCCATTCCTGTTACTATTTCCAGTTATGAGGATGACAATACCTAGCATCTACTCAGGACTTCTTATGAGCCGTGCACTGTGTGAAGTACTTTATACTTACTCTCATGGTAGCCCTATGGGGATAAGTATTATACAGTATTTTTCAGGGGAGAACAAGCTTGAAGATAACTAGCCTGGGGTCACAGCCAGCACACGGTGGAGTACAGACTCGAGATCTTGGGCAATGCATTGTAAGGCCTAAAATTTCAAGAGCTGTCTTAGTGTATCAGAGCCTCTTTGGGGTCCCAAAGGCTTAAATAGGATATCCCCTGCTCTCACCAGATATGTCCCAGCCCCTGACCCAGTAAGGAAAGGCTTCCCAACTGGCCAGCTGCACCCTACCTAGTCCTCAACCTAATGGGCTTTACCACCTTGCAAAATTATTCGAACAAGCCAATGACATCCTCCCATGGGAAATAGGGGGCACCTCATCCTCTTGTTACTACAAAGCCTGCCTTCCACAGCCCCTTCTGATTCACTCTGCTCCCAAGGGCAACTCTCATGTGGTCCTGTAGGGCATGCGGTGTTCTCCTCCCCCAAGCTGTGAGTATGTGTGACTAATGAGGAGGTGGTCAAAACAAGCAGGTGACTCAAATCCCTGAGACCTTAACCACTGTCTGTACTGTCTCTTTCTGCCAGTCGGCCAGGGAGAAGGAAGGCCTACTCAACAAGAGGGTTCTCTCACAGCAAGCTTGACCTCTCTTTCCACATGTGTGCTGCCTCCCTCACCCTTCCCCTGCTGCCAGGGTGGTGCTGCCTGGGGACAGAGTCAGTACCTAAGAGGCAGAGAGGCCCACCAGAGAGCTGTTGGATGGCTGGTAGTTCTGGTTGTGATGGGAGCTGAGGCTCTGGAGCTAGTGGCCAAAATCTCTGAAATGAATGCATCGTGAGGCCAGATGCTATTTTCAAATAAACAAGATCATTTCTTTGAGCAAATCTATCACCAAGCTGGAGGATCCACAGTGAGTGACCCTCCTTTGGTCTTATCTGGAGAAAGAAACCACCACAAGGTAGAGAACGATTCTCATAGGTGAGCCTTAAGTTTTAACCCATGTAGGTGACCTGAGGACTTAACAGTTGAGTTGAGCCCCAAGAGTGTCCTAGACTGTGTAGCTGGGAGCAGAGCTAAGACTTGGAAAGTCGCATAGTGAAGAGAACATGATCTAGATCCACGCCTCTGCTTAAGCATTTGCTAGCTAAGTGAACTGAGAGTTATTTAATGTTTCTAGTTTCAGTAACTTCAGCTGTCGGGCAGTTGTTATGAAGATTGAGTAGGATAATGACTATCAGGAACCTAGCACAAGAAAGGGAGGACACAAGAAAGGGAAGAAAGGACGTCCCGTCCCTCCTTTGAGGGGCTCCATTCTAGGTTTAACGTAACACCAGGTGCCTGGCCAAGTAGACATTAGACAATGAATCAATGTTAATGTGTGGCAGTGGTCAAGTTCTAAGCTTCAGATGGGTTCAAAGTCTGGAGAGGCAAATCTCTCTGTCTTACAAGTTTTGGCCAATGTCTGTGTCATAATGCCTCTTCTTCTAAAATTAAACTCAGGGTTAGAGGAGTTTTTTTGGTTTTATTTTGTGATGATATGTTTGTAGTGGTTGCTATTTTATTTGAATTTGATGGGTTCTATTTGTGTTCGTTATTTTGGAAGAGGGATTATTTGTTTTCAGTAGGTTGCTACCTTTGGTTTGAAAGGCAGCCCAAACTTTTTGACGGCTAGAGGTCCTGTAGCAGCATATTAAGGGATAATTTGCATATCTTAGCATGCTGTGCTACCTTTCTAATAATGGCGTGACCTTGAGCATATCACCACTTTCTCAGCCCTCAATGTTCTCAATTATTGGGTTACATATGCTGTAAATTCAGTGCTAGTGAGCTATTAATCGTATTTTTATAATTATCTCAAGTGTATAAGTATTGCTTCTGTACAGCGTTACAAGGTGCATTTAGAGTATTTGATTTCTAAGAACCAGGGTTTCTGATCATGAGCTTTTTGCCTTTAGTTACTTGTCGGTTCCCAAGGGCCAAAGTTCCCCCACCTACTCTCACTCTCCACTTCCATGGAGCTTCAACCCACCTTACTAAATTCAAATTGATGATATATTTGCTTAATCTCTCATCTTGCCCAGATTCTTGATGATGACCGAAA
This sequence comes from Zalophus californianus, assembly GCF_009762305.2. Classification (NCBI taxonomy): domain Eukaryota; kingdom Metazoa; phylum Chordata; class Mammalia; order Carnivora; family Otariidae; genus Zalophus; species Zalophus californianus. The sequence continues at coordinate 89,079,247 of NC_045596.1, forward strand.
TTCCTTGGAAAGACAGTCCAGTTGGCTGCTTTCCCTCAATAGCATTAGGGAAGTCGGAAGTGTCGGGAGCCCATCCAAACTCTCATGGTGGTAGCAGGGACTAGCACAGTCTTTCTCCCTGTGCTTTGGGATAATGTAGGCACTATCAGTGACTCGCCCCAGCAGCTCAGAGAAGTCAATTCAATAAAGCCAAATCAGGACCGTGCCATTTCCTCAGAGCAGGGTGTGCCTCGACAAGAAGAGTAGGTGAGATGAATACCTCTGAAAGAACCCCCAAGCAGCAAGCATGGCCTTCTGGGTTCTCTCTATTGTTTCTCTGAATATTTCTCTTAACATCACGTAAGGGAATCAGAACTGTTTTCTTTAAGCAGGATGCTCCCTGGAGCTCTGTACCCTCCCCTATCCTCCTCTCTTAAAATCATGTCCCTTCCACACTGTAGCCACTGATCTAGAACACACCATCCGTTCAGGTGTACAAACTGTTTACACAACAAGGTGAGGGAATCTCAAAGTACAGGTGACATAGAGATTAGGTGAGGTACAAGCACAAAGCCTAACATTACTCACTTAGCTTGGCAGAGGTTTAAAGGTTTTGGTTCCACTCAACAAACATTAAACAGCTCCTTGCTCTCCCAGTTTCCTTCTCCCAATTGTCACTCCCCGACCCCGTCTCAAACCCTAGTCTTTTGTATTCACTATCCTGTCTTTATTCTTGCTAAGATTTTCAGTCTTTCATCCAAAGTCTCTATTTTGTCTCCTGGAAAGACAAGGGCATATTCTGTCTGGACAATACATCAGTCCACTTAGCTTTAGGGCAAACCCTTCTTCTAGAAACCTCATGGACCTTGACTCTCCCTTCGGAAATTGCCCACAAGTCTCTCATTCACTGGGATTCAGAATAGCCTCATTATCTCTGTCAAGCTCTACCTCAGTCTTGGTCCTCTTGGATCTTCCAAGATCACTCTGTTGACTCTTTATCTTACCCCATGGTCCTCTGTAAAGGCCCCCGTTTCCACCTGTACATTAGTGGATGGCCCTCTATTTCCATGTATATGAGTTATTAATAGCATTCAATAGCTCCACCCTGCCCCGGCATGTCCTAGTAAGGTTGTGCATCTCACAGCCTTTACACACTTGGACCTCTACACATCTCAGCCTCCCTAAAGACTTCTGAAGGGGTGAGGATTTAGAGTTTTACTCCAGAATTCCGAGGGGAGAGGGATAAAAATATCTAAATCTACCACAAAATTTAAAGAGCAGGAAAAAGTTCCATCCATTCATTTATTCACTCCTTCACTTATACCTACAAGCATCATTCATTCATTCATTCAGCTCTCTGCCGGATCCATGCCACGTCCTGAGAAAGCAAAGGTGCCCAGCAACCCAAGTCCAGCAGAGGAAACAGAAGGGCTTTGGGTTCAACCATGTGTGGTAAATGACCTATGGAGAGAGGAGCAGTGCATTCCCAGTGGGGAATAAAGAATTCTGTCTACAAGGGACCATTTGAGAGGATCTTTAAAAGAAGGAAGGAAGGAAGGAAAGAAAGAAAGAAAGAAAGAAAGAAAGAAAGAAAGAAAGAAAAAAGAAAGAAAGAAAGAAAGAAAGAAAGAAGAAAGAAAGAAAGAAAAGAAAGAAAGAAAGAAAAAAAGAAAGAAAGAAAGAAAGAAAGAGAAAAAAAGAAAAAAGAAAGAAAAGAAAGAAAAGAAAGAAAGAAAGAAAAAGACGAAATATATAAGCATGTTATAATTGTATGGGGGAGGGGATGGAGTCAAATGATACTTATGATCCTATTATTCTTTTTTTTTTAAATTGTCCCAAATATCCACATGCATTACTTTGTAGTTAAGAGGGCAGAAAAAAGCATTGGTTACAAAGTAAGATTAAAGTCAACCCCAGGTCACCACATGGAAGAGAGGCTGGGTTTTGGTCTCCTGCTCTATTATCTCTTTACATCCCTCAATTGTATCATTCATTTATTTATCCTTTCCTTTACTCACCCATTTTCTGTCATTTCCTTTAATGTCTGTGGCTAATTCAGTTAATGTTTGCTGAATATTCATGTGCTCTTCTCCATCTCCCTGATTCTCTCAGAGTGGGATGGAGGGATACGACTGTGAACAGAAACAACATGTCACGTCCAGGGTGAGGCAGTTAAAAGTCAGAGTGCCTTCTCCCTCTCTCTTACCCAGCAACCTGGGAAGCCATGTGTGGAGAGAACAGAATCATGAAATGGCAGGAACCTGGATTCCTGAGTCTCTCAGAGGAGGAGTCCCTGACAAATGGCGCCAGACTTGGTGTGGATGAGAAACAAACTTTCACTGTGGTGAGCCCCTGACATTTGGCGCTCATTTGTTAACATAGCCCAGTCTAGCCTAACCTGACTAATTTGATTAGTCTATCTCCACAGCCTTCAGAATATGAAGTATATTTTTGTAAAAATGTGGTGAAGCTAGTATCTTGAGAAGATATAAAATTCTTCCTCCATCTTTTCCTTCTTACTACATTTCTTTTGCTCCTTTTCTATTTAAATTGGTTTGCAGTTGCTGTTTCCACCAAGTCAGTCAACCAAGACGCAGGTGTGAATTTACTTGTGCAGAATACGTGTTAGCCTACCAGTATGCACGCCACCCTGAAGAACTCGCTCCAGGCAAACACATAACAAAGATATTTTAGGTCAAATTGCTCTGCCTACATGAACCTAGGGTCCTTGTATGCTGTGGAATCTCATTTCCTCAGCCCCACTCAACGGAGAAGTCTCGTGGGCAAAGACTCCGGAATGCAGATTCAGCCCCAGGAAATACTACCACAAGGAAGAGTGCCCATGTCTGACAGATCAGGGACAGTAGGTGACACATTTTTACACTCATGCCCAGGCCTTGTCTGCTCCTGCTCATCCTGTTCCATACATCTGCATTGCACTGAAATTCCTTTAAGGTAATGGAAATGCCGTAAGACTCTCTATTAGTATTTATATTCCAATGCTGCATAATTTCTCTGTAGTTTATCCACATCTTTGATAGGTATGTGTGTGTATAGGTATGTATATATGTAAATACTTTTACGAAAAAAATTGTCATTAAAGAATAAGTTAAGTCACTTCATCGGCCTTGCTAAATGGTTTGCTGCAATGTTACAGGATTTCCTCAGATAACATCTATCACACCTTGTAACGGTAACACCAGGACTTAACTTCTGAGTTTAAATAAACGCTTTATTTGCCTTTAAACAGCCATAATACATCATATCACCCAATTAATTGCTTATCACTGTTCAATTAAGGAGTCATCTTTCCCATTTCACCTGATCCTGCCCAGTTTCCAGCATGATCTGTTGCTTAAAGCTCAAGGGGAAAGGAATTCGTGGCCATAAATGTATGACAAATTATTCATGAGCCACTCCTTGAAGATATTTTTCTCCAGTCAAGTTATTTGGGGGGGTGCCTGGGTGGCTCAGTTGATTAAGCGTCTGTCTTCAGCTCAGGTCATGATCCCAGGGTCCCGCGATCGAGCCCCACGTCGGGCTCCCCGCTCAGTGGGGAGCCCGCTTCTCCCTCTGCTGCCCACTCTTGTTCTCTCTCGCTATCTCTGTCTCTCTCCCTCAAATAAATAAATAAAATCTAAAAAAAAAAAGTTATTTAGGGGCGCCCAAGTGGCTCAGTTGGTTAAGCATCTGACTCTTGATTTCAGCTCAGGTCATGATCTCAGGGTCATGACATCAAGTCCCGGAGTGGGGCCCTGCCCTGGGTGTGGAGCCTGCTTAAGATTCTGTCTCTCCCACTCTCTCTGCCCCTCCACCCCACCCCCTCCCCCTCCCCACTCACCTGCACACCCTCTTTCTAAAAGAAAAAAAAAGCTATTTAAATGAAGGGAAAACTCTCTGACAAACTCTTCCCTCATATACTTAACTTGTGTTATACAGCTTTCTCATTTTGTTCATTTTGGCCATTAAGTTTCCTTTTAAAGTGCATTAGTTTCTATAGAAACAAGAATGTCACTAATTTGAGGAAAAGCTTAGAAATGTCCAGACAAAATGTAGTATACAGTAAATTACTGAAATGTTTTGAAATGTGTCTCCTGGTTTGGTTTGGGAAATCAAGGATTTCACTGTGGTTACCATATCTCTGATACAAATTTATCTGGGAGATTATACACTCACATTTGGGCCTATCCCTAACTATTTTATATAATCCTGATAAAATATTTCCTGAGAACTAAAACCCTTCCTTAAATTTGTTACATCTCTTGATTATTTTGGAAAAAAATACCAGGTGAATTAAAAGGAATTGTTACCTCCTACAGCAAAATGCAACTGTTGGTATTCTGGCCTCACCTGTGTTTGTTTTATTAGCCTCAAAACATTTTTTTTAAAGATTCACTGAGGGGTGCCCAAGTGGCTCAGTCAGTTAAACATCTGCCTCTTGATTTCAGCTCAGGTCTTGCTCTGAGGGTTGTGAGCTCAAGCCCCGTGTTGGCTCCGCACTGGGTATGGAGCCTACTTAAAATAAATAAATAAAATAAAAAAAAGATTCACTGAGATTTGCTCTAAGGATCTTCAAATCAAGGCCTGTCAGAGATGAGAAAGACAAGAATATAGATGAGAGAATACAGACATTTCTTGAGCAACTGTGTCTCTCCAAGGTTGTTTTTTTTTTAAGATTTATTTTATTTATTTGAGAGAGCGAGAATGAGAGAGAGAGAGTACATGAGAGGGGAGGGTCAGAGGGAGAAGCAGGCTCCTCGCTGAGCAGGGAGCCCGATGCGGGACTCGATCCCGGGACTCCAGGATCATGACCTGAGCCGAAGGCAGTCACCTAACCGACTGAGCCACCCCGGCGCCCTCTCCATGGTTTTTGACCAAATGAAACCGACACCTCCATCCAATCTTTAGTGGACTGAGAGCTTCCCAAAGTTTAGACACAGGATGTCTCTGGCTCTGAAGTAAACTTCCTTAGCTAGCCTGAAGCAGAAAACGCTGTACTATTCGAAATGATTATTTTTGTGCAACCTGTCTTTTTTGCTGATTGCTAATGAAGGTTATAATTTATTCATTCATTTGCCAAATGTTTACCAAGTGCTTACTGTATATCAGGGGCGGTTCTAGGTGTTGGGAATAGAACAGCAAATAAATGAGATCAAAATCCACAACCCCACAGAGCTTACATACAATAGTGCATAGATGTACCTGAGTAAAATAAGTAAAAGAAAATATTTGATATGTTAGGTGGTGATAGTTGCTACTGATGAAAATAAAGAAGGGAAGGTGTTACAGAGTGTTGAAGGGGAGGGTTTCGAAGGGGAGGGTGGAATTTCAGATAGGATGGTCAGGGTCTTTATCTCCATTATGTAACATGCTTCTGTTATTTAGGGTTTGTACCCAGAACCACCTCTACAGACATATTCATACAGACATATTTACTCCAGATAAATTGATGACTTTCTTTGGCTTTGATTTTCTAATTCTTCTAGTTTTGATTATTTTTGAAATATAGATATAACAAAGATATTTTCAGTCTTTATTGAAATTTCAATGTGGTATTGCTGTGCAATCACTCACTCATTTTACAAATATTTATTAAGTACCTACTATGTGGCAGGTATCATTACAGTATATTGGTGAGGATACTTTCGGTAGCATTTAAAAATAAACACGACTTAAAATAGCTTCAAAATAAAGGAAATGCTTTGGCTCATGCAGCTGAAAAGTAGAGACGGCATTAGTTTTTGGCTCAGCCTAATCCAGTAGCTCCACAATATCACACAAGGAGCCTACTTTCTTGCCATCTATTTTTCTGTTCTGCTTTCTGTGGTTTCTGCATCATTCCCTACTTGTCCCGAGATGGTTGCCAGCAGCTCCCACAGAGTTTCTTTGCCCCATAATTCCCAGCAAAATCCTGAGATGCATTGTGATTGGACCAGCTTGGGTCACATGCACCCTTTTAAGCCAATACTGTGACCAGAGGAGGAAGGCAGCTATTGGCTTAGTCCACATAGGAGTCACCCCTCCAACCATGGTTATAGTCAGTTTCTCTGGAACTACATGATTAAAAATGGGAAACGAGTCCTATTGAGAAGGATGACTTTGGGAATAAATGCCAAGAATATGTCTGAATTCAGGATTTAAAGATGGATGAAATTGGCATAGTCCCTGCCTTCGAGTAATTTTCCAATTTATGTTCATGTTGCTCTTTTCATTATTCTCATTCATTTTTGAACCTAAGAGAAATGTAATTTGAGATGGGAAATAAATATTTAATAAGCACACAAATAAGAATATATGTGTGTGGTGTGTCTTCTTGTCTAGGATCTAGGGTCTGTATGCAGTAGGCTCCATGTGACCTGGTTGCCTATAGCCTATTATGTGGGGAAGTAAGAAAGCTGTGGACCATGATCAAGAAAATGCAAATCCGAACCACACTGAGACATCACCTCACACATCTTAGAATGGCTAGTATCAAAAAGATAAGAAATAACAAGTGTTGGCAAGAATGTGGAGACAAAGGAATTTTTGTGCCCTATTGGAGGGAATGTAAATTGGTGCAGCCACTATGGAAAACAGTATGGAGGGTTCCTCAAAAAATTAAAAAATAGAACTACTCTATGATCCAGCAATTCCACTTCTGGGTATTTCCCTGAAACAAACAAACAAACAAAACACTAATTTGAAAAGATAATGTGCACACCATGTACACTGCAGCATTATTTACGATAGCCAAGATACACACACACACACACACACACACACACACACACACACTAGTATGTTATTTGGTCATTTAAAAAAAAGCAATCTTGCCATTTGCGACAACATAAATGGACCTTGAGGGCGTTGTGCTAAGCGAAATAAATGAGACAGAGAAAGTCAAATGCCACATGACCTCACTTATATGTGGGATCTAAAATGAAAACAAAACAAAACAGAAACAGGGTCAAAGATATAGAGAACAGATTGGTGGTTACCAGAAGGGGTGGGCATGGTGAGAGAAATGGGTAAAGGAAGTCAAAATGTCCAAACTTCTAGTTATAAGATAAATAAGTCATGGAGATGGAATGTACACAGCAAGGTGACTGTAGATAATAATACTGTATTGCATATTTGAAAGTTGCTAGGAGAGTAGATCTTAAAAGTTCTTATCACAAGAAAAAATGTTTTTAACTATGTATGATGATGATGTTAACTAGATTTATTGTGATCATTTCACAATGTATGCAAATATCAAATCATTATTTTGTATACCTGAAACTAATACCATGTTATATGTGCTATATGTCAATAAGAAAATAAAATAAAATAGATTAAAAACAAAACAAAACAAAAAAGCAAGCAGGCAAGCCAGCAACGGATCCTTACTTCCCACCTTGGACTAGAGCAGGAAAACCTTCCCTGGCTAGGAAGATTCAACTGGGAGCTGACTCTAGAAACTTCATAAGAGATTCTAATGGAGTTTCTTTAACACTTTTTGAGAAGTGGGGCTGGCCCACACACCACGTCAGACCAGGAATGACAGAATTCTGTTTCGTACAGCCTTAAGTCAGCTGCATTGGTCAGCTGCAGAGGAAGTCTGATGGCCGGCGGTCGTAGCCAAAGGAAACTAGGAAAATTCAGGAGGGTGATGGAACTGGGGAGCCGTGGCAGGCCAGAAACAAGCCAACAACTACGTGCCATCACTTGTGGCAGAAGAGACCATGCAACTGCAGGAAATGGCTGCAAACAGCAAAATTGGGGACATGAGACAGAATCCTATGGAGAATCCCAGGACAGCATGGGTAGCCGTGTTATGACATGTCCCCAGTGGCAAATGCAATGACACCACCCTCAGTGGCCTCACAGCAAATGTGGAGTAACTTAGATTCATCAAACTATTAGTTTTATTGTTATTTAGGGAATGGACCTCAAAACCCACAATTGGTTGCTCAACCTAAAAAAAAATTTTACCTCCTGCTACTCCATAAATAATCACTACCCGTGTGAAACTAAACAGGAAATGAAAACGCTTGGTTCATCCCTGGAGAGATGCCACAGACGTGCATTGTCAGAGCTGCCGTTACAACATGGCTCATTGACTCAGGGCCAGGTGCCCTGGTTGGTTACCATGCCCTCGGGGACAGCAATAAGGTACGATACCTGACTGTGATCTGACTTTTCGCACTTAACAAGCTGAAGAGAATCTGTGTGGGCGGTAAACTATTGTTTCTGAACAACTTGCCGCATCCTATCTGATGTCTGCTTTAATTTGGTATCGTGTTTGCAAAGCTGAACATTGTTTTAGTCTGGATTTGGTGGGAATCTGTTCCCACTAAATCATGGGCCAGTTTTTCCTCCTACAGGTACATTCTTTGACTTTGATACATCGGTGAATATATTTGTCTCGTGTGAAACCCTATTTAGATGTGATCATCTCTTCTTCCCTCCTAACTCCCTTTCAAATAATAACAGCAGTTCCTGGGTATTGAGTGTGTTCTCTGTGCCAGATCCTGTCCTAAGCTCTTTGTGTGGACAATCTTGTTTCATTCTTACTAAAGCTCTAATAACCATGTGCGATAATCTTAATTTTTCCAATGAGGGAATGAAGTTCGAGAGTTTAAGTGACTTGCCCAGTGTCCCTTCACTAAGAAATAATTACTTTGAGGTCTTTGTAACTTAAAATCTGCAAAACTGGGAGTATGGTGTACTTTCTACAAGGCTGCCAAGCATAGAATCACTGTTTCTTTCGTGTACTCCTAAGACATGGAGTTTAATGAGGTGAGCGGAAGCTGTGTTGACTCACCCCTACCTGCTATTCTACCGACTCTTGGTGCCATCAATACCCCAGATTGTCCCATCTGAACTGTGGGCCCAGACATGCGGTGGGTGAGGAGAGAGTCTCACATAGGAGAACGAGCCAGCCGTGTTGTTCGCTAGATGCCCTCTTGGCGCCTACTCTGTTTGGAATCAGTCAGTATAATACTCGGCCAGTGACTCTGACCCAGAACTTTGAGTGTCTTTGCTAATTCAGCTCCTGGCAGAATATTTTAACTGCCCACCTGAGGAATTCCTGGCTCCTAGAAATTATTCAGGATGTCTAGAAAGGTGAGCTCCTCAATGGATAATACCATGTGTTGCAGTAAACACCTTCATATGCAAAGTATTAAAATCCATGAACTTAGGGTGGCGCCTGGGTGGCTCAGTGGTTAAGCATCTGCCTTCGGCTCAGGTCATGGTCCAGGGTGCCTTGGGATCGAGCCCCACATTGGGCTCCCTGCTCCGCGGGAGGCCTGCTTCTCCCTCTGCCACTCCCCCTGCTTGTGTTCCCTCTCTCACTGTGTCTCTCTCTGTCAAATAAATAAACAAAATCTTTAAAAATAAAAAAAATAAATAAAATAAAATCCATGAACTTAGCTCAAGCTCTCCTTCATTACATATTTAAGCATATTAGCTATTGAAGCCAGGCTCACCTTTACCTCTGTTTTTTTTTTATTGTCCAAGCTTATTTAATGTAATGTTTATAATGATAAATAATCACCAATATGACTACACATTTCCAGATTTTATGCATCCAACCAAAAACAATGAGGTAAATTATTGTGTGGAGTCATAATATGTAGTTGAGTGAAAAATGTTAATGCAGAACAGTAGGTAAAGTCAGTTCCCATTTCGAAAAATGTGTTTATATACATACATGAATAAGAAAAAAATAACTGGAAGTATTTGTAATACTGACTACTATGTGTCTCTACACAGTTTTCCCAAAATATTGTGCTCATATTGCTTCCCTTTAAGCATCACATTCACAACTTGGAACAAAAACAGGTCTCTAAGTTTATAACTTAGGACCACTAGTTCTCCAGCTTCTGGATGTTAGCTTTAAAATCTGTAGTTTGTTGAATTTGAGTTCTGCTCTCTCTCTCTCTCGCTCCCTCTTTCTTTTTTTTTTTTTTTCCTGGTGTCATCAATGTTTTCAAACTTCCTGTAATTCTGAGACATTCTTTCAATTCTGAAGAGAAGAAAAGAAGAAACCCAAAAGAATAAGCCAGGAGATTCTCTCAGGGTGCTGGAACTACTCTTAAATAGACAGATGTACAAAAAGATGGGCAAGGGGTTCAGCTTCGGGCCACATGGCTGATTGGGAGCTCCAAGGTACTTTGCTGCTCCAGACCTCTCCACTGCAGAAATATAGCGGCCTGGAGTGACTCAGCAGTGGGGCAGGGTTGGGCGGAGTGAAGGAGGCAGTGCGGAGGGACTGAGGCCAGGGATGGGTGTAGGCTGTGTTCTGAATGTAGGAGTGTATGTAGTCTTCAGTGTCAGGTCACATACACACAGGATAAAGTGATTTAGACTTCTTCAGACTGAATACCAGACCAACAAGTATTAAAGTTCCAAAAAGATTTTTTGTGAAGAGTTTCAGCATTGTATATAACAGCTCGGTCTTTTTGGAGAAACTAGAAAATCACTGGAGTCTTGTGGAAATACTATATATGAAATAAATATACTATGATTTACTTTTTAATGTCATGTTATCACATTATTACTCTGTTCAGCAAATATTTCTTGAGTACATACCGCATGCCAGGCTCTGCGCAAAGCAGTGAACAAAATAGACAAGGCACATGTCCTCGTGGGACTTATAGTCTAGATGTGTTCTGGTCAATAAAGGAAGGAGTACCAGACATGTATGGCTACCGATCACTTAAAATGTTGCTAGTCCAAATTGAAATGTGCTATAAGCGTAAAATGCATACTGGATTTCAAATACTTGGTATAAAAAAAGTTAAATATCTCAATTTTTTATATCGATTACATGTTGAAATGATAACAGTTTGAATATATTAGGGAAATGTACTAGGAAAATGAAATATATTAAAATTAACTTCACCTGTTTCTCTTCACTACTTTAAGGTGGCTACTAGAAAATTTTAAATTATATATTCAGCTTACATTAAATTTTCATTGGACCGTGCTGGAATGGGTTCTCAAACCTCCCTTCACTCATAATTATATAAGAAGCTTAAAAATATAGATTTCTAGGTCCCCTCTTATTAAGGGATAATAATTCCCTTATTAAGGGAATTCTTATTCCCTTAGCCTGGGCGTGGGCTCTGGTGCTAGCATTTCTTTTTAAAGCTCCCAAGTGAGACAAGGGGCCACTGTTCCAGGAGCGGTAAGAGTCACAGAGCTCACTAAGGTAAGGCTATGCCCTAACCATCTGTGAGCCAGCCTCTAGTCATTTTCTGAGGGTCCTCTTAGCTTTTAAAATGTGTCCCCCAATTATATACCTCTCTTCCAGAGGTGGAGCTTAATTTCCCTCCTCCTCTTCTGTGTGAAGACTTATGACTGACTGCTAACAAATCAAATGTGGCAGGAGGAACCATATGTGGCTTCCAAACTAGGTCGTAAAAGGCGCTGTGGCTTCCCCTTTTTCTCTCTTTCTTCCATAACACCCGAGGAGAAGCCTGCTGCCATGTTGTGAGGGCACCCAAGCAGCCCTACAGGCTTGGACACAGAGGAAGGAACTCAGGCCTTCTGCCAACGGCCAGTAGGAACTTCCTGGCTGTGTGAGTGAACCACACTATAAGGAGATCATTCCACCCCAGTCAAACCACAGATGACTCAGCCCTGACCGACATCTTGACTGCAAGCACCTGAGAAACTCGGAGCCAGAACCACCCTGCTAAGTGCCTTCCAAAGTTTTGCCCCACAGAGACTAGATGAGATAGTTCATGTTTCTTGTTTCAAGTCGCTAAGTTATAGGCAGTGCAGTGTCCCCGTGATGTGGCGCTGGGCCTCCCTGCTCCTCACCATGGCCTCCCTGAAGCCGCCTGCCAACGGTGAGCTGCCCAGGCAGCTCGGAATGGATAGTGAGAGGCTGTAAAGTTCTCCCTCCCAAGGTGAGGGCTCATGCTGTGACGATGGTGTGGGCACTAGGTAGGCATCCGGAGGGCAGCCTCAGTGCTGGCCTCAGAGCTCACACAGCCCAGCTCCCTGGGAGCTGCACACCAGGCTACAGCCCTGATGCTTTGCTGGGGGGCTACACAGCACAGCACCTGGTGGAAAGGCACCAGGACAATTTTACATGTCCTCTGACCTTTGTTATGGGCATATGAAATCTGCCCCCATCCTCCTCCCCAACCTGATTTCACTCTCCTCAGCCTCCATCCTAAAACAAAGTTCACCTTCAAAAATGGGGCTGCTAAGAAACATACACACATCTGTGTGCCTTTTGACTCCTGAACGCAGTCTTCTCCCCTAGACATTTCTCACTTCCCACCAGTGTCCTCAGACCCACAGCTGCACTTGCCTATGATTATGATTTTATCCTTACTTCTGGTATTATTATACAGCCCCATTCCCCTTTGCCTCCCCAAAGACAGTCCCGCCATCCAGCTCTCCTACATTTCCTGGCACACAGAGTCCTCAGGAGGAAATCCTACAGTGCACACTTCTACACTGGGGAAGCAGTAAGGAAAGCATTATGGCAGTCTTGGTCAATTATGGAAACAACTATTGCAGATTCATGGTCTTGGTCAAGAAATTCTGCTGCAGTTGGTTTGGCAATAATAACAGTAGAGTAATAATACTTAACTTTCTTTTTTGACACCGTTATTTTAAGTTCAATTCCTTCAACATGAAGTTCTTGAAGATTTATATGGTAAGAATTTAGTTTCAACTCACTGGATCCCCCAAGTTGTTCTGAAATGAACGCCTAAGTATCAACATCAATTAAATGCTTCATGCTTTTTTTTCCAGTGCAAAAGGGGAAACAAAGATTACCTTATTCTTAAAGGGTCTTTTCTCCATATTTTTGCCTGGCTTGAAATCAGACTTGTGTTCTAAAAAGGAGCGATTAAGTACAGACTTCTGTTTTAACAGGATGTATTTAAGTCAGCCAGGAGCATTCTCCCTGCATTGAGTCAAAAAGTCTTAATCAGAAAGAAAAACTGATTTATTGTCTTGACACACGTGACCCTGATTGTTATGAGACGCTATCCATGTAAGTGTATGATATTTCAGCTTTGCATAAATAACCTCTCCATTTGTTCTGACTATGAATACTCAGGTTTGAACGCAAGGGCATCTGACTTGAGGTTGCTTGTGTCGGAGTCTTCCACTTTGCTGTCAAAGGCGAATTCACATTTCTTTCCCCAACCACACCCTTTTTTAATGCTCCATCCTGCACCCCTCCAGTACTCTCTTCCACCCCAAAGAGATAATCCATGTATTTCAAAAGATTCCTCGTTAGTGAGATGATAACTGGAAGCCCACCAACTTGCCTTTTGGGCTACTAGGCTTCACTCCTTTTAACGACAAAGGGGAAGTCCACTAATGATGTTTACCCGTCTCAGCCTGTGTTTGACTAATGTTTGAAAGGGGTTTTGTTATCATAAGACATTCCTGAACAATCACTCTCGCGGAACATCAAGCACACGGAAGGAGAGGTGAGGGTCAGGATGGGGGAGGAGAATCAGAAAGAAAGACTGCCTGGTTCAATCCTCCCCGCTTGCTCAGCACCATCTAGTGGGGGATTCCAGTGTGACTCTAGGAATGAGAAAGCTCAGCGCGGTCCTCCAGGGGAGGAAGAAGAGGATCTCTTAGTCCTCTCAGACCACATGCAGTCACCCCACTTCATCTTGTGTGGGTTATACACATTTTGAATTATACACAGCACACATTTAATCTTGCTGTTTAATCTTAAGTTGTCTCCAACCCTGAGATGTGGGACTCCTTAGCTCTCTCTTAATGCGTGGGCAAGGAATACAAATAATATTAATACAATCAAAGCAAGTAGTGCCTGGGAAAAGATCAGACAGCATGCCAGAGTTAGATAAAATAGAATGCTGTTCTCATGTGGCTCCTTATTAGAGTTGTATTATCTTTAAAATTACATTGTTATAACATAAACTGGTATGTATGTATAAATAAATTGTCTAGATAGTTGAAATTTTAACCACCATAATGTTTAATATTATTACTTTCAGAGGATTAGGGAAGAAAACCTCACATGAATCTCATTTACTATATAAAATCCTCAGGAGCAACACAAAACGGCCCCTGTTACTGTTAAGTTCTTGTATCCTCTGTCCATAGTTTTTCTCTTCTTCTCGCTTCCATCTACTGTAATTCTACCTTCTTGTAGCACCCTGCTGCACCGCATTTCTTAATTGTTGACTTCTTTTAAACTTAATGGTAGGCAAACATATGACTAAATTTTGTAGAAACATGTCTAAGTTCAGAGAGAGACCCTCTATAACTCACCGATGGGTAAAATGTACCTGTCCGTGACAACACTTTTGACTTTCCTTTTCTGCCTAAATATCCTGAGCTATCAGAGGTCTTCCAGAAAATGAAAGTGGCTGAATAAGTCAACTTCAGACAAGTTAAGTGCGGTAGATTTTTGATACACTTTTGGTTAAAAGACATTCACCAAAATATGTGTTCACATAAAAAATAGAGAAAAGGTCCAATTCAGTTGGTACAACAATCTAAGGAAATACATATTGGATACTCCCAACAGTCTTGTCATGCAAATTTCTTTCATGACTAAGTTTTGGTCTGTTTCCTTTTTGAAATCAAGTGGGTGTAAATGAGAGCTAACTGGACATTCTTTACTTTCTACTCAGCCTCAGACTCCCTTGATAGGACAGAGTGGCAGGTGATCCAAGCTGACAAGATAGTTACTTATCCGTGATATTCTAATCCAGTTCTAGGATGACAAATGGCTCCCTAGAAAGCAAAAATAGTTGTATGGCATCTCTACTTATAGGTTAGAACCTTGGTTAAAACATGATGTCAGGAAACTAAGATTCTAAATGGGATTCCCCTCTCTGGGGCAGATCCCCTTCTGTGAAGTCTAAGGTTTACACCACTTGGCAAGTTCTCTTTAAAGAAACAGAACACATTACAATTAGGTAAGAAAGAAAATATTTAAGAATAACTCCAAAGAGGTCATAAATGCTATACACATCATGAAATCCAGATTAATAGAGTGTTTTTTATTAGCTACCTGACACTTCTCCAGTATTTTTTCTACTTCTTTATAGCAGCATACTCTTTGATTGCCTCTATGAATGACAATTTTGTTGTATAATTTTCCATAACAACAATGAAATATAACTTAGTCCTTCCTGTAGCATTGGAGCTTTTGGCTTGGTGAAAAATTATATCAAGGAGAATAAAGATGCCCTCTATGAAATGAAACCTGGACTCTCTCCCTGTGGGCGAACTTTGCCATCTGAAGGAATAAACCAAGAGAACATTGGTTAATGTGGGAGGATCCAGTTGGGGCTATTTTGGAAATGGTTTTGGTATCTTCGATGAAAGGAGGCAGAATAGCCGAGTGTTTAGGAGCATGGTTTACTTATAACTATGTGACTTTGGCAAGTAACAATCTCTCTCCATGACTCACTAATACCTAACTCATAAAGTTGCTCAGAGGATTAACTGAGAAAGGTAATATAACATATTTAGTACAGTGCTTGTTTTGTTGTTGGTTAGCTTTGCTCCTGAATTGTTTTGCCTTAAATATTAACAATATTACTAAAAAACAAAAATAAAAAATGCCCCAAGTGATGCTGGTCCACAGTCAACATTGAAAACTACCAGACCACACTTGTACCAAGAATTCAGTTACTTTGATGGGAGATGCCTTGGAGGTGAGGTGAGGAAGAAAACAGTGAAATAATTCCTTATACAGTGAAGAAGAAATGCATTCATTTAAAAGCAGCTTTGCTGTCACAAAAATGATGGTTTGAAAGACTTGTTTAGTCATGCTTCCAAATCTAAAAAAAAAAAAAGATTATAAAAAAAAAGTGCTTTAGAGCAACAATATTCAAATCAAGTCAAATGTATCTGGAATTTGCCAAATTTCTAGTGCTCCAAAACTAAAGTTTTGTAGTATACACTGTATATAGTATAAATACACTATAAAATGTATTTTTTTAGAAGATTTTATTTATTTATCTGACAGAGAGAGAGAGCACAAGCAGGGGGAACAGCAGACAGAGGGAGAAGCAGGCTTCCCACCGAGCAGGGAGCCCAATGTGGGGCTCGATCCCAGGACCCTGGGATCATGACCTGAGCCGAAGGCAGATGCTCAACGACTGAGCCACCCAGGCGCCCCTTAGCTATTATTATCTTATCATTTTTATTATTTTTATTTAGTTGGGAGTGTAAAGTTTTTATTTTGGTTTGTATGGAACCAGAAAAGACCTTGAAAGCAATCTTGAAAAAGAAAAACATAGCTGGAGGTATCAAAATCCCAGATTTCAAGTTTATTACAAAGTTGTAGTAATCAAAACAGTATGGTACTGGCACAAAAATGGACACATAGATCAATGGAACAGGATAGAGAGCCCAGAAATAGACCCACAATTATATAGGTATATATGTAATCTTCAACAAAAGAAGCAAGAATATGAGAATATGTGTGGAAAAAAAGTCTCTTCAACAAATGGTGTTGGGAAAACTGGACAGTTACATGCAAAAGAATGAAACTGGACTACTTTCTCACACGATTCACAAAAATAAACTGAAAATGGACTAAGGACCTAAATGTGAGACCAGAAACCATAAAAATCCTAGAAGAGAGCACAGGTAGTAATTTCTCTGATATCGGCCAAAACAACATCTTTCTAGATAGGTCTCCTAAAGCGAGGGAAGCAAAAGCAAAAATAAACTATTGGAATTACATCAAAATAAAAAGCTTCTGCACAGCAAAGTAAACAACCAACAAAACTAAAAGGCAACCTATTGAATGGAAGAAGATATTTGCAAATGACATGTCCAAGAAACAGTTAGTATCCAAAAATATATAAAGAATTGATACAATGCCCAAAAAACCCCAAATAATCCAATTAAAAAATGGGCAGAAGAGGGACGCCTGCGTGGTTCAGTCAGTTAAGTGTCCAACTCTTGATTTCGGCTCAGGTCATGATCTCATTGTGGTGAGATCAAGCCCTGCCTCAGCTCGGCACTCAGCAGAGAGTCTGCTGGAGATTCTCTCTCTCTCTCCCCCTCCCCCTCTGCCCCTCCTCCCCCTCATGTGCATGCACACGCACTCTCTCTCTCTCTCAAATAAATAAATAAATCTTTTTTAAAAATGGGCGGAAGAATGAACAGACATTTCTCCAAAGACGATATGCAGATGGCCAACAGACTGGTGAAAAGACACTCAACTTCATTCATGATCAGGAAAAGCGCAATGAGGATAGCACCTCACACCTGTCAGAATGGCTAAAATCAAAAACACAAGAAACAAGTGTTGGTGGGAGGATGTGGAGGAAAGGGGCCCTTGTGCACTGTTGGTGGGAATGCAAACTGGTGCAGCCGCTGTGGAAGACAGTGTGGGGGGTTCCTCAAAAAATTAAAAATAGAACTACCTTATGATCTAGTAATCACACTGCTGGTATTAACCAAAGACTACAAAAACACTAATTTCAAGTGCACCCCTATATTTATGGCAGCATTATTTACAATTATTTACAAGCCAAATTATGGAAGCAGTCCAAGTGAATGGATAAAGAAGATGTGGTAGATACATACAATGGAATATTATTCAGCCATAAAAAAGAAATGAAATCTTGCCATTTGCAACAACATGGATGGAGCCAGAGAGTATAATGCTAAGTGAAGTCAGTCAGTCAGAGGAAGACAAATGCCATATGATTTCTCTTATATGTGAAATTTAAGAAACAACAACAACAAAAAACGAGCAAAAGGGAAAAAAGGGACAAACCAAAAAACAAACTCTTAACTAGAAAGAACACACTGATGGTTACCAGAGGGGAGATCGGTGGGACCATGGGTGAAATAGGTGAAGGGGATTAAGAGTAGGCTTATCTTGATGAACACTGAGTAATGTATAGAATTGCTGAATCACTATATTGTACACCTGAAACTAATATAACACTGTATGTTAACTACACTGGGATTAAAATTAAATTAAAATTTTTAAAGTTTTTATTTTGGCTTTTGTTTTTTGTTTATGATAGTTTTATTCCCTCTAAGAGTTATACTGGGTTCATATCTTATCTTGTTGGGCCTTCTCTTTTATAACTCAAACCCTGAGGCACTGACAGAGATTTAAATACCCAGTGCGTTTAACAAAAAGTGAAGTGTATGGGCAGGAGTACGTGTGTATGTGTGTGTGTGTATGTTAAGTGTTCTGTTTCTTGCATTCAGCATACCTTTAAAAAAAATTGTACTAAGGGCTCCTGGGTGGCTCAGTCGGTTAAGCATCTGCCTTCGGCTCAGGTCATGACCCCAGCATCCTGGGATCGAGTCCCACTTGGGTTCCTTGCTCAGCGGGGAGTCTGCTTCTTCCCTCTGCGCCCTCCCCCTGCTCATGCTCTCTCTCTCTCTCTCAAATAAAAAAATCTTAAAAAATAAAAGAAATTATATTTATATATTAAGTGGCCAAGAAAATAACGGCCTAGAAATAAAAATTAACTTTTGGAGCATTTCCTCAGAATAGTCCTACTTTGCAAGTGTCCGTGTGTTTTCTAGAACATATCCAAGATGCTCCTTGTTAACTAGTACAAGCCACTTAGCTTCCTGGTGACTTGAGCTCCCCATATGTGAAACAGGAATAAGATATTTAGTAAGATTTACAGAATGTCATTCATTCAATACGTTTATTAGGTGTAACAGTGAATAAAACTGACATGATTCCAGCCCAGGCGTCATGGAGCTTATAGTCAAATAAGAATGACAGACACGGAATAGTGCCGTGAGTGGTATAAAAGAGTACTGGGCACAGTGGGAATGTACAACATGCTTGCGTAGTCTAGTCTGAGGAAGCGGCATTTGGATTTGTAGGAGTTCAAAGTTTTATGAAAAGAGGATTGGAGAACAGAGTGAGAATTGGGTTACATGGAATCATTCATTCATTCATTCATTCATGTATTTATTTAACAAATAACCGACAAGATGGATAAATCCCTGACTTCATAGAGCTTACTAACATATGTATCTCACCAGCTGCAAATGCCTACAACACAGTAGGAAGTCAAACTGAAGGCTCTTCCATAAGCCTCGTGTATCCATACCCATTACCTCTGCTCTCATCAAGTTTTATCAGGGCTATTCCAGCAGCTGTTCCTATTTAGCCTACCTGCTACACAGCTATCAAAGTTATCATCCAAAGTCATTTACTTACCTTTTAATGCTCTAAGGGCCATCTCTGAATTTGGAGCATTTATTTTTTTTAAAGATTTATTTTTTTATTTTAGGGAGCGAGTGAGCAAGCATGAGGGGAGGAGTAAAGGGGAAGAATCTCAAGTAGACTCCCTGCTGAGCACGGAGCCTGGTGGAGGCTCAATCCCAGGACCTGCCTGAGATCACGACCTGAGCCAAAACCAAGAGTCGGATGCTTAACTGACTGAACCACCCACGTGCCCCTGGTTGTGGAGCATTTAAATGGAGGAAATTTCATCCAGCTGTTCCACGGAATTCTAAAAATGAGGTCTGTTTCCTTGTGGGTTGGTTACTGTTGGCCTCGATACACCCTGTATTTGGAACACCCACCATGAGAAGAATAGAAGTTTTCTGAGCTGTAAGTTTGAGTTGGCCTTAATAATAGTAAACTGCAATCTGTGTTTGCTCTGTCAGGGCTTAAAATACATCTCCACTTGAAATGTCTGGACCAAAGATCTGTAATTGCTTATGGGGTCAGTAGGTTTCCCACATGGGGTGCCAAAGGGTTGTAACAGATAACCCAAGATCAGGCTGAGTCAGGGGAAGCAAACAATAAGGAAATAGAAGCAGGCTCGACAGGAGCTGTAATTTGCTAAAGCAATATGGGTGCCAGATTCCCCCTCCAATCCCTACACCAGATTCAGCCTATCTCAGAACAGTCTTAGAGCCTAGAGACTATTTTTAAAGTGTAAATTTTTTACTTCCAGCATTCAGCTGCAGTTTTGATGCGCAGGAAAGTGGATTCTTTAAACAAGTTGCTTAAAAGTAGATTTCAGTAGATTTTACCAAAGAGGAATCACCTTCTGTATGATTTTGTGTTTTATTTGGCTTCCACAAATCACTGTTAAGAGAAAAATTCCCTATGAAACTGCAGGGGTGTGTGTGCGTGTGTGCGTGTGTGTGTCTGTGTTTAAAAAGAGATCTCTAGCACAGGACTTTAAAAATCATATTCATTTAAATATCTAATTTTAAGAATATAGACATTTTCCTTTTTCCTGTATTATTTCTATAGCTGAAAAGTTAGATTATTTGGGGCAAAGAAAAGTGAGGCTGAAAAAAAAATGTTTCTTCAAATCTCCAAGTTCTTCATGGAACTTGACCTGTGATGGATCTTCAGCAAATAAAACATTTAGAAATGGAACAGGTTTTCTTTTCTTCTGTCTCTGTTAGGATTCTCCTGGTTGCAGAAAATACGAATCAAACTGGTTTGAACAAGTAAGATTTATTTGCTCACATAAATGAAGGATCTGGATTGAGCCAGGATTCATATTTCTTTCCTCTCTTTCTTACTCCATTCTCAGGCCAAGTAATCAGGATAAGGCTTCCAATAGCTTCTGAGCCTGCTTTTGTTCCAGCTTCTAATTAAAAATAAAGAGCAAATGTCTTCCTCCCAGCATTCTTAGCATACTTCCTGTACTTTGCGCTGACTGAACCCACATGGGTCACATGACTGGTTCAAGGACTCTCTGTAGTCAGGCAAATGCAATGTGGCGATTGGCTCAGGGCAGAGTCATGTGCTCCACTACTGGGACTGGAGGTAGAGCCCTGTGGGGAACAGGTGAGCAGAAAGTGGGGGAGGAGTAGATGCACACAGTAAAGCCACAGTTGTTGCGGGAAGGAGGGGAAATTGATGCTGGGGAGACAACTAATAATTTGCTTTAGCCTAAATCCCACTTCTTATCAAGTTCCACCCACCCACCCTCCTCCAGTTCACATATCATTCTGAATCCAGAGATACCTTGAGGGGAGGGGGGGGTAGAGGGAGGACCTACTTCTATTCCTTGCCTCCTTCTGAAAAACAATTTTTAGCTTTCCATTACCTATAGAGAACTTCTCAATCTGGGATACATCCCTCCAACGATTGTGGCGGTATGCCAGAGACATAACTGAATAAACTGATATCTTCCTTGCGCATCACTTTTACTGGAAGATTTAGAAAAAATACCCTAAATGTATATTATCAGATAAATATATTATGGAGTAGGATTGAAAAAGCCACACGAATTCCAATAAACCACGAAACTTCAAGTAAATTTTCTGCCTTCCATTATGTGTTCAGTGCTTGGTCCCATGTTGCCCTGGTATGCATGTGAGACCCCAGATTCCTAGCGTGGCCCACTAGGGTATTGGCAATTACACACCATCTCTGTAGCCTCATCTCCCTAGTCTCTTCTCACACATATCTCCTGCACCCCTGAACTTTTCGCTATTCTCCAAATGTTTCTTTTACATGGCTTTACATGTTTACTCCTATTATGCTCTTTGTCAAAGATGCCCTTTCCCGATCTACTTCTACACCAGGACAACTTTTATTCATTCTTCAGTACCCAATTTAAATATTATTTCTGCACCAGAGTGCAATATTTTTGAAATTTTTTTCTGGCTCTTTGGCCATGAGTCATCTCTCAATTTTTGATTCCTAGAATATCTTATTTATGCCACTGTTATTACACATAGTACATTATGTTGAAGTTGGGTTTGGGGGGGGCTGTGTCTGTCTCTTCCCATCAGACTCTGGTCTCTGTCATAACCCCATCATCTAACACACAGCTGGCAATATATATTGACTGACTAACCTGAAAACTGATATTGCTCCTCATTCTTATTTGCACTTGCAATGTCTAATATAAGACCCAAGGAAGTACTCAAACATATACTGAATGAATTAATACCAAATGCAAGACTCCATTTTTTTTTTTTTTAATTTTAAGTAGGCTCCATGCCCAACGTGGGGCTCGAACTCATGACCCTGAGATCAAGAATTGGGTGCTCTACCGACTGAGCCAGCCAGGCGCCCCAAGACTCCAATATTTAACACCAGATCCTGGAGGCATTTTAAGCTTTTTCTTGAAATTAAGGGAATGGGTAAAGTTATCAAACAGAGAAAAATGAGTAGTGAATTACAATGGGTCAAGCTCTTGGGCAATACCAGGAACCAAGGGCAACCACTTATGGGGGCCTTCTCTCAGAGCAACCCAAGTAACAGAATCAATTCCTAATGGAGAAAGAGGACCAAGCTTGAGGGCAGTGGCTCTGATTTAATGCAGATGCATTTGGTTTCAAGCAACGGAAAAACTCAATGTACCAATTTAAGCAAAAAAGGATGTTCAAGTACAATGTTAAGTAGACTGCAAATACCTGGTATCTAGGTTACTTCCATCTTTCCTTTCTTCCGATCCCAGCATATCTGCTTTGTCCTTGGCTACCTCTCTTCCCGGTTATAAGATGACTTCCAGAGTGCCAGAGTTTTCTGTCATGCAGGCATGACAATGTCCAGTGGAAAAAGGGGACGATCTCCTTTTTGTGACTCTTTTAATAATAAACTATTCCCAGATTTCCTCTCACACCTCACTGGATAGAACTGAGGCACACGCTCACACCCAGGGAAATAGACAACCAGGATTGGCTAAGCCCAATCAGTTCGGAATTGGGAATGGGTGCCAACAAAAGATGTGTGAACATCTGAATAAAAGTTGGATTTGGGTTGCAATAAAAAAAGAGAATTTGCTGTAGGGCAGGTGATTAACAGGGTCTTTTATAGACTCCTTTGTCATTTGCTGGTGGAGAATAATTTTGGAGCAATGAAATTGTTGCGGCCCAAAGGTGGGTAAGATCCCGCTGTAAGGATTTCCAGTTTAGAAGGACATTTAGCCACATTTAAGAAAATCACGTCTTGATGCTCTGTGATGGAAGTAAGATATGCAAGTTTATATATTTTATAATTATAGCTGTATAGATTTTAAAATTTACCTAGAGAAAAGATTGGAAAGAAATCGTCCAGAATGGTGGTTGTGTTAGTTGGTTTGAGGTAGGGTAATCTTTTGTTTTCAAAAGTTTTATAATGCGGTTATATTACTTCAGACTTTATTTGTCCTATATATACCCTCTTCAAATCTTTTGAAGCCCTATAATAATAGCCTTGGCTGGTGACTTATGATGAATGTCCGACTAAATCTGTGACAATCATATTTAAATATAACTTTTGTTGGTTGTGGATTTTATTTGGAGCAAAGCAAATTTTTTTCTTTTGTTTTGTTGTTGTTTTCTTTTTTCTGATTGCATTTTGTTTTCCTCTCTTCCTAATCTGAGCCGTGCTTTCCTTTTTCTGAGCTCCTCATCATGTCTGTATGTTCACCACAATATCAATATCCATGATAGGATTCCCTAGTGCATTCCTTGTCCCTGCCATGTGTACACAGTTCTCATCATTTCCTTCTATAACATCCAGAATCACGTGGGAGCTCTGGCGGAGAAAATGCCTCCTCAAATGTGATCAGAAGAAACCATCTGTCTATAGAAAGCATTCTCCCACTATGAGAAAAGATTTCTTTACTTCTTGGGCTTATTCTACCTTCTCAGGGACATATGTGTATTAACTGAACCAGAAGGGATTATTTAAATTTCTTTATTTGTGATAAAGGGAGTGGGGGATGGTCATCAGGTTGATTTCCCATCACATTTTTAGCAGGGAAACTTGGTTTCCTCCCACATCAGGGAGAAATCTTGTGGGTCTACCATCATTTCCTGTGACGTTAAGCAGCCATTATGGTCAAAATTTGAAAGCAACTGCTCATGCACACCTGGGTGCTCCTTCCCTGGGTCTCCAGGATACCACACTCTCTCGGATCTCTTCCTACCCCACTGGCCACTCCTACAAAGTACCCTTCGCTGATTGTCCTTCATGTTCCAAACTTCAAAATATCAGAGTGCCTGAGATTTCAGGCCTTGGGCCTCTTCTCTACTGTATCTACATAACATTCCCTCTCAGACCTTGTCCTCCGCCTGGCTTTAAATACCACCTCTAAGTAGATGTTCCCAAATTTCTGTCTCCAGCGTGAGCCACTTTCTAAACTCCATATAGCTCCTCTTCGATGGAGGAGCTATATGGAGTTTAGAAACTACAGTTTAACACGTCCAAAACTGAACTCTTGATTTTCCCCCCTAACTGTGCCTTCCCCCATGATTTTCTCAATCTCAACAAACAATGAATTTACTTCTGCGGTTGTTTGAGGAAAAGCCTTGGAATCACCTTGGATCTCCTCTAGCAAGTTCTTTTGCCTCTACCTTTAATATCTATTCATAATCTGGCCACTTCCTACCACCTCCACTCTCACCTTAGGGCAAGTCACACCATCTCTTGCCTAGATTATCAGACTAGTCCCCTGACTGGTCTCTCAGACTTTTGTCCTTAACTCCTATACTGTATTTGCCACAAAATAAACTGTCCCTTCTAAATGTAAAGCAGGTCATGTCATTTCTCTGTTCATCACCCTTGAAAATGTCCCATCTCACCTGTGAAAATAAACTCCAACATCCTTACCATTGTGCCATATGCCTAGAAGGCTCTGTGGCATTTGTCCCCCTACTACTATTCTCACTTAGGCTGCGAGCCCCCTCCTGGTTTACCTTGCTTCAGTCAGGGTTGACTTATCTGATAGGTAGTAGGCACACGGCCTTAGGCCCACAATGCTAGCAAGAGTCCACAAAACCATTTGATTTCTTTTAAAAACAGAAGAAAAAAACCATCTAGGTTAAAGGTAATATTTTAATATATAATATTAATATATTTGTTTTTATACAACACAATCATAAAATAGAACTTTTAGTAATTTTAGTAATTTTTTTTATGAAAGAAGGGGCCCACGAGGCAAAATTGCCTAGGCCTAATTAAAATCCTAATGTATTTGAGGCACCTGGGTGGCACAGTTAAGCAACTCACTCCTGGTTTTGGCTCAGGTCCTGATCTCAGGGTCATGAGGTCAAGCCCCACGATGGGCTCTGCACTCAGCATGAAGTCTGCTTAAGACTCTCTCTCCCTCTCCCTCCACCCCCACCTCTCTAAAATAAATAAATAAATCTTAAAAAAAAAAAGAAAGAATAAAATCCAAATGTAGCCCTAGTCTAGGCTGAATTCCCGGTTGGGCTAGGGAAGTCTTGCTGTTTTATAAAGTGGGAAAGCTGAGGAATCATTCTCTCCTTTTTGGTTTTGCATCCCCCGCCCCCCCACATTGGATCCTGTTTGTCATTGCTCAGTGACTGTGTTCCTTGTGCTCAACCCTTTCCCAAATGACTTCAGAACTCCACTCACACAAATAATGGGAACCTGCTGTCAAATAAATGGAATCCCACCTTTAGGTCTTAAGACACAGCCACCTACACCTTCCTTAAGGATCTCCACTTGCCTCCTGGGTGCAGTGAGAAAACAAGGGGAAATTACCCTCAAGGAACCAAAAAGGGAAGACGGTGAGACTCGGAGTTCCATCTAACTGATGCCTAATTAGCTGCTTAAACAAACAAAACAAACAAACAAATAAAAAAACAAAAAAGTCCTTGGGACCCCTGGGTGCCTCAGTCCCTTAAGCAGCTGCCTTCCGCTCAGGTCATGATAGCAGGGTCCTGGGATCGAGCCCCACATCGGGCCCCCTGCTCAGCAGGGAGCCTGCTTCTCCCTCTTCCTCTGCCTGCCACTCCCCCGGCTTGTGCTGTCTCTATCTCTCTGTCAAATAAATAAATAAAATATATTTTTTTAAAGTCCTTACTATCGCGTGTGCCCAAATTCCTTTAAGAAAACAAACCTTATATTTTCAACCTCAACGTTTATATGACATTTTTTGTTCTTTCCTTTTATAAAGATTTTCTATTCTCTTGTATCTCAGTGAAGGTAAAAGTTCACCTTTAATTTTCTCCTCCAATAACTATGGCTTGTAAATACGGGTAAGTTATAGGGCATTGCTATCACAACCTGGAAATTACCTATAAATCTAACCAGACCAGTACCTTTACAAGAGGTCAGAGAAATGGCTAAAACACCCTCTCTGGCATTAACTAAGAAGAAAAACTTTGGTAGGGAGTTCTAAGAACATTAATAAATTGGCTTTGCAAAATCAGTTTCATTTGTAATATGCATACATGAAAATTTACCCATGGTGCTTCGTCTTAAAGCAATCTTAATTTAACCTTTTACCTCCATTTTTATTTTCTGTAAAAATAGGCTCTTTCTAGAATGATTTTTACTACTGGTCTCTGCTTACTTACTTTTCCATCCTCCGTAATGTTTAGGAATGAGTCACAGAAACATACTTGAATACCTAGCACTGAAAGCCATTAAAAACAGAATATCCATGTCTGATATATGTTCCTATCTGGATGTACCTGCGTGAAATAATTGGACTCTCAGCATTCTTTTTATGCTCTTAATTCAATGAAACAATTCATAAAGGAACACACTTATATTTCATTGCTCATTTACACGTTTGCTTTTCCTAGTGTTCTCTTTCAGACCAAGTTTCCTCCCAACTAATACCAGTTCAAACTGGTGAGGCTTCAGACAAGCTGTTATTCAACGCTGCCTGTACAACAGAAAGATCAGAAGAGTTTTAGAAAAGATATGACCTGGCACTCTTCGAGACTCTGATTCGATGTATTTGGAGTCTATATATTCACAGCTTGGTTATTTGGTTACCTTGTCATCAAAGCAGATCACAAAGAAGAGGAAAAGCCCATTTTTCTTCTGCCTGGGTGCCTTGACACCTAACAAATTATTTTTTACCCCCAAAAGGAAAAATGGGGCTAAAGAAATTTTTACATTTAGTAAATAAAACATGCTAACTCTCAAGAGGTGGTTGGCCCCTTAAGTAGCATGGCAATGCACAGAAAGACCATTGGGCAGGTCTGCATGTCCTTCATATAAATGTCAACACCTACTCTGGGTCCCAAAGTAAATATTTTTAATATTGTCTCATTCTGGACTGTTTAAACATGTACTATATCAACTATATCACTAAACATGCACTATATCAGTTTAAACTGCATATTCCTAAAGTAATAACGTGAACGTTTCCAGCAGCTCATTCTGTTTCTTCACTAGACATTAATTCTTCACTACATGTATTTCACCTCTGAAAAATCACATCAGTAAAAGGCTGCAAGATGTCAGACAGACCAGCACAGTATTTCTAAGGGTTAAGACCCAGATCATTGTTAAAGAAAATAACAAAAAGTTTTCCACACAGATATGACCCCGTGTCTCCGGTCTCTTCCTGGTCTCCAACAATATCGGTTTACTACACCCTGCCACCACTTTCCAGGAATGCTCAGCCTTTGACTGATGTGACTGTTCGCCTTATTTCTCAGAAGGAAGTAGATGGGGCTAAAGAGGGAGGTGGGAGCTCCTTTTTACCTCCGCCATATTCATCTTCCAGTCCTTCCAGTGGGAGGAATGAAAGTAGCCCCACAGGAAACACTTTTGCCCAAGCCCTTCCCATGCCATGGCTGAGAATCCAGTGGGGCCATCTCACTAACCCCTCCCATCAATGCCGCCACTGGCCAAACATTTTGTTCCTGGGTCTCCACAGAGCAGGGTAGCAGAAACAGTCGTTCTCACCTGAATGAGGACATTTTTAGGGATGGTTTAGGTGGGGCG
This sequence comes from Zalophus californianus, assembly GCF_009762305.2. Lineage (NCBI taxonomy): Eukaryota > Metazoa > Chordata > Mammalia > Carnivora > Otariidae > Zalophus > Zalophus californianus. The sequence continues at coordinate 89,106,833 of NC_045596.1, forward strand.
GAGAGGAGACGGGGAAAAATGGAGTAAAAAAAAAAAAAACCTGTAAACTTTTTCTTATGAATCTGGATTTTAAAAATTATACCGCAGCTTTTTTCTCCTTTTGGCACTCTCGTCTCCCAGTTGGTTTAAAATAAGCAACAACACCCTCCTTTGTAGTCTCTCTCCTCTGTGTGTAGCCCTTGGTTTGTGAGAGGAAGTTTTAACCCTCTATGAGGTGAATGCCAGGAACCATTTTAGGATGATTTACCAGAAGTCAGTCAGGAAGCTGACATGTGATGCCTGTTTGTAAAGGAAGAAGGACAGAGCCAGGGCATTTTATGTTACTGTGAGAACCCACACTGACCTTTGATACAGAAACAGGTAATACTTCTTATTCCAATATCATACTTTCAAGTGAGAAATGTAACCTCACATCTGACCACTCCCATATCTTTCATGGCACTATTAATAACGAGTCTACCTTGGTTTCATACAGAACCACGAACTCTGAGAAATGCTGAAGAAGCTGCCCCAGGCCCTACTTTCACTCACAAGCACAGACAAGCTCAGTGGTTTTCTTATGGTCACCCAGCGACACAGGCGGAGAACCCAAGTATCTTCTTCCGTCATTTCGGTGCTAATGCATTCCCCAAACTGCTCATTTTTCTGGGAAATAGGCATTTTAAATTGTAAGCTACTAGAAGACAGAGACTGTGTATTTTAACCTGAATGGCCAAATGGCCACCCTTTTAAAGAAATGGAAAATACCTACCTGGGAGACGAGAGCTCTGGAATTTGGGCTTGACTGTGCCACTGGCCCTGGCAAGTCATTCAGTAAAATGAGAGCATTAGATTATATGAAGTCTAAAGTCTTTTTAGCCCTATGATTGTGCACTGAAGAAATATTCATCAACGAATATGGAAGGCCAAATACCAAAGGCACAAGCCTTCCCATCATGGCTACCTCCCCACTCTTCCCTGCCCTGCCCAGCACACCTTGCTCTGCTTTGATAGACCCCCACCCCCCACCGACCCCCAACCCAGCCCAGAAACTCTAACTGGCCCTGTTTTCAACGCTTCTTTTCCAGGCTATGTGACTTGATCACTATGGTGCATTTTGGTTATGTTTTCTCACTCTTGAGAGATCAACATGATTGTCATTTTCTCCATTTACACTCAGAAACCCCAGCAATGGTGTACAGACCTAGAGGAAGAGTTGTTCGTCTTGAGAGACAGGAGAAAAATAGCGTTGTTGTATTTCTCCATCCATGTTTTCGGAGCCCTTGAAAGAGCAGCATGCTTGTTATTTAAAAGGTTATGATATTCAGAAAGAAAAAAATATCGTCAGGGTACAGTAACTGCACTGGTTTTTGCTCCAAAGGCAGGAAATAGCTTGGCCAACCTGAAAATAAAATATGCTTCTATTAAGCAGCTAAGCTTGTTAGACTCCCAGTCTGGTGGCAGGAACAGCGCTGCATACATAATGCGGACGCGCCAATGCTTGTTCTTTTTCCAGAAATTTAAAAAATCATTTTTCCTATTTTTTAATTCCACAGAAAGATTCCAAAATACAAAACAGATTTTGCTCCAACGGTTCAACCATCTTTGTTCCTCAGATTTATTGTTTTTTTTCTTTTTTTTCTTTTCCCTAACAGACATTACCCAACAGGACTCTCAGGGAAAAGGAGAGCTCTCAGTCCATCAACTCTCTACTGCCTCCGGAACCCACTTTTTCCAGAGAAGATTCTAAATGGGTCACTTCCTTCGTGTGGCCTCACTACAGATGCCATGCCCATGCTTGTCCCTCATCCTATTTTCAGAAGTGAATGGCCAACTCAGTTGCATAAGGCTTTGCCTACATCCAGCCAAGGTCACGGTTGGTACTTAAAAGCCGTGGTCTTTTTCTCCCCCCAAAGACTAGCTTTTATCCCTACCTCCACCCTTCCTCCTTTTTCCTTTGCCCTCTCCTTCTTCAATGGGGCTGTGTTATGAGGGACCTGGCCACACACAGAGAATATTACAGGAATAAAACCTGGAAAAAGGCACACAGTTATGAAATATTAAACTTAAACTTCTCTTTATTTTGCTCCCTGAATTCTCCTCCCTCTCCAAGAAAACACAAACCTCGACAGATCTGTGGCTCATGTTATCTTCAGCTGTAAAAGCCAGCTGAACCAACAGGGCAACTCTCTCTCTTCCCTGCTGCCTAGAGGTTTCAAAAGGAGCTACTGTAAAGGAACAGTTCCTTCTTTGGCCTTATGGACAACTTTCGTGGAGGAAGCCGATTAAGCTGGAATCAGCCTGATAAAGAACTCTATACACTGCAGAGTTGTATACTAATGAAATCTGTTAACATCTCAGGAATTCTTCCATGCCAATTAAAGAGAGTAAGGGCAAAGACAGGAAAGTTAAAGTGCTAGGGCCAGGATACCGCCCTCTGCTCTTTTCGTCGTGATCCTTAAAAAAGAAGAAAGCAAGTTCAAGGATCCGTCCATTTCTTCAGTCAGCCCTAACCTATGAACTTCAGTGGGAATTTGGCCTGAGGAAAGATTGCCTCATCAAACATTGATTCGGTTAAAGCCAACCCATTTTGAAGTGCCACCCATTAATTTCTTGACTGCAAATAGGAATTTTGCCCCAGGCCAGAACTCACAATTGGTCCCAGTTGACCTGAAATGGATTTCCACAAGTGGCTGGGGAAAGGGAGTCTCTCTTTAGGATCTCTCTCCTTTGGTCCAATCTCTCTTTCTTTATTCCCTCTCCTGCTTCATCACATTAATAACAGAGCCCTCAAAGAGCTTCATTAGTCAATGGCACACAAACGGCTGCTCAGAGGATTTGCGACTGGATTGATCCTGATGCGGCTGGTCTAGACAGCACAGGACTGAAATGACTGTGCTTTCCAACTTGGACGGCATTCCCTTTTTTTTCTTCCCCATCTGATGTATTCATTCAATGTTCGCTTCGTAAATGAAAAGACAGTGTTCTTACAGAATGCCTCTCTGCATTAGGATCGAAGTCTTGGTTTACACATGTTTGTATATAAATATAAAATGGCTCTTATTTTTTATTCCTGAAATGCATATTGAACATGCAAGCTACGAAAGAGAGAAAGCATATTAAAGTAGTATATTTTTTAGCTTCATGCAGTGGCAGTATCATAGCCAATGAGGTTTATCCAAGGCGCGATTATTGCTAATTGAAAACTTTTCCAAAAGTAGTATATTTTTAGGGGTGATGACATGTGTAGCTTTCCTAATCAGTCACTAACCATAGAGACTGGAAAACTAATAGTTGTTTCATATATCTGGGAAGTGGGCTGATGTTTGGCTCAGATTAGAGTAACTCTTCCTTTCTCTCCAGTTTTTGAGGCAAATTTTCAGACCCTCTGTGACATATAGTTGAATTCAGGCTGCCCTTGTGAGACTTAGAGACCCAGAAGCTAGAAGCGCAGTTATTTGTACCTCAGAGAAGCAGTCCCATTGGTGCACACGGAGGCATGTATAAGGATGGTCTTTGCGGCATTTATTGACCGTAGCTAAAACAACCACCTGGAAAACACATAACCGAAAATCATAGGGGAATGGCTAAATGAATAAACTATAACTTGTCTTGGCCACAGAACACTATAAAACAGTTTTAAAGAATGAGGTAGAGTTCATGAACTAATAAGGGCCTATCTCTAAGACATAACAATAAAAAACTCCATCCTGATCCCTTATACATTGTTGGTGAGGATGTAAATTGATCCAGCCGCTGTGGAAAACAACATGGAGGTTCCTCGGAAAATGAAAAATAAATCTACCATCCGATCCAGCAATTCCACTTCCCATGCAAAGGAAACGAAAACAGGTTTTGGATGAGATACCCGTACTCCCATGTTTATCAACAGCGTTACTCACAATAGCGAAATGGAAATAACCCAGAGTTATGGAAATAACCCAAATGCCCACCCACAGATGGATGGGAAAAAAAGATGTAGTACATATATACAACGGAGTATTATTCAGCCACGAGAAAGGAGGATATCCTGCCATTCGCAACTACACGGTTGGACCTTGGGCACATTATGCTAAGCGAAGTAAGTCAGACAGAGAAAAAGTACTGTATGTTATCATTTCCATGTGGAATCTAAACAAGTTAAACCTGTAAAAAAACAGAAAGTAAAATGGTAATTACAAGGGGATGAGGGGTGAGGGTAAGAGTGATGGGTGTTTAAGGGTCCAGACTTTTTTTTTTTTAATATTTTATTTATTTATTTGAGAGAGAGAATGAGATAGAGAGGCAGCATGAGAGGGGAGAGGGTCAGAGGGAGAAGCAGACTCCCTGCCGAACAGGGAGCCCGATGCGGGACCCGATCCCGGGACTCCAGGATCATGACCTGAGCCGAAGGCAGTCGCTTAACCAACTGAGCCACCCAGGGGCCCTAAGGGTCCAGACTTGTCACAAACAGTAAATAAGCCATAGAGATCCAAAGCACAGCATAGTGAACATAGACAATATTGTACAAGAATTACATAATGTGATCGATATCACTACATTGGCAATCACATTACAATATATACATGTATCACACTAACACCCTGTATACCTTACACTTACACAATGTTACATGTCAAGTGTATTCGATAAAAAAATTTTGTAAACCATAGTATTTATTTTTAAAACACGCTTATATGCATAGAACAATACTGCATCATTTCTACCTAGAAGAAGGTCTATAAAGAAAACACAGTAGACTGGTAAGACTTCCTTGGGAGAGGCTGGGAAAGAGTTTGGATTAAGAATGGTGATGACAGGGGAGCTGAGCCTTAAATGTAATATTTTCATTTTTCACAAAGAAATTGTATCCATCTATTATTTATGTAGCTTAAATTTAAGTCCTTTGAAACACAGTATGAAGAGGTTGAAACTTTTTTTTTTTTTTTTTTGCATTGCTCTGTTTAACAAACCCTTAATACTACTTCCTGAAAATCAGCTATTCTTCTTCCGGAGGCTTATTTATGCCTGAGGGTTCTGTTCTAGTAGAGCAATGGGAGAGGGAGGGTAAACAAACTGGAATTTGAACTACGTTTCAACACAGAATAAAGCATCAATTATCTCCCTTTTCCACCCTTTCTTGGACCTGAGCCCACTACTTCTCAGTGGCCACCCCACCCACCCTGCGAGATACAGAACCCCTAGAACTGTGAGGCCCTTAGAAATCTTTGCTTGAACCCCTTGGGTTAAGGTGAGGGTATCAGCTTGCTCAGCTTGAATCCATTGTTCCCAGTGACTAATCCTGTCCTCCACCTCGGTTTAAGCCCTCCTCTGGGAGGGAGGCAACCCCCGGGTGGTCTTCTCTGTCCAGCTTCGCAAACTCCGCCCGTTAATTTCAACAGCAAAGAGCTGTTGCTTTGTCAGAACTGTTTATTTTTTTTCTCGGGCGGGGGGGGGGGGGGATGACGTTGGTTTCTTTGCCCGCATTTTCAGTATTCCTGTTTTTCAGAAGTCAATTCCTTTAGTTTCTCCCTTTCTCTTCCTTCCTTTTCTTTGTCTATTGGCCTTTCTCTCGGTCTCTCTGTCTTTCTGTCTCTTTCCAAATGCACGCTGTCCCTTAGGGTTCTCTTTATTTTCTCACAAGGGATTCTATAAAGCAAATTTTTGTTATGATAAATTTCAGTAATACTAATAAAAAAAAAAAACTCTAAAAAAGTTAAGACCAGAAGGTAGATTCAGTTTTAATGAACTGTTCTTCTTTTACCTTGCTTTTATGTTGCTCCTTTTTATCTCTTCATCAAGGAAACTGTATTCCATCAAGCCTCGGGGTATGATAAATAACTTACAAGGATGCACGATTGTACCTAACTCACTTGACAGGGTGACTCACAACACTGATAGGTATTATCTACATTCTTTAAATGGTTTCCTGCAGGGGTAAACCTGTGCGCACCCAGAAATACAAAAGCACAGGAGAATAAAATGTCCGGAGGTGACTTGTTTGGCCCATCCTTATTTCCTTGCAAGAGGTTGCTTAGAAAATGCAACTATTTTCAAAAAGGCGTGAGCAACTGAGAGACAGATGTTCGCATTCTCCCTGGATCCGGAGCCTTCCAGGATGGCTCAGCAAACAGCCCATCTCTCAGGGTGTCGCAGCCTTTCATGGGCTCCAACAAGAAAGGCAGAAGTCATGCTGGCTGAAGTGAAGGCACTGAAGCCGAGCCTTCCCGACCTTGCTTAAGAAACCTTTTTGCCAAGTGCCTTTCCAAAGAAGTGGGAATTCCAGAAAGCGACATTTCTCAGGTACAGAATCCTCCCTTTGAACTTGAGAGTCTGCGCATTTTCATTTACTTCTGCTTAAACAGACACATGACCAATGTTTATCAGGCCAGCACTTGCTGGGGCCTTCTCCCTTCGAAACCATGAAAGGAAGCTCTGGTAAAATTAAGATTTTTTTATACCTGACAGGCTGTGACCTGTAGAAAGCTCTGAGTTCTGGCAGAAAAACAAAATCAATTGAGTTTCATCTAAACCATTCTTTGGCTTTCAAGACCCTTTGATAAATCTCAGATGGAAATTCTTCAGTCCCACAGAAGCTCAGGAGGGTAACCATACACTTTGATTTTTTACTTGATCATGTAATTGAAGTGGCATTTTTATTGATCAGTTGCTCACTGGATCAGTGGTTTTATTAATCTGCTTTTCTAGTCAAATAACCTGACAGGACTTCATTTAAAACTGACTGTAGTGTCTGTAACTGGGTACCACTTGAGCAGTGACCATAGGTGACTGGAGTCAACATTTTATTACAAAGCCCACACAACGGGATAAAGATCCAGTCGAGTTGGGAAAACTGGGAAACTTAACATGGCTGCCATTGTCAACTTCCCGAGTCACTGCAACAACTGGCTTTTTTGCCTAGCGGGAGGGGAAGGGAGAAAATGAATGCACCCTCCACACTCCAGCAACAGTGATCTTTCTGAAATACAAATTCTATCATGCCTATGCCCTGCACAAAACCCCACTGCTTTTGGTAGAAAGACCAAAAGACTCACCCCAGCCTCCAAGATCTTCCAACACTCACCTACCTTTCTAGGCTCATCTCTTGCCCCTCCCACTGTAAGCTCTGCCACCTGAACTCTCCTTACAGCTGAAGAAGTTCATCAGCCTCCCTCTTACTTCTTGGCTTTTAAGCATGACAGTCCTTCTGCTTGGAATACCCTTTCTCTATTCAGCTGGATAATCCTTATTTGCCCTTCAGGACAGTTTTAACTCCAGACTTTCCAGAAGCTCTCGGCATCTAACACACCAATTTGAAATCTCCTTCTATATTTGATGCTCGATTGTAAATTTCTTGAGAAAAGGGACTGTGTCCTAGACATCAGTGTTTAACTCTATTGCAATAGCCTTCATAATCCATTAGACAAAATTTTTCCCCTCCAGGTTATTTATCCTCTCTCGAAATGTATCGTATGGGGTCTGGTCTTCCCAGCCAGAAAAACATCAATGAGAGCTTGTCTGGCCCATTCACAACACATAGCAATTTGGGAAAACATAGTAGGCATTCCATAAATATTTTATTCATTAACTATATCTGCAAAGCCTAGCACAGGGTATAGCAGGTACTCAGAATTCATTGCATCTAAGGTATCACTGATGGTGAGATGCATCGCTATTTTATATACCATTAAGAAACTACGTAAAGCCTCCAAAATTATGACATAATGCTTATTGAAACTATGACACTATGCTTTCTTATTACTTAGACGTTTTTCTGTTTGGTCTAAGAGAACTGCTTAGTCACAGATATTTATCATATCATTCTTACACATACATAAAAAGGAAAATATAAGCAAAATAAATTGGTTCCAGTTTCTAAACTTTTTCATATTCAGTGTCTAAAACTCTGCTGCATCACATTTTTAATTCAGAAAGGTCAGCGTCCGTGACGTTTCCCACAGTATCAGCTGTGCCACCCTGAGTGTTGGTGTTGTACCATTTCCTTTTCTTTTCTTCCTTTCTTTTTTTTTTATTTACAGAGAGGGAGAGAGAGAGAACACGCACAAGCTGGGGGAGCAGGAGAGGGAGAAGCAGACTCCCCATTGAGCAGAGAGCCCAATGTGGGGCTAAATCCCAGGACCCTGGGCTCATAACCTAAACCAAAGGCAGATGTTTAACCGACTGAGCCACCCAGGTGTCCCCGCTGTTGTACCATTTTCTTAAAAGTGTGCTCCACTAGTATCTCTTGGATTTTCTTCCAAGCCATTGACACCCACCATTTTGCAGGTTTGGGGGCTAGTGCCTTGTTGATCTTATCAAGTGTTAGATTTCAAATGACCACAATTCATGTGCCTTCCTCACATGGTCCTTAAAAGTCAGTTGACAGAAACACAGAAGCGCTCAGTTATCCAACTGTTCCACAGGGAATGATCGCCAAGGATACACCATGTTTGCTCTGGCTGACAGCAATGTAAGCCACAATCAATGCAAAAACCTAACCACAATTTTAGAGATAATAAAATGTGAATAAATGCCTCACTTAGAATTGATGCAATATAAAAGTCTGTGCTTAATAGGTATTGTTGAAAGAGTGAGACTAATAGAGAAGCATTTTGGAAAAATAGTTCTAGGAAGTTAATCCCCAAGGTATAAATAATTTCATATACAGTTTCTACTTTCACTGATGCTCGATTGTAAATTTCTTGAGAAAAGGGACTGTGTCTGAACATATACTGTGTACCAACCCTAACGCTTGGTTCTTTTATATACATTATCTCATTTAACAACATGTACATAATTTCCAGGTGTTATAGTCAGTTGCCAGAGTGAAATGTAGATCTACTTTATCTATCACTCTGTCTCCAGAATTCTCCATTCACCTGGAAATAACTCATATCAAATATCACAATCAAAATTGCTTTTTATAATTGCATAATCAGAAAATATCTTCACAAATCATCAAGGAAATCCTTAGTCTTATTGTCAAAGATATTCTATAATAATTCCTGAAGACGGATAATTGATGTCTGGCTTATTTTTTAATTAAAATATTTAATTAACTTGAAGTTTCCATAAGGTTTCACAAAAATCAACTGTTGAATCAAAATACAAAGACAAATTGAAACTCAGAGATGGAACAAATAGCTAGAAAAGTTATTTCTAGCCTTAGCTTTGAAAAAGCCTGGAATGTTGCAAATAGTTTCAAAAGGTGTCTTAAAATTGTCAGAACAATTATCAAAACAAAATCAAATTTAATTCTCTTGGGCTTAAAAATGCAGGCCTACTAGGGTAGGAATGAGGAGACTAGGTGTTATACTCCAAAAGCAAGAGAATTATGCAGTTGAGTAAAACCTCCACCCACATGAATTTAAGAGAAAATCTCCTAAAACCAGAAGGGATATATGTGTGTGTATGTTTTTCGAAAAATAATTGATTAATGCATCAGTGTTATTCAAAGCTCATCTGCCAATGAATCTTTGAGCAGAGAGGTTGTCCCATTATCTGTTAATCTCCACTTCCTTCTAGCCACAGAGTGTTGGCCCCACCAAACTGCCTAGAGACAGCTCTGGCCAATCCCACTCACATCATCTTCCAGTATTATTTGAAATTTGGGTGGTTGACATCTGAAGAAGAAGTGGGGAAAAGCTCCATGGCAGGCCTGACAGTATGGAGGCTAATTTCTAAGGGCAGAATAATAAAATGTCATTCACTCACACAAACCCCTGTGGTTGTCAAAGCAAGAGCCAGTGTGTTTTCTGCCACAATCTTAGAGCAGAATTAGCGGAGGGGGGAAAGGGGCGGAGGTCTGAAACCTTGCCAATGTGTAAATGTACCTGCTACAAAGATCAGTCCTTAGCTCACTTTCCTGGTCACCAGGGATGTTGGGGATGGTGGTCAGGAGCTCCGTACCCACATGGTGACGGTGTTGCTTTGGGGTTTTGTTTGTTTGTTTTTAATATTAATCAACCTGATAGCCAGTCTAATTTACATAGCAGTACAAAGGCCTGCATTTTGCAGTTAGTTCCCAGTTGAAATGGAAATACCCTTACTAATTACCTGAGCAGGACTCTCTGACTGGGTTGGAGATTAAAGGGATTTATTCACCTGTGGAAAGGCCAAGGTGAGAGAAGCCCACTCCTCTGGAGAAGGAAGGAATCTACAAAAGCAAGGAGAAAAAAGGGAGGATGGGGGTGAGCGACTCTCAGGAATGGAGCTCCAGGGCTGCTGGCCTGTTTTTGTCCCAACCTGGGGCTTACATCCCAGCAGGCCCTGTGGGCACACGGCGCCTAAAGAACACAATACTTTTAGGGGCCCAAGAACATGTTTTTCTTTATAAATCAGTAGGAAAAAAATGAACTTTTACGTTGAGGAACATATTGTAACACATGATACTAATATATCTGTCTCTGTTGCAAAATTAAAAATGTAATTTTAAATTTCTTCACAGGAGGAAGTGTCTTATGCCCACAAAAGTCATAAGGGGGTCCTGCCTGTCGTATTAGGTTAGTTAAATGATATGAAATTGCTGATGACCAACAGTTTTAGATGCACAAAACAGGGAGTGACTAGTCAATGGGTGGAAAATGTCAGTTACAAGAGATGAGTAAGTTCTAGAGATCTGCTGTACAGTCTAACGTCTGTACATAACAATCCTGTATTGTACACTTTTAACAATCCATTAGGAGGGGTGCCTGGGTGGTTCAGTCAGTTAAGTGTCTGCCTTCAGCTCGGGTCGTGATCCCAGGTGATCGGGGGATTGAGCCTCGCACTGGGCTCCCTTCTGAGCAGGGAGCCCGCTTCTCCCTCTCTCACTCCCTCTGCTTGTGTCGCCCCTCCCTTTCTCTCTCTGTCAAATAAATAAATAGAATCTTTAAAAAAAAACAAAACAGTTTTGACCTAATACCTATGTCTCAGAGGATCCTTTGCTAGCGTGTAGAAAATCTCAACTCCAGCCGGGCAGGCAGGGAAAGTAGAGAAGGCAATCCTTTCTTTCTTTTCCTCTCTCCTTCCTTTTTCTCTCCCCACCTCCCCCCTCACCTCCTTCCCTTTACTCTTCTCTCTCACCCTCTGTTTTTTACTTCTCTCTCTCTCTCTCTCTCTCCCAAACTTCTAGGATTTTTCTTATGGAACCCGGGGAAGGTTAGTCACCTCCGACCTAGGGCCCCCAGTGGACCTTGGACTGTCCCAGGCACTCACCCTGCTCCTTCCACCCCTCAACGCCGTTTCTGCTGCCTTCCTCAAGGAAAGTCCAGATAAACTCAGATCAGGGGAATGCTGAAGCTCTCTGGGGGCTGGGGCAGGAAGCCAGGCCCAGAGACAGACCCACTCATGAAGCTCTCTTGTTCTTCCCATACTCTTCCTCCATTCTTAGTTCCTGGGATCTCTATCTGGTGGGAAGGAGGAGGAGGAGGAAGACGGATTCTATACATTTGTTTATTCTCTAGAACATCTCCCATCATTCAGTACAAAGAGTTTGATGTTAAAAGTTGAGAATTTGCTTTTTTTTTTCCCCTTCTGATTTCATCACTGACTACTCCTAAAGAAAATGAATGCCTTCTGGTCTAGCTGCCCAAATAAGGAAGTCACCAGGAAAAGAAGGTTAAGTAGGTAAAGAAGGAAGGCTTATGGCATAGAGCACATCAGCTATCGCTTCATCTATCACCCACTGCAAATAAAACTCATTAGGGCCAAATCACAGAGATGACTGTCCTAGGGGATGAGGCAGTATGTTATCAATACAAACATTAAAGAAAGATAGGGCCCTACCCTCAAGGAACTACAGTTTGGTGGATAAAAGCCACATGCGTAAATGACACATGAAAATGAACATCAATGAAGAGGAAAGAAGTACTATGTGGGTATTGATCGAGAAGTTAACTAGGATCCAGACTCCCCTTGGTGATGAAGTGAGCTTTCAATCTATGCCATGGGCATTGCGAATGATGGTGGATTGCCCGCTCTGGTCTGTGGCCTATTGAGAAGGTTGAGTGACATCTGTTAAAACCCAGCACAGAGGTGTGGTTAAACATTTGAACTTAGAGATGTCCTGCAGGTTTTGGAGAAAGAGGATACTTATAAGCCAGGTGGTAAAAGAAAGAAATGACTGAACTCTCATCTTATAGAGCTGTGAATGGAGAAACAGGAGACTCTATGGATTTGGCTCAAGGCTTTCATTTACCTGAAAATGTCAAAGAACCTTTGCTGTGCACCTGACTTTCAGAAATTCTAAGAGAAGAAAATGAAGAGAGCCATTATCTGGCTCCTATTTAGAGAACAACAAGAGCAAAATGGTTACCTTTTTAAAATATAGCCCACGTCATTAGTTAGAACAAGGATTACAGAGGAAAAAACATGGAGTCCATTTTGTGCCAATTTTAGTTTGGGCTGAAACGGTGAGGTTGAAAGTAAGAGGTGGAGCTGGGTAGTGGTAAAGCCTTAAATAACCAACCATGACTAATTGTTGAGTTTAGCCTGAATGAATTCACTCTGCAAACATAGGTGTCATCAAAACATAGCTTATGCAAGGCCTGAATGGGAAGCATGTCACAACATATAACTACAAATCCATTCTTTGTCTGCAAGGTCACAATCAACTGTGCATTTGGTATGGTCGGGTGACCCAGGATGGTTGCCCCAGGTGATTTCAACTTGATGAAAGTAGACAAAGGTAAGCATTTTGTTAATTGTGTTGTTAAAAATGAATCTGTGTGGGCGCCTGGGTGGCTCAGTCGGTTAAGCAGCTGCCTTCGGCTCAGGTCATGATCCCAGGGTCCTGGGATCGAGCCCTGCACTGGGCTCCTTGCTCATCAAAGAGCCTGCTTCTCCCTCTCCCTTTGCTTGCCTGCCGCTCCCCCCCCCCCGCCTGTGCTCTTTCTCTCTTTCTGTCAAATAAATAAATAAAATCTTAAAAAAAAAAAAAGTGACTCTGTGTAGTCAAAGAGTTTGTTGTTGTTATTGTTGTTATTTTTCATTCAAAGAACACACTAGGACAGAGTATAGTTACCTTTTAGGACAGACCTGGCTTCATATTCTAGTTCTGTATTGAGCTGGCTACACGAGGCACAATTACTTTATCTTAAAATGAAGCCCCTGCTAGCCCTAGAGTGCTATTACACTATTTGGTTATTGTGAAGAGCTGAAAGGCACTTTCCTCTGAGAAGGTGGGAGAGCATCTGAGAAAAATGTAAGACACCATTAAATCCACTTACCATTGCATGTTAGAAAGAAAAATAATGAATTAAGTAGGGATTCTGTGAATTTATTTCCTACTCCCTTCTTTATCCACTAATCCCAGCTTTCAAAAAAATAAGTGAATATATTAAATATAAAAAAATCCACCAGGCAGGGGTGAGCCATAGGACATTCAAACTTAGTACTTTTCCACTGAGCCCACACACCAAAGAGGGCATACAGTTGGAAGTCTTGACACGTGTGTGGTATTCTGAAAATGGGCAATGTATTTAAGAGACCAAACTACATAAATGAGCTGTTAGAGTTTGGTCTTAGGCCAGGGTTTCTCCACCTCGGAGCTGTTAGAATTTTGGACCAGATAACTCTTGGTTGTAAGGGGCTGTGATGTGCCCTGTAGGATGTTTAGCAGCATCCCTGGCCTTACCAGATGCTGGTAGCAAACTGCTCCCCCTCCCAGTCCTGATCGTCAAAAAGGCCTCCAGGTGTGGCCAAATGTCCTCTGCGGAACAAAATCACCCTCAGTTAAAAATCACTGGTCTGGACAAAAGGATGAGGTGGATTATGACTTTTTTTTTTTTTTAAAGATTTTATTTATTTATTTGACAGAGAGAGACACAGCGAGAGAGGGAACACAAGCAGGGGGAGTGGGAGAGGGAGAAGCAGGCTTCCCGCGGAGCAGGGAGCCCGATGCGGGGCTCGATCCCAGGACTCTGGGATCATGACCTGAGCCGAAGGCAGATGCTTAACGGCTGAGCCCCCCAGGCACCCCAACATTTACTTTTGATACTGTCTGTTCCTGCTACCTTTCCTGCTCCTCATCCCAAGCCTTTCTTTTATTCATCCATTGAAGAGATATTTATTAAATGACAACTATGTGGCAGGCACCATACTAAGAGATGAAGGATAAAGTAGTGAACCAGAAAGAATGGTCCTAACGGTCATGCAGTTTACAATTTTGTTAGTGAGACAATGTGAAGAAAGTAATTATAAAATAATATGTACAAAATATACAAAATTCAGAATTTTATAAGGTGCATATAATAAAATATACAATAATATGAACCAAACAGAAGTTCAGGGAACCGACATAGATAAGTAAAGCCCCTGCTTCCCCCAACCTTGTTAGTGTTACAGTGAATGGTTTAGAAAGGCGTAAACCTACAAAGGAATGGTAGTGGGAGAGGAGTAGAACAATAAACATTTTAAAAAGCAAAATTTAGATGGATGAGATGAACTTAATAAACTAGAGGAAACTGAAATAAGACTCAAAATAAATCATATCGTCATGATGCTTAGTAACACTGAGGTCAGAGAGGAAAACCTAAAACTTCCGCAGAAGAAAAAGAAAAAAACCAAACAGATCACATACAAGGATACATGAATTAGTATGCCATCAGACTTTTCACTAGCCGCACTTATAGCTGGAAGAAAATAGAGCAATACCTTCGAAGTTCTGAAGAAAAACTCTTTCAACCAAGAATTCTGTACTTAGCCAAATTGTTAAATGACTAAGAAATAGAATGAAGACATTTCAAGGCATTCTCTCAAATTACTTCCCATATGGTCTCGTTTTATATTGCTATAACAAAATGACCTCAAAACTTAGTGGCTTAAAACTATATGTCCCGATTCTAAGAATTTGAACAGAGCACAGGGAGACAGATCATCTCCACCCCTCCGTTTCTGATATCTCAGATGGGATGATCGGAATATCTGGTGGCTGGCCCATCATTTTTCTCTTCCTACATAGCCTTTCAATGTGTTTGGCATGGGCTTGCTCACAGCAGATTAGCTGGACTTCTTCCATGGTTCCAAGACAACAAAACAGAAGCTGTCAGTTCTCTTAAAGACCAGGACTTGAACTGTCCCCCTACTCTATTGGCCAAAGAATTCACAGGTCAGTCCAGATTCAAGGAGAGGAGGGGGAAAAAAACCTCTTTCAATGTGCTAAACCAGTTCTTAAATAGACCAAGAGGTGTTGCATAGCCAGCAAGTTTGGGATTGAGTTGAAGAGTAAAAAGATCAGCTTCATGAAAAGATAAAAAGATCTACCTTTATACCTGATAGCAAGAAACAAAATGGATGAGACTTGTGTGACAGACTGATTTGATTTTAATTGAAATGACAGGGAAGGGACATGAGATGAAATGCATTTAAGAAATCGCTTTGGGGGCGCCTGGGTGGCTCAGATGGTTGAGCGTCTGCCTTCGGCTCAGGTCGTGATCCCAGGGTCCTGGGATCGAGTCCCGCATCGGGCTCCCTGCTCGGCGGGGGGCCTGCTCCTCCCTCTGCCTCTCTCTCTCTCTCTCTCTGTCTCTGTCTCTCATGAATAAATAAATAAAATCTTTAAAAAACAATCGCTTTGGACTGCTGTGTAGAGGATGAGTTGTGTGGGACAAGGGTGGAAGCAGGAAAACCAGCTGGATGCTTACTTGGACTGAGGGTAAAGGCAGAGAATAAGAGAAATGAGCAGATTCGTGATCAATTTTGGAGGGTTAGCTGAATAGATTTGCTGGTGGATTAGACATAGGAATAAAAGGAAAGAAAGAATCGAGGGTGATATCTAAAAGTTTTTAGCTTGAACAACTACATGGACACTGATGTCATTCACTGAAATGGTAAAGAAAGGGAAAGATTTGGGAAGGGAATCAAAAATTCTGGCTTGAAATGATTATAAGTTATCAAATTTCATATCAAGGAGGCGGCTGGCTATGTAAACATGGAGGTTAGTGGAGCTGATGAAGTATGTTTGGAAATCATCATCTGGGTGGTTTGCAAAACCATGGAAATGGATGAGACAGAGATAGAAAAGAATAAAGAAACTAAGACCAAGCCTTTGGAATGCTCAAAAATTTAGGAACTGAGCAAAGAAAGATCATCCAAAAGGAGGAAGACAAAGGCTATCAATGGTAAAGAAAAACCCAGAAGAACATAGTGTCAGGGAAGCCAAGAACATATGTGCTTTAAGAACAGAGAGTGGTTTATATGCTGATTGGCCAGTAAGATGGTATCATAAGGAATGCTGGCTCTTGTATTTGGCTAGCTGGGATCACCGTAAATCTTGGTGACAATGGAAACCATAGTAGAGCAGGTTGAGGAGGAATGGGATGTGAAGGGTTAGAAAAAATAGGATTCGAAGCAGTGGGTAGAGATAGGATAAGGAACCAGAATTCCCCTAGGAAGAAAAAAGATCCAATCACTCTTACTCGTCTCCTGAGCGATACAGAATTAGGAAAATGTATACATCAAGGTGACTTGTGATGACTTGATCTAAAAGCTATTGTAGGAGAAGCAAGATAGGAGCAGTGGCTGGCCCCAGCATTAAGACAGAAGGTAAGTGTGATGGTACTTCTGGAATGGATAGAAGAAAGCTGAATGAGTCCTGATCTACCTGGGTAGATCTACCTGGGTTTACCTAGCACCCTCATAAACAGTGTGGGTGTGAAGCAAAAAGATCTGGTTGCTAAGAACCATAACACGAAGGGATTAGCCAGATTCTGGCCATAAATTCTCTTGTGATTGGGCATAACCCAGGAAAAAATAATTTTCCCTTGAAAAATTTCTGTGAATGAGACAGGCATATCTCTACCCCCTTAGTCCTGGTCACGGTCAGGACTTAGTCTTGCCTGTCCTGGTCCAGACTTAACTTTCAGAAATAGCCAGGGAGAACCAACCAGGAGCTTTAGCAATTCTAAGGCTCTCTGCTCCCACCAGCCCAGTGGTAACTAACAAAGCCAAAGCCACTAGCTTCACCTTGAGATTGCTTAGCCTAGGCAAGAGTCTTACTCCAGAGGGCCCTGGCCACGTGAGCTGGAGTTTTATTCCAGAGGGCCCTGGCCACTTGAGCTGGGAAGCTTCCTTTTTTTTTTTTTTTTTTTTAATTTGAGGGAGAGAGAAAGAACACAAACGGTGGGGGGCAGAGGGAGAGGGAGAAACAGACTCCCTGTTAACTATGGAGGCTTATGAGGTGAGGGGCCAATCCCAGGATCCCAAGATCATGACCTGAGCCAAAGGCAGACACTTCACCGACT